>NC_041389.1:714193391-714217870 GCF_002162155.2 Triticum dicoccoides | reverse complement strand
CCGACTTCACGCCCTTCCCCTTGTCGGCTTTCGGAGCCATGGCGGATGCGGTGGAGGTGACCGACGGCGTTTGTGGTGACGGTGGCGACGAGGGGCGGGGTGGTGCTCTCTTTTGACTTGAGAAGCAGGGGGGAGCAATGGTGGTTTTCGAGATCAACCAGCAAATGGCGAGGTGAACGGAATGCCCCTGTTTCCTCTGCTTATAAAGAGGGAGGGGGCGGACGTTTCGCCCTTCCTAATAAAGAAATTTCCCCACGATCTCTCCCACGACGCCGCGGCCGACGCGTGCCGTTCGTGGAGGACGTGGTGGGTCCGGGGTGAGTTACGGCGTGACCAAGGCCGCGCGTGCCCGTGCACTGTTTTGGGCCTGGCCCAACAGCGCTCGGCACCGTGTGTGGCCCAGGCCCGGGGGCTCCTGTCGGTGTACTAGAGTAGGGGTACCCTAGTATCCCGAACTCGAGCACGGGCAGTTGTAGCACCCCACGGCAAGGCTTGCCAGGTGATCGCCAAGATTCTCCGTGGCTCCTTTGGAGCCATTCAAGAACAAAGTGTTTTATGCCAAGGAGACAAGGCCCCGGCAAGAGGAGCTTGCCGGGAAGGCTACTCAAAGCATGCAGAAGACAAGACCTCGGCAAGAGGAGCTTGCCGGGAAGGCTCGGAGAGCGACAAGCCTCCGAACGCGACAAGGATTCAGCTGCGGCAAGGCACTTGCCGCGGCAGGCGACCTCTCTTCATCTCCGCTCCAGCTCATCCACCAACGTGTCGCCATGGGACCATTCCAGGCTCACGTGTCAAGGGGCTGTGCAGCCAGCGGAGAGCAGCGATAAGCGGCGCTGACAAGATAGCCATCGTGGCAAGTGGTGGCGCCCGTGACGGCCACTTTATGCACTGTTTGGGGTGACTTAGACGGGCATTTATTGCCTTTGTCCCCTGCCGTCAGGGTTAGGTATGATGTACTGTACAAGTAGCTGTACCAACCGTTATTCATTTTCCCTTTTTACCCTTGCCTACGTTGCCACCTGTGGTTACCCCTTGAGCGTATAAAAGGAGGCCCATGCGCAACGTAGAGGGGGTTCGGCTCAGCTCATTCGAAACCATAGACACTCAAGCTAGGTTTTGTAGCTCTCATCGCTCCCTAGCAAGAGCACAATAGAATCAGACAAGCAGCAGTAGGAGTATTATCTCTCCGGAGAGCTCCGAAGCTGGGTAAACTGCTCGTGTGCTTCGCCTCGATCAGCTCTTCGTGCGATCTCCGCCCCCCACCGAACCGAAAGGGACCCTGTCCCATAGGTGTCCGTGGGTACGATCAGCCTCCCCGACAATAGACTTGCAAGATAGGATCAAGAACACACATATATTCATGAAAACATAATAGGTTCAAATCTGAAATCATGGCACTCGGACCCTAGTGACAAGCATTAAGCATAGAAAAGTAATAGCAACATCAATCTCAGAACATAGTTGATACTAGGGATCAAACCCTAACAAAACTAACTTGATTACATGGTAAATCTCAACAAACCCATCACCGTTCAGCAAGCCTATGATGGAATTACTCACGCACGGCGGTGAGCATCATGAAATTGGTGATGGAGGATGGTTGATGATGACGACAGCGACGAATCCCCCTCTCCGGAGCCCCGAACGGACTCCAGATCAGCCCTCCCGACAGAGATTAGGGCTTGGCGGCGGCTCCGTGTCGTGAAACGCGATGAAACTTTCTCTCTGATTTTTTTCTCCCCGAGACGGAATATATGGAGTTGGAGTTGAGGTCGAAGGAGGTCCAGGGGGCCCACGAGATAGGGGGACGCGCCCTAGGGGGCGGGGGCGCCCCCCTGTCTCGTGGACAGGCCCTGGGCCCCCTGGTGTATTTCTTTCGCCCGGTAATTTTTATAAATTCCAAAAAGTGCCTCCGTGGATTTCCAGGACATTCTGAGAACTTTTCTTTGCTACACATAAAACAACATCATGGCAGTTCTGCTGAAAACAGCGTCAGTCCGGGTTAGTTTCATTCAAATCATGCAAGTTAGAGTCCAAAACAAGGGCAAAAGTGTTTGGAAAAGTAGATACTTTGGAGACGTATCAACTCCCCCAAGCTTAAACCTTTGCTTGTCCTCAAGCAATTCAGTTGATAAACTGAAAGTGAAAAAGAAAAACTTTTACAAACTCTGTTTGCTCTTGTTGTTGTAAACATGAAAAGCCAGCATTCAAGTTTCAGCAAATATTATGAACTAACCATACTCACAATAACACATAGATCTCACAATTACTCATATCAATAACATAATGAGCTAGCGAGCCATAATAATAAAACTCGGATGACAACACTTTCTCAAAATAATCATAACATGATATAACAAAATGGTATCTCGCTAGTACTTTCTGAGACCGCAAAACATAAATGCAGAGCACCTTTAAAGATCAAGGACTGACTAAACATTGTAATTCATGGTAAAAGAGATCCAGTCAAGTCATACCCAATATAAACTAATAATAATGAATGCAAATGACAGTGTGCTCTCCAGCGGGTTCTTTTAATAAGAAGGGTGATGACTCAACATAAAAGTAAATAGATAGGCCCTTCGCAGAGGGAAGCAGGGATTTGTAGAGGTGCCAGAGCTCAATTTTGAAATAGAGATAAATTATATTTTGAGCGGCATACTTTCATTGTCAACACAACAACTAAGAGATGACGATATCTTCCATGCTAAACAAATTATAGGCGGTTCCCAAATAGAATGGTAAAGTTTATACTCCCCCTCATCCACAAGCATCAATCCATGGCTTGCTCGAAACAACGAGTGCCTCCAACATTCAATGGGTCCCAGGGGGAGTTTTGTTTGCAATTATTTTGATTTAGTTTGCATAAAGTATGGGACTGGGCATCCCGGTGACCATCCATTTTCTCGTGAGTGAGGAGCGGAGTCCACTCCTCTTGAGAATAACCCGCCTAACACGGAAGATAAGGGCAGCCCTAGTTGATATATGAGCTATTCGAGCATGCAAAACAAAATGTTTATTTGAAGGTTTAGAGTTTGGCACATACAAATTTACTTGGAACGGCAGGTAGATACCGCATATAGGAAGGTATAGTGGACTCATATGGAACAACTTTGGGGTTTTAAGGAGTTTGGATGCACAAGCAATATTCCCGCTTAGTACAAGTGAAGGCTAGCAAAAGACTGGGAAGTGACCAACTGAGAGAGCGACAACAGTCGTAAACATGCATTAAAATTAATTCACACTGAGTACAAGCATGAGTAGGATATAATCTACCATGAACATAAATATCATGAAGGCTACGTTGATTTGATTTAACTACATGTGTGAACATGTGCCAAGTCGAGTCACTCAATTCATTCAAAGGAGGATATCATCCCATCATACCACATCATAATCATTCTAACACTACGGGAAACAGCTAATTTGCCATCAGGGGCCGTCTTTGCCGTCAGTTTTTCCTCGGGCAAACGGCAAAGAAGGAATTTGCCGTCATCAACAGACGGCAAAAAAAAGATAACGGCAAAGTATACTTTGCCGTCTGTGTTTTATTATTACAGACGGCAAACAACATACTTTGCTGTCTGCAAATAGAAATACAGATGGCAAAATATTTGCCGTCTGGGGTTTTATTTCCAGACGGCAAAATATGATCTTTGCCATCTGTAATAAAAACGCAGCCGACAAAGACATACTTGTCGTCTAGAGTTAAAAAACGCAGACGGCAAAGAAGAAGCACACCACGCGGATCGATCCCACGGATCGATGACGTGGCGGCCCCTCCAATGCACGCAGCCCCACCTTCGTGACACACCACGCATGCAGCCCCAGCCATCCTGACACAGACACACTACGCATGCAGCCCCACCACCCACCCACTCACTAATTAACTAACACACCCCACCCCATCCACTCACCCACGCACACTACACACCCACGCACCGACGCACTCACGCACACCACACACCACACACCACACGCATCCACAGCCGGCGCGGGTGGCGACCGGCGAGCATGGCGGCCATGCAGCCGTGCGGCAAGCAGGGCTTGCACGCGGGCTGCGACCCTGGCGGACGCTCGGGCGGCCAGCCTGGCGGGCGGCTAGCATGGTGGCTGCGCGAGCAGCGCGGAAGCGCGGGCGGCAAGCATGGTGGCAGGCGAGCACGGCGCGCGGCGGCTGCTCCCTCCACCGTCGACTACTCAGCGCGGGCGCACGGCGGCTCTCCTCTCAGGCATCGGCTATCCGACGCAGCGCGTCGATGGCCCGGCGACGGCCACTGCGGAGGAGCTCCTTCCTTCGGTGTCAGCCTCCCGACGCTGCACTGGCGCGCGGCGGTGCCTCTCTCTTTCTCCGGGAACCAGCGAGCACGGCCAAGCGGCAATGCGGAGACAAGGGCCGGGCGAGCGGCGCGGGGGAGCGCGGCTGTGTGGTGGCGCGAGGAGTAGGGTCGAGGTAGCGGCACGGCGAGCAGGGCAGGCTGGCGGAAGTGGAGTCCTGTTGTTTTGTCTCTGGTGAGAAGGACTGTTGGCGGTGAAGTAGCTGTTGCGGCGGTGGAGAAGGACTTGATGGCTTTTCAGTTTTCCTTTCAAGGGTCCTTTGTGTAAATTTTCAGAACAACTCTATAATTTTTATATAACTCCAGAATGTAAGGCAGCAAACTTTCATGTCTTGTAGATATTCATGTGTCCGGCCATGCCATTCCCGTTTCTCGGTGAGCCGAACCTTCGCGAGATGCTCTGCACCGACGTCATTTTAAAAAAAAGTTGAAAGACAATCTTTGCCGTCTGTAGTTTAGTCCGAACGGCAAAGAACATTTTTGGCTGACGGCAAAGACCGCGTGCTTTGCCATCTGTTATTTTTGCGGTAGACGGCAAATTTGCAGTTGGCTGACGGCAAAATCTTTGCCATCTGCCCAATAAAAAGCAGACGGCAAAGTATTCTTTGCCGATTAATCTTTGCCGTCTGACTTTGCCGTCTACTTCTTGACGGCAAACTCTTTGCCGTCTGGATTTACGTCTTTGCCGTCTGTTATCCACAGACGGCAAACTAGCAGTTTCCTGCAGTGTAATAGCATGTTGGCACGCAAGGTAAACCATTATAACTCATAGCTAATCAAGCATGGCACAAGTAACTATAATCTCTAAATGTCATTGCAAATATGTTTACTTCATAATAGCTGACTCAGAAACGATGAACTCATCATATTTACAAAAACAAAAGAGGTCGAGCTCATACCAGCTTTTCTCATCCCAATAAGTTCATCATATATCGTCATTATTTCCTTTCACTCGCATGACCGAACGATGTGTATAATAATAAAAGTGCACGTGCATTGGATTAAGCTGGAATCTGCAAGCATTCAACTCAAGAGAGAAGACAAGTAATATGGGCTCTAAGTTAAATAAACAATCATGCATATGAGAGCCACTAAGCATTTTTAATATGGTCTTCTTGACCACCAAAGGAAAGAAAAGAAAATAAAACTATTTACACGGGAAAGCTCCCAACAAGTAAGAAGAAGAGCTAGAAATCTTTTTGTGTTTTCAATTTTAATTCTACTACAAGCTTGGAAATCAAACTAACTAAATTTTTTTTGGTTTTTCTTAAGGTTTATCAAACACACAAGAAGAAAACTAGAAAAAGAAAATTAAACTAGCATGGGTAATACAATGAAAGAGTATGAGCACCGACGACTAGTGTGTGAACATGAATGTAAAGTCAGTGAGAAATACGTACTCCCCAAGCTTAGGCTTTTGGCCTAAGTTGGTCTAGTACCAAGGATCGCCGCTACTCTCCCCGGTGTAATGGGAGGTGTAATCAGGATACCACTGGCTGGTCATCTCCGGATCCCACTGGACAGATGATGCACGATAAGGGTCCAGTTCAGGTTCCGGCTCAAGTTCAGGTTCTGGAGTAAAAGCTTGATCTCGGTGATTGTACACCGCTTCCGGTGTAACAAGAAAATTATCTGCAGTCAAATCAAACAACAGAGGCGCAGGCAAAATAATAGTCTCATTGTGTTTCTTATTAAATCTAAGGTTATACAAGAGCATCTTCTCTTCGTTGTCAACAATAAACTTGTGTGCTACCATGCTCTTGTAATCTAAAATGTGAGGAGGTAATTTTGTCTCCTCCTCCTCATGGTGCTTAATGGGTATCTGAAAATGTTCAGCGAGACGTGCATCATAGATACCTCCAAATATGGGGCCTTTTGTATGATTCAGGGCTAGCCGTTTAGCAACGACGGCACCCATACTAAAAGTATTGTCTCCTAGCAAAGCATGTTGAAGAATAATAATATCTGGAACGCTCAAATTTCCACTATTTCCACGACCAACCAAGCATCTACTAGCAAATATAGCAAAGTAGCGTAAAATAGGAAAGCGTATGCTAGAGACCTTCGCCTCGGAGCCTTTCTTTGGCTCCTCTACAGCAATAGTATTAACAAAACCACCCACATCTTCACGATGGGGTTCATCTAATTCTCCCTCATAAGGTATCCTACATACCGCACAAAAATGACGTAAAGACATTTCTTTGAATTCATCATATAAATGAAATGATACTGCAGGCGGTGATTTCTTAGGATAACAATAAAAGTTTTGCACGAAAGTATTGGTGAGTAAGAGATACTGATCGATTCGGTCGTTGATGAAACCGATGAGGCCTGCAGTCTCGATTGAAGCATAGAAATCTTCATGAATTCCGGCTTCTTTCAAGAAATCCTCGCATGGCCATTCACACAACCTTACTTTCGCTAAGCGAGGAAGATTATACTTGGGTTTTTCCTTCTCTTTGTCTTGTTTTTCCTTAGAGCTTTGGCTAGAAGAGCCTTTAAAGAGCCTCCTTAACATTTTCTGAAAATTTCTGAAATTTTAGTAACTTCAAAATAAAAATGAATAGAACTGAACAAGATTGTTAGCAACTACTCCTACAAGTACCTAAAGCCTATATCATGCATTGGAAATGCTTGGCACCTCAAAAATTTAACATGCAAGCTCAAGAACATGGTCACCTATGCAGCAAAAATTTGCAATGAATAAAGCACTAGAGCAAAAACTAATTGGACCAATGGAGGAGTCACATACCAAGCAACAATCTCCCAAAGCAGCTTTGTGAATTGAGCTTTGAGCAAGGAGATCGAAAATCACAGCAAAATGAGCTAGAACTCGTGCTTGAGCTGGATGGGGATTTTTTTTGGGTAGAAGATGAAGTGTGTGGGTGCTGGCATAAGTGGAGGGGAGCCACCAGGGGCCCACGAGACAGGGGGCGCTCCCTCCTCTCTCGTGGCCTGGTGCTTGGCCCTCCTGCAGTGTTTTCAGTGCCTAAAATCCTCAAATATTCCAGAAAAAATCATACTAGATTTGCAGGGCATTTGGAGCACTTTTATTTTCGGACTATTTTTTAATGCACGGATAATTCATAAAACATACGGATAATACTAATTTTGCTTTATTTATCCTAAATAACAGAAAGTAAAAAGAGGGTACAGAAGGTTGTGCCTTCTAGTTTCATCCATCTCGTGATCATCAAAATGAATCCACTAACAAGGTTGATCAAGTCTTGTTAACGAACTCATTCCGAATAACATGGAACCGGAGAAATTTCGAATAACACTAAGTTACCTCAACGGGGATATGAAAATCCACAACAATAAGAATAGCATAATTTTTCTTGACAGTAGGGAGAGGAAATTCAAAACCTCCAAAAATGATAGTCGGCACTTTTTCAATTGAATTGATGCTATGAACTTGAGATTGTTTCCTCGGAAAGTGTACCGTATGCTCATTACCATTAACATGAAAAGTGACATTGCCTTTGTTGCAATCAATAACAGGCCCTGCAGTATTAAGAAAAGGTCTACCAAGGATAATAGACATACTATCGTCCTCAGGAATATCAAGAATAACAAAGTCCGTTAAGATAGTGACATTTGCAACCACAACAGGCACATCCTCACAAACACCGACAGGTATAGCAGTTGATTTATTAGCCATTTGCAAAGATATTTCAGTAGGTGTCAACTTATTCAATTCAAGTCTATGATATAAAGAGAGGGGCATAACACTAACACCGGCTCCAAGATCACATAAAGCAGCTATAACATAATTTCTTTTAATATAGCATGGTATAGTTGGAACACCCGGATCTCCAAGTTTCTTTGGTATTCCACATTTAAAAGTATAATTAGCAAGCATGGTGGAAATTTCAGCTTTCGGTATCTTTCTTTTATTTCTAATGATATCCTTCATATACTTATCATAAGGATTTACTTTAAGCATATCAGTTAAACGCATGCGTAAGAAAATAGGTCTAATCATTTCAGCAAAGCGCTCAAAATCCTCATCATCCTTTGACTTGGATGGTTTACGAGGAAAGGGCATGGGTTTCTGAACCCATGGTTCTCTTTCTTTACCGTGCTTCCGAGCAACAAAATCTCTCTTATCATAACGTTGATCCTTTGATTGTGGGTTATCAAGATCAACAGCAGGTTCAATCTCTACATCATTGTCTTTGCTAGGTTGAGCATCAACATGAACATTATCATTAACATTATCACTAGGTTCATGTTCATCACCTGATTGTGTTTCAGCATCAGAAATAGAAATATCATTGGGATTCTCAGGTGTGTCTACGTTAGGTTCACTAGAAGCATGCAAAGTTCTATCGTTTTTCTTATTCTTCTTTTTAGAAGAACCAGGTGCCTCTAAACTATTTCTCTGAGAATCTTGTTCGATTCTCTTAGGGTGGCCTTCAGGATACAAAGGTTCCTGAGTCATTCTACCAGTTCTAGTAGCCACTCTAACAGCAAAGTCATTTTTACTATTTAATTCATCAAGCAGATCATTTTGAGCTTTGAGTACTTGCTCAGCTTGAGTAGCAACCATAGAAGCATATTTGCTAATGCGGTAAAGTCATAGCAACATCAATCTCAGAACATAGTGGATACTAGGGATCAAACCCTAACAAAACTAACTTGATTACATGGTAAATCTCATCCAACCCATCACCGTCAAGCAAGCCTATGATGGAATTACTCACGCACGGTGGTGAGCATCATGAAATTGGTGATGGAGGATGGTTGATGATGACGACGGCGACGAATCCCCCTCTCCGGAGCCCCGAACGGACTCCAGATCAGCTCTCCCGAGAGAGATTAGGGCTTGGCGGTGGCTCCGTGTCGTGAAACGCGATGAAACTTTCTCTCTGATTTTTTTCTCCCCGAGACGGAATATATGGAGTTGGAGTTGAGGTCGAAGGAGGTCCAGGGGGGCCACGAGATAGGGGGGCGCGCCCTGGGGGGGCGCCCCCTGTCTCGTGGACAGGCCCTGGGCCCCCTGGTGTATTTCTTTTGCCCAGTAATTTTTATAAATTCCAAAAAGTTCCTCCGTGGATTTCCAGGACATTCCGAGAACTTTTCGTTTCTACACATAAAACAACATCATGGTAGTTCTGCTGAAAACAGCGTCAGTCCGGGTTAGTTTCATTCAAATCATGCAAGTTAGAGTCCAAAACAAGGGCAAAAGTGTTTGGAAAAGTAGATACGTTGGAGACGTATCATGAAGCACTCATTAAGTATGACATGCTAAAAGAGTTGACGTTGGACAAGGAAGACAATGTAATGGTTCATTTTTCCGAAATCTCAGTTAAAGTATATTGTCATTGACCTTTCAAACATGTTGAGCTTGCCTTTCCCCCTCATGCTAGCCAAATTCCGTGCACCAAGTAGAGATACTACTTGTGTTTCCAAATATCCTTAAACCCAGTTTTGCCATGAGAGTCCATCATACCTACCTATGGATTGAATAAGATCCTTCAAGTAAGTTGTCATCGGTGCAAGCAATAAAAAATTGTTCTCTAAATATGTATGACTTATTAGTGCAGAGAAAATAAGCTTTGTACGAACTTGTTGTGGAAGTAATAAAAGCGACGGGCTGCATAATAAAGGTCCACATACAAGGGGCAATATAAAGTGACGTTCTTTTGCACTAAGACTTTATGCATCAACCCTAAACGCGCATGACAACCTCTGCTTCCCTCCGCGAAGGGCCTATCTTTTACTTTATGTTTTACTTTATGCTTGAGTCAAGGTGATGCTCACCTTTCCCTTTTTATTTTTATCCTTTGGCAAGCTCGTCGTGTTTGAAAGATCATGATACATATATTCAATTGGATGTAAGTTGGCATAGGCTATTATTGTTGACATCACCTAAAGGTGAATACGTTGGGAGGCAACACAATAAGCCCCTATCTTTCTCAGTGTCTGGCTGGAGCTCTATAACCACAAGTATTGCGTGAGTGTTAACAATTATGGGAGACTACGAGATAGTTGAGTATGTGAGCTTGTTGAAAAACTCTATTATTGACTCTTTCTGATGTTACCATAAATTGCAATTGCTTCAATGACTGATATTATAGTTTGTTAGTTCACAATGAAGTTTTTGAACCATACTTGACATTGTGAATTGCTTATTACTTGAGCATAGGAAATCATATGACAAAATCCATATATGTTGTTGTTATTAGAATGATCATGATGCCCTCATGTCCGTATTTTGTTTTTATCGACACCTCTATCTCTAAACATGTGGACATATTTTTCGATTTCGGCTTCCACTTGAGGACAAGCGAGGTCTAAGCTTGGGGGAGTTGATACGTCCATTTTGCATCATGCTTTTATATCAATATTTATTGCATTATGGGTTGTTATTACACATTGTATCTCAATACTTATGGCTATTCTCTCTTATTTTACAAGGTTTACCATGAAGAGGGGGAATGCCGGCAGCTGGAATTCTGGCTGGAAAAGGAGCAAACGTTGGAAACCTATTCTGCACAACTCCAAAAGTCTTGAAACTCCACGAAACAACTTTTTGGATTTATTAAGAATTTATGAGAGAAAGAAATAGGCCAGGGGGCCCACACCCTGTCCAGGAGACAGGAGGGCGCACCCCCCTATAGGGCGCGGCCCCCTATCTCCTAGGCCCCCTAGTGGGCCTCCGGCGTCCATCTTCTGCTATATCATCACTTTTACCCTGGAAAAAATCGTGGGCAAGCTTACGGGACGAAACTCCGCCGCCACGAGGCAGAACCTTGGCGGAATCAATCTAGGGATCTGGCGGAGCTATTCTGCCGGGGACACTTCCCTCCGGGAGGGGGAAATCATCACCAACGTCATCACCAACGATCCTGTCATCGAGAGGGGGTCAATCTCCATCAACATCTTCACCAGCACCATCTCCTCTCAAAACCCTAGTTCATCTCTTGTATCCAATGTTGTATCAAAACCACAAATTGGTACCTGTGGGTTGCTAGTAGTGTTGATTACTCCTTGTAGTTGATGCTAGTTGGTTTACTTGGTGGAAGATCATACGTTCAGATCCTTTATGCATATTATTACTCCTCTGATTATGAACATGAATATGCTTTGTGAGTAGTTACGTTTGTTCCTGAGGACATGGGTGAAATCTTGCTATTAGTAGTCATGTGAATTTGGTATTCGTTCGATATTTTGATGAGATGTATGTTGTCTTTCCTCTAGTGGTGTTATGTGAATGTCGACTACATGACACTTCACCATTATTTGGGCCTATAGGAAGGCATAGGGAAGTAATAAGTAGATGATGGGTTGCTAGAGTGACAGAAGCTTAAACCCTAGTTTATGCGTTGCTTCGTTAGGGGCTGATATGGACCCATATGTTTAATGATGTGGTTAGGTTTACCTTAATACTCCTTTTTGTAGTTGCGGATGCTTGCAATAGGGGTTAATCATAAGTGGGATGCTTGTCCAAGTTAGGACAGTACTCAAGTGCCGGTCCACCCACATATCAAATTATCAAAGTACCGAACGCGAATCTTACGAACGTGATGAAAACTAGCTTGACGATAATTCCCAATGTGTCCTCGGGAGCTCCTTCTTCATTATTAGAATTTGTCCAGGCTTATCCTTTGCTACCTAAAGGATTGGGCCACCTTGCTGCACTTTATTTGATTTATTTAATTTTTACTCGTTACTATTTATCTTATCATAAAACTATCTATCACCTACTATTTCAGTGCTTGCAGAGAAAACCTTACTGAAAACCGCTTATCATTTCCTTCTGCTCCTCGTTGGGTTCGACACTCTTACTTATTGAAAGGACTATGATAGATCCCCTATACTTGTGGGTCATCACTGACTGTGTGGGATGTACTTACGACCAGAAATGATTTCGCATGTATAATTGTTTTTTAGCACTACTGTACATATAACCGTATTTGCTCGCTCGCCGGTCGCCCACGATCTCATTTTGCCGAGCGTGTGTGCAGGAGGGCATATCCCCAACGGTTTCTGGGTCATGTGGGAAGCCCCCGCCCCTATCGCCCATACTCACTTGGCGACGGTTCCAAATGCCGTCGCGGAAAGGGGTTTAAAACCGTTTGTATAGCACCGACGCGTACCGGTGCGTTCTCCTCCATCTTGCAGGCATAGAACTTATCAGAGGTCTCATACCTCTCAATCCGGGCATTCTTCTCAAAGATAAACTTTAACTCCTGAAACATCTCATATACTCCATGACGTTCAAAACGCCTTTGAAGTCACGGCTCTAAGCCATACAGTATGGCGCACTGAACTATTGAGTAGTCATCAACACGCGACTGCCAGGTGTTCACAACGTCCACAGTTGCTGGAGGGGGTGGCGCACCAAGAGGTGCGTCAAGAACATAAGACTTTTGGGAAGCCGTGATGATAATCCTCAGATTACAGGCCCAGTCCACAAAGTTACTTCCATCATCTTTCAGCGTAGCTTTCTCGAGGAATGCACTGAAATTCATGGGAGCTACTGTGCGAGCCATTGATCTACAACGTAAATTTGCAAAGGCAACTTTAGACTATTGTTCATGATAATGAGTTCAATTAATCATATTACTTAACAAATCCCACTTAAATCGACATCCCTCCGGACGTCTAAGTGTAACATGATCCAAATTCGCCAACCCAAGTCCGATCATCACGTGAAATGAGGTGGTTTCAATGGTGAACATCTCCATGTTGACCATATCTACTACATGACTCATGTTCGACCTTTCGTCTCTTGCGTTCCGAGGCCATGTCTGTACATGCTAGGCTCGTCAAGTTTAATCCAAGTGTTCCGCATGTGCAAAACTGGCTTGCACCCGTTGTATGCAAACGTAGAGTCTATCACACCCGATCATCACCTGGTGCTTCGAAACGATGAACTTTCACAACAGTGCACACTTGGGAAGAACACAATTTTATCTTGAAATTTTAGTGAGGGATCACCTTATAATGCTACCGTCGTCCTAAGCAAAATAAAATGCATAAAAGGATTAACATTACATGCAAATCATAAGTGACACGATATGGCCATCAACTTGTGCTTTTGATATCCATCTCCAAAGCACCGGCATGATCTCCATCGTCACGGGTATGACACCATGATCTCCATCATCATGTCACCATCGGGGTTGTCACGCCAACCATGCTTCTTCTACTATTGCTACCTCTTAGCGATAAAGTATAGCATTACATAGCGCTTAATGATTGACACGCAGGTCATACAATAATTAAAGACAACCCTATGGCCCCTGCCGGTTGCCGTATGTATCGACACGCAAGTTGATATAAACTATTACAAACATGATTGTCTCATACATCAAATATATTTCATCATGTCTTTGGCCATACCATATCACAATATACCCTGCAAAAATAAGTTAGACGTCCTCTAATTTGTTGTTGCATGTTTTACGTGGCTGCTATGGGTATCTAGCAAGAACGATTCTTACCTACGCAAAACCACAATGGTGATATGCAAGTTGCTATTTAACCTTCTACAAGGACCGCCTTTGTTGAACCCGATTCAACTAAGGTGGGAGGGACAGACACCCACCAGTCATCTTTATACAGGAAAGTCACATGGCAGTCGATGGAACCGGTCTCATGTACGTGGACTTGTAAAGTTGGTCTGGGACACTTCATCCCACAATACCGTTGAATCAAGAAAAGACCAAGGAAGAAAGCAATCTGAATATCAACGCCCACAAAATTCTTTGTGTTCTACTAATGATGTCATCTACGCATACACCTAGCTCATGATGCCACTGATGGGGAACGTTGCATGGGAAACAAAAAAAATCCTACGCTCACCAAGATCAATGTAGGAGATGAACATCTACAAGAGGAGAGATTGCATCTACGTACAATTCTAGATCGCAAAATGGAAGTGTTAAGAAACGCGGTTAATGTGGTCGAACGTCTTCGCGATCCAATCATCATCCGTCCCGCGAACTCCCGATCTAGCGCCCAACGGACGGCACCTCCGCGTTCAACACACGTATGGCTTGGTGACGCCTTCACCTCCTCGATCCAGCGAGCGATGGTGAAGTAGTAGCTCGAGCCCTCCGACAGCACGACGGTGTGGTGGCGGTGGTGGTGCAGAAATCCCGACTATGAGGGAGAGGGAGGGCAGCACCGTGACATAGATGGGTGTGCCTGTCCTCTCTCTACCCCTCTATATGTATGGGGAAGGGAGGAGGGGTGGCGCCCCTAGGGTTTCACCTAGGAGGAGTGGCGGCCAAGGCAGATGAGGGCGCCTCCTAGGGAAACCCTAGGGTGGTTTGGCCCCCAAGCTAGGTGGAGGCAGCCCTAGAGGGGGGGGCCCACATCCCCTGGTTACGTGCGATGGGGTGAGGGGGCGCACAGCCCCTTAGTGGGCTAATGGGCCCCTTCTCCTTGGCCCATGAGGCCCCCCAGCACTTGCCGGGGCCCCCGAAACCCCTTTCGGTCATGCTGGATATAACTCGAAGCCCCTAGAACACTTTCGGACTCCGATACTGTTCGTCCTATATATCAATCTTCACCTCCGGACCCTTCCGAAGTTCCTCATCATGTCAGGGATCTGGACATTTCTTCGGTGGTGGTAGAGGCGACATTTCTTCACCCGGGTTCGGACGGTGTTGTCTTCGACCCGGGGCTCGCGCTTGGGCAGACCAAATCAGGACCCGAGGCGGGTCGGTGCTCTTGTTTCGAGTAAGGGTGGTCGGGCTTAGTCCGGGTAGTGACGCGGGCAACGAGGTGTCCCTCCTCGCAGGCATGGTGTGACGTGGAGGTGGTTGTGCCATCGCTACATCGTCGGACAAATGGCTGACAATGACCACAGACGTGGTGTCGTGTGAGCTTGGCTGGGACAAGGCCACGGGCTATGACCGGGGCCTGCTTCGCGGCGGTCATCGGTAGCCACTGGATCGTGTTCCCCTAGTCCACCGGGATTGGCTAGGAATGCAGGCGTTAGTGCTTCCTACCATGGAGGTGCTGACCCAAAACAAATGGCTAATGTCGGGCTAGGAGCCGAGGGGGTGCCTTCACTTCTACTACGGTTGTTGGTGCGTTGTGAAGTGGGAGGTTGGTGGTGTTTCGAACCTTGAATACCGGGTGGCTGCTCCAGAAGGTTGTCTACATGGTTGGCTATACAGTGTGCGCCATGGAGACGGTGGTGGTTTTCCCCCTTAGTCATGTAGGCAGCGAGGGGTGGAGTGAGGGGTGGCTCGGGCATGCTCTCGGTCTCTAGCTATGGCGGTGTCCCGATCCAGCTGGAGGCCTCGTGGTGGCACGAAGGAGCAGCCGAACGAAAGCTCTGCTCTTTATCGCCACCGACGGTGATGCTTGTGGGCTCCGCTTTATTCTTGAAGACGTTGTTGTAGTGCTCTTCTCCATGTCCGAGTTCCGGGTGTAAACGTTTGTCCGGTGAAATCAACAGTGGCGACGCCTAGCGCCGTTCTCCCTCATGAGGACGTTGTTGTGGAACTTAGGTGTTATAAGGCGTAGCGTGGGTTTCATTCTTCCTCTGCTTTATTTTGGTAGCGTGGACATCATGCATGATCCGATTGTCTTGAGATCAGACTTTCACATCGCTTGGTACCGTTCGGTCGTGTAATTTGTTTGTTTTGTTGTTTCATATATAAAGCGGGACGACATCTGTTTCAAGACATCTTGACGTATGTACTTTCTACATTAAGCTTTGAAGGTTTTGGATCCAGCCGCATTGTCACCGCCTAAACCATGGCTTTTTTTAAAGGAGGATAAATGAATAACCCCGGCCTCTACATCAGGATGATTGGTTAGACTTGGGATTGGTTAGACTTATCTAAGTCTAAGTCTAAGCCTAAACCGTGGCTTAGACTTGTGATTGGTTAGGACTGTGTGTATACTATATATACACAACCCATGGATCGAATAGAATGCCCTCTAAACCTTCAGTACGTGGTGACCAGTGACTCACTGACAACGTACGGCCAGAATGAGCACGGCGCTACTTCGGCTGATAGCTCTGCTGTTCCTCCTCCTCCCGCCTCCCCTTCGCCACTACCTCTCGCCAGTAAGCGGCGGCAAGGCCAGCCAGCTCAACGTCAAACACCCCATCATCCTGCTCCCCGGCTTCAGCTGCTCCAACCTCGAGGCGCGGCTGACGGACGCCTATACGCCGTCGCTGCCCCGCTGCGGCGCGCTCAAGGGCCAGGGGTGGTTCCCGCTGTGGAACGACACCTGGGACATCGTCAACCACGACTACCTGCCCTGCTTCGAGGAGCAGATGAGCCTCGTCTTCGACCCCATCCTTGATGACTACCGCAACATCCCCGGCGTGGAGACCCGCGTGCCGGACTTCGGCTCCACCCACGGCATCACCTCCAAGAACGACGCGTAAGTGTACATGCACTGCTCAGTGCTCGCCTACGTACTGGTACACAAACTGTGAATTGATTGTATGCTCGTGATGTGCGTCGTCCAGGGGTCGCAACGAATTCTGCCTGATAAAGCTCCGCGACGAGCTGGAGGCGCTGGGTTACCGCGACAGGGACACCCTCTTCGGGGCTCCCTATGACCTGCGGCACGCCCCACCGCCGCCCGGCCAGCCATCCCGGGTCTACTCCGACTACTTCGCCCGCCTCGTGGAGCTGGTGGAGCACGCGAGCGACAAGAACGGGGGCAAGCCGGCCATCCTCCTCGGGCACAGCTTCGGCGGCAGGGTCCTCCTGGACTTCGTCACCTCCACGCCCCTGCCGTGGAGGCAGAGGTTCATCAAGCACCTGTTCCTCGTCTCGCCCACGACCCCCACGGGCTTCATGCTCGCGCTCACCAACCTAGCCTCCGGGTCGTCAGTCGTCCAGCTCCCCACCGTCTCATCGCTCGCACTGAGGTCCATGTGGAGGACCTTCGCCAGCTCCCTCCTGTCCATGCCGGCCCCTAGGGTTTTCGGCCGCAGGCCGCTCGTCATCACCAAGGAGAGGAACTACTCCGCCTACGACTACCCAGATTTCCTCGCGGCGCTCGGTTTCAGCGCCGACGGGATCGTGCCCTTCGTGAAACGGGTGCTCCCCACGATGGTGCGCATCGACGCGCCGATGGTGCCGACCACGTACATCAACGGCGTCGGTGTCCAGACGGCGGAGCAGGTAATGTACCTGGATGGTAACTTCGACGTCGCCACCGAGACCGTATACGGCGACGGAGACGGGACCATCAACGCGGCTAGCATTTTGGCGTTTGCCAAGGAGGTGGGCACGCAACATCGCCGGAATAATGACATACCCTTCAAGTTCGTTAAGATTCCTAATGCTACGCACGCCGGTATTGTCATCGAGAAACATCCGCTCGCTAGAGTCATGGCTGAGATTCTGGAAGCTAATTCTGATTGAAGAGTCGCCATGTGTGTTACTATTTGTGTTTCCACACTTGTTATGTATGTTACCGATGTTTATGCGACTATCATTCGCAAAAAGAGAGAGAGAGCGTAGAGGTGCTGTGCTATCGATGTTTACGCTACTTGTCATGGATGTTTCTGTTGGAATATTAGGCAAGTTCATGATTAATTCCAGTAAATAATTCATGACTAGAAGAGATACTAGCATGCAATAATCTAGCAAACTAGAAGAACAGCAAGACATGCATAACAGCAGCAAACACGTAACAATAGCTGTAGAAACAGACATGAACAAAGGATGTTGGACGTACTGATCGTTAGCTATTATGGGTGCGACAGTGTTGATGACGATGTTGGCGACGATCTGCTGCTGACGGCGATGAATACGACGATGAGTAGCACCGCCCGACTTGGACGGAAGACGACCCGTGATGACGAATTTGAGCAGTCGCGCACAGCGCTTCCCAAAAACCTAATTCGTCCTCTCCCGGTGCAGAATCGCAAAGACGAACGGTTCCGGAGACCTGCTCTCCCACGCGCCGATGCACGCCGGCGTTTGGGATGGAGTAGACTACGATGGCGGCGCAAGTTGTGAGATGAGGCAAAACCCTAGGTGTTTTTCAGTGTGTCTCTGGCCGCAGCCGGTAGCTGTATATATATATTAGGACCAGAGGCGGTATTGTGTCGCGACCACAATCCCAAACTGACTCGGTTTCTAATTCGTATTCTTACCGGACAAGAAATCAAAAACTTATCTGCCAAGACATAAAAATAAAACGGCAAAAGGAAGCTGCGCTCCTGCAAGGAGACGGACCGGATTTCGGCGGACCATTCACGCGCATGTCGCATGTACGCCCGCCCGCCCGCCCCGCCCCGCCCCGGCGAGGCGAGCGAGCGCGCGCGTGTGGTTTTCCCTTTCTCTTCTCACACACCACTTAGAGTGGTGGAGAGAACCCACTATATAAAGAGGTCCAACTCTTCTTCAACTTCCAAGGTGGGACTAAACTTAGCACCACCACTTGCCATTTTACACATGGGCTTTGAGATTTCAGAAAATGCTATGGGCCTATCCCATTAATTCTAACAGTTTCCGTGCTAGTTATGGATGTTATCGTTGTTAAGTGTAGAGAGGTACTGATACAAAAGTATTTAGATCACTAAAGTAGTTATCTAAACGCTCTTGTAGTCCCTCCGTCCCAAAAATACACATTTCAGTGTTAGATACATCCGTATTTAGATAAGTTTAAGAAAATTAATTTGAGATGAAGTTATATTTCTTTAGAGAGGGAGTACTATCGTAAGCGAGAGAAGAGCACAGACTACATCGCTCTTCCTCGGTATCCACCCCCGCACCCACCCCCGCGTCACCAACCATAGGCGACACGGGGGGCGATCACGCTGTGGCCCTAGGCCCCCTCCCCTTGCCTCCTCCGTCCAGCCGCCGCCTGAGGCCTCACCGGCGAAGCCTGACCTATGATGGCAGCGGCAGGGCCTTAGCCCTCGCGCGATGGTGGCGATTTTTCCGGGCGGCAGCGGCGCATCGTTCGGTGCAGATCTAGCAGCAAGGATCGGCGGGCTCCCTACGACATGCGTGATGACGGCGTCAACGGAGGCGCAACCTCCCCACGGCGGAGTCGCCCCTGTGACGGCGGCCGAGATCGCCGATCTGGTATTGCCAAGATGGGCTTGGGCGGGCCGGGGGTCCTCCTCCTTTTCTAAGAAAATAAATAATAAAAGCACGATAGGTTTTCCTTTGAGGCATCACGTTGATCTACATCATTATAATTATTTCGACCATTTGTTTTGCAATTTAATAGATCACAGCCACTAGATCTACATAAACATACATAAAGAGATTGTACAGTTGGATTGGCATTATAATGCCTCAATAGATCATAACCATTGGATCTATATATTCACACCGAACGAAATCATATCTATTAGATCTACAAAACTACATCTAAATACATTACATTCTTAAATTTATTTAATCATGCCTAAACAAACAATGTCCATTGGATCATCATAATTTATCTATCTAAATTATATATTAAAATGTACTCCCTCCATCCACAAATATAAGATGTTTTAACTTTTTTCAGATTCGAATTTATATAGACAGGTTTTACTGTGTTTGTTCACTCATTTCAATCTGTATGTAGTCTATTGAAATACCCGAAACATCTTATATTTGTGAACAGAGGGACTATAATACGAAGGGGAAAAAGATGTGCTAGAAATTTTCAGAAAAAACAGAATATCCAACCCTTTATTTGTCGGACCGATAAAGCGAAGTTATTATATTTATGTAATTTGAACCGATCTATCAAGTGGACCCTCTCAGATAACGGACAAGGCTGGAAACTATGAAGACATAAGACCTCATGTGAAAAAAAGGGAAGTAATATGAGCGCACAGACCTAATCTTGTCGGCTGAAACTCTAAAAACATGTACTTCCATCCTCCCATAATATAAGACATTTCCGTAAGTTAAAAAATCTTACAAAAACCTCTTAATTGTGGAACAGAGGGAGTGCTATATTTTATTTTCAGGAGGACACTAGGAATCTCTTCCACGTAAAAGCAGGAGACTTCTTTTTCGAAAAAACTTTAAATAGATTCATCAATTGACATGCCTGTACAAAGAACACTAGCTAGAAAATAATAGAAATTGCATCTAAACCCGTAGACCACCTTCGACGACTACAATCACTGGAGTGAGTAGAGGGCACGCCGCCAACATCGATCCTCTCAGACCGGAGCCGGGCCAACCATGTTGTAGTAGACATTCTGGAAGTTGTCGTGTTAAGACCCCACATGACCAGCGCACCATGACAACAACCGTCACTGATAAATGGTAGTGTAGATCAAGAGGATACATCCTGTAGACACACGAATACGGATGAATGAAAAATGGATGTGGCTGGCCGAAGCCCAGATGGCATTGGCGGCGCCATCCCCTCTCACCTCCTCGCTCAGGGGATCAGGTGCGGGCCGGCGCCGCTGGGTCAGGACTCCGCGTGCTTGAAAGTAGGGATGAAAACGGAGCGATAACAGACGGAACTGAGTGGTGTCACATTTGTTTTCATATATTTTTGCAAAAACGGAAACGAATACAGAAACCCCAGTAATGAATACGAAAATAGATACTACCAGAAATGAACATGGAGCGAATACAAAGTGAACACGGAAACATAAGTGGGTGTTGACCGGAACTTAGAAAACCCTTGAATCATAGAGAAATACACACAAAAACAAACAAATTTAATGAATTGTGAACATGGATAAAAATATAATATCATTATGTTAGCAACTTAGCGTAGTATTGTAGTAGTATCGGACAATTGCGTAAAGTGTCAAGTTGAGTACATGTGCGTAGTAGAACTTGGATCTCAAATGATCCATTCTACTTATTGTGTCATTGTGTGTTATTTAGTGGTTGGGCTACAAAGCAGCTATATAGGTCTATACTAAAAATGGAAATTCCATACTCACGGAAACGGAAAGTTCCATTTCTATGCCTGTTCCACCGGAAAACACCGTTCCGTTTTTGTTTCCATTTCTGCATAAAAAATTCCACCTCCACTTCTGTTTTGCAAAATTCCGTTTTTGTTTTCATATTTCCTCTCCGTTTCCATTTTTCCTTCGAAAAAGCGGAAAATTTTCACTCCATTTTCATCTCTACTTGAAAGGCACGATGGCGCGACAGAGGGCTCTCTGACGGTGGCGCTCTAGGTCTTTGGGTGCGTGGCTGGCTACGAAGTAGGGGAGTAGCGTTGGGTTGTAGTTCTTTGGAACCTATGTATCTGCCTTTGCGTATGTGTGGGTGTCGCTGTGTTCTGTTATGGTTTGTATCGGTTTGTATGTTGGCTGGTGATTTATATATAAACCAGGGTGAATTCCTTTTTTTGGTAGTGACTCGATGTTTGTATTTTTCGTAGTTTTATTTTTACTTCTTCCTCCATTTCTCCATGGGCACTTCATCAACCAGGTTATGGATGTGTGGAGATGCCACCAATTTCTCCATGGGCGTGGCTAGTGGATGGAGCTAGCCAACGGGGCAGCTGTGGAAGAACAAGAGCAGTGGCGAGCATCCTTGAGCAGGCGGATTTCAGATCACGAATTTCCGACAGGAAGAATCTGATTAGCGTTAGCAGTAACATATCCAGTTTAGTAGTCAAACCAAGCATCTTTCCGGAGACATGTAGTACATTGAGTGATTGATCACATAGAAATCCACAACATATATTAGTTACTTTTATCCATCGAGTTCTGTGCACTACAGGGTGATCCTCCTCTGTTTCGTGATACAGTGTGCACTGATTTTCGCAAATAGTATTAGCAATATAGTGATGGCCTGAAGCATTGAAACGTTTATTTCGAAAATGTACCGTTACTCAGATTTATGGTATGTCTACACAGTAGGCTTTGCTTCGACGAGATCTTCGAAACAAAACCCGATGTCACTATCATGGGACACGATTTGTAACATTTACGATTTTTTGAAGATAGTACAACGCAGATGACCGCATGCACTCGCTCCTATCAATGCACGCATGCACACCCTTTCACGTGAGCACGTCCAAGATAGTGAGCCAGCACAATATATTAAGATTAACGAAGTCATCATATGTGTTTTCATAGTCGACGGAAACGTCTTCTTCCACTGAACAAACATTGTCGAAAAATCTAAAATAAATTCAGGTAAATGCGAGCACCAGTGTCAAGTCTAGGACTTGAGCCCTAATGGTCTGGTTCCACCACAAAGGACCTAACCATTTGAACTATGCTCAGTTTGCCTTTTCGGTTTGCTAAGCCCCTAGGCCAAACTAGATATTTCATCCTTCCATGGACCCAGTAGTTTTGCCCCATTCATCCATTTGTTTTCTTCTCCAAAGCAACTTGTATGCGAATGAGCTGGTGAGTGAACTGGTCTGTCACTAGAAGTGTGTAGAGACGACAAAGAAAAATGGATTAACGCAAATTATATTGTAGTCGCGCGCTATGCGCAGAGCCTTGTAAATGCAAGAGGAAGAAGTACAGCATGTTCAGTGTATTTTCGATTCTCCAACAGATGACGAACTATCAATGGAAGAAGACGATCAGAAGTAACTGAACTGTTTTTTTGTTTTTTGATTTTAGTGTAACTGGACTGTTGAAATGTTGTTTTGTGTCGCTTTTGTGTGTCTTCTCTCTCATATACACAAAAGAAAACAAAATGCAACAGAATGGGGTACTTTTTTTTGCGGGGAAGAGGATGGGGTACTAATGCGCGCGCCCGCTGAATCGCTCGATTTCGGACACGACTAGTTGGGAAACAATGCAGTCTGTTTAATTACATGAGGCTTAGGCCCATCCTGAAAATCTAGGGAAAAGTTGTGATTACGTAAGACTAGCCACAGTGGGAGTAACTTCAGCAATAACATCAAGTCTAACTAAGCAAATTTGCTTATGTGGCAATGAGTTAATGAGAAGAGAGGTAGGTTTAGTAACTTAGCTAGTTACCGTAACATCACATGTCCCAATGCACTATGAGTCTATAACCTAATAAATGAAGCTTTGTATGACACCACACTTATATTACTTCCTATTATAAAGATAGTAACATTGTTTAGGGATATGTGTATGTTACTAGTGTATGTTACTATGCACTGTGGCTAGTCTAAGGAAGAGTTTAGGCAGATTTTGATGGGGCCTACCCTGAAAATCAGGGGGCGGTGTGATTATGTTGGGAAGCAAGCAGGAAAAAAAGAATGAAAATCGATCGTGCGTATCTCTGGAGAAAAGCGGTCGGCTGGCTGAGATAGATCGCTCCATGCGTGGGGATCACTCGCTGCAGCGACAGAAGGCAAAGGAGCGGTCGGCTGGCTGAGATAGATACTTGTTTGGTTGCATTGCACCACATGAATGAGCAATTAATATATTTTTTTGAGACACATGGGCTTGCCTGGTCCACACACAGCTATCACCGGACCATGGCTGCCTTCCTCACTGATTTCATTATTCGAGTTAGATCAGTTTATTTTGTTGTGTCAAACTATTTTATACGTCTGATTCTTTGTGAAGGTGAAATCTTTTATTGACACAATGATGAAGATATAGTGATTCAACGGCCTGCACTTCTAGGGGATCGTTCCCGGCTCAAGTACGTTCATCGATCAAAGCTTTCCATCTTTTTGGATGGGTGACCCAAGACACTTTTCAAAAATCATTATTGGTAATGTTAAAGAGTGATAAGATCGCAGTTACAGTCTAATTGCAGTCCCTTTATCGAAGTCTTTGGAGTATTTCTTCGAACAGAGATTGACATCGCGAAAAATGTGTTTTCAAGAGATTTCACGGTAGTTCTTAGTCATATGAGTTACTTTTTATTTTATTCATCTTAGGTCCAAATCAGTGTACTCCCTCTGTTCCTAAATATAAGGCCTTTTAGAGATTCCAATAAATACTATATATGGAGTAAAATGACTGAATCTATACTCTAAAGTGCATCTATGTACATCTGTCTGTAGTCCCTGTTGAAATCTCCAAAAGGTCTTATATTTAGAAATGGGGGAGTACTTGTAATTGTTATGAGTATGCATAAAATTACGAGTGTTTTAACAAAAATATCTATGCTGCCATATTTTGTCGATAGCTGCTGCAAGAACATGTGGCGCTAACCATGCATCAACCCAATTAAGTTATCTGCCCTAGACAGAGGGTGGAGACATCTGGGCACTCCATGAATGCTCGCTCTTATTGAGTTCTGATGCTAGGGTCACGATCGCCCCTGA
>NC_041389.1:714060281-714076840 GCF_002162155.2 Triticum dicoccoides | reverse complement strand
CCAATGTATTTTGATAATATATATTTCATATATGAATTTTACTTTTTCTTGTATTATATAACTATAGTAAATATATTCAAAAGTTTGACAAAACCGAAATGATGTTGGGATTTTAGTTTTCGAACATAGATAACAAATTTAATTATAAACTATGATATAAAAATATGATTATTAAAAAGATGGTATCAATCATTTGAGACAAGTTTAAGTCCAATATTTATAGAACAACTTCAACATTTTTCTTAAAATGCGCTGACACTTTTTAAACTTGAACATTATTATATTTAAGTAAGCTGAATTTTTAGATTAAATGGACATTTACTAAAAATATGGACACACTTTTTAACATTTTTGTAAAGTCATAAATACTTTTGAATAACTACATGGAAAAAATGTTAATACACAAACAATTTTAAAATTATAACAATTTTCCGGTGTTGCTTCGTAGTTCCGATAACGTTGCGGATTGTGTGGACTCGTTCTTCTACGCCTGTTCGTCTTCTTTATGGACTCGATCTTCTTCCTAGCAGGATCTCAGGCAAGATGACCGCTACCTTGGATACCACTACTATCTTTGTTTTGCTAGTTGTCTTGATACTATCGCTATGTCGCGCTACCCACCACTTGTTTATCAAGCCTCCCAAATTGCCATGAAACAACCTCTAACTTTTTCCACCATCCCAGCAAACCGTTGTTTGGCTATGTTCCACTTTGCTCAGCCCCTCTTATACCGTTGCTAATTGCAGGTGCAGTTGCAGGTTCTTCTATGTTGGGACATGGATATCATGGGATATCACAATATCTTTTATTTAATTAATGCATCTATATACTTGGTAAAGGATGGAAGGCTCGGCCTTTTGCCTGGTGTTTTGTTTCACTCTTGCCGCCCTAATTTCCGTCATACCGGTGTTGTGTTCCTTGATTTTGCGTTCCTAACACACACAGGGTTTATGGGCCCCCCTAAACAGTTCGCTTTGAATAAAACTCTCCCAGCAAGGCCCAACATTGTTTTACCATTTGCCTAATAACAACTAAAACTTGCATAGGGACTTTCCGGACCCCGAGGATAATTAATTAACAACCCCGGGCCAGTCCTCCTCATGAGTGTTGGTCCAAAACGGGCAGACTGCGGGGCCACCATGGGGCAACTCATGGATTGGTTTTACTCGTAGGCTGACCTATCCGATTGTGGCCTGAGACGAGATACGCGCGGCTCCTATCAGGGTGTCGGCACGTCGGGAGGTCTTGCTGGTTTTGTTTTACCATTGTCGAAATGTCTTGTGAATCGGGATTCCGAGCTTGATCGAGTTGTTCCGGGAGGAGTATTTTCCCCCGTTGATCGTGAGAGTTTGTGATGGACTAAGTTTGGACACCCCTGTAGGGTTTAAACTTTCGAGAGACGTGCCCGCAGTTCTGTGGTAGATGGGGGTTTTTAATATCCGGTTGTAGTGAACTTGACACCAAATCCGAATTAAAATACACCAACCGCGTGCGTAACCGTGATCGTCTCTTTTCGACGAAATTCGGGAAGAGAACACAATTGGGTTATGTTTGAACGTAAGTAGTTCAGGATCATTTCTTGATTATTACTAGTTTGTGACCGTTTGTGTAGTTTGTCATCTTATTCGTGTACTCGTAAGTTAGCCACCATATAATGCTTAGTGATGTTGCAGCCTCACCACTTACCCATTCCATACCCATTAAGCTTTGCTAGTCTTGATACCCATGGCTATGGGATTGCTGAGTCCTCGTGGCTCACAGATTACTACAACAAAAGTTGCAGGTACATGTAATGCGATGATCTGACGTGAAAGCGATGCTTGATTGCGCTTGGATTCTTCTTCTTCGATCAAGGGATAGGTTCTGGGTCGGGAGTCTAGGCTAGCAGGGTGGATGTCGTTCTTCTTTTTCGTTTGATTTCATCTGTACTCGGAACCTGCTCTTCTGTATGATGATTGCTATGTATTGATGTATTATTGTATTGATTGATGCTGCAGCTTGTGGCGAGTGTAAGCCTTTATCTAGTACTCTCATCTATTCAATACATGGTAATGTTGTAATGATATCCACCTTGCTATGGGCTCGAAATGCGATTGTGCCCCAATCATGAATTCATCACGTGATTGGGATAGAATCACATCTTGGGCGCTACAGTGCCTCTAGTCCCGGTTCGTCTCACGAACCGGGACTAAAGGGACTCGTGGGGTCCCAGCCTGACACCAGCCTGCCACCACCCCTTTAGTCCCGGTTTGTGTTACGAACCGATACTAGAGGTTCAACACGAATAGGGACTAATGATTCCCGCCCCCTAGCCGTTGGAACCGGCACTAATTGCCATATTAGTACCAGTCCGTTTGCAAACCACAACTAATGGGGCTCATGTAAAGTCGTTTATCTACTAGTGTATATCGTCACAGTCCAATCAATTTAGATTGGCAAGCCAAAACAATGAGTATTTGTCACAATGGGCAGGAAACCATTATTCCTTCTGATAGCAGCAATACTACTTCTTCAACATTTTTAGACCCTGATGTCTACTACACAACCTTCTTCTTGTAGACGTTGTTGGGCCTGCAAGTGCACAGGTTTGTAGGACAGTAGCAAATTTCCCTCAAGTGGATGACCTAAGGTTTATCAATCCGTGGGAGGCGTAGGATGAAGATGGTCTCTCTCAAACAACGCTGCAACCAAATAACAAAGAGTCTCTTGTGTCCCCAACACACCCAATACAACGGTAAATTATATAGGTACACTAGTTCGGCGAAGAGATGGTGATACAAGTGCAATATGGATGGTAGATATGGGTATCTGTAATCTGAAATTATAAAGACAGCAAGGTAGCAAGCGATAAAAGTGAGTGTAAACGGTATTGCAATGGTAGGAAACAAGGCCTAAGTTTCATACTTTCACTAGTGCAAGTTCTCTCAACAATAATAACATAATTGGATCACATAACTATCCCTCAACATGCAACAAAGAGTCACTCCAAAGACACTAATAGCGGAGAACAAACAAAGAGATTATGGTAGGGTACGAAACCACCTCAAAGTTATCCTTTCTGTTCTATCTATTCAAGAGTCCGTAATAAAATAACACGAAGCTATTCTTTCCGTTCGATCTATCATAGAGTTCATACTAGAATAACACCTTAAGACACAAATCAACCAAAACCCTAATGTCACCTAGATACTCCATTGTCACCTCAAGTATCCGTGGGCATGATTATACGATATGCATCACACAATCTCAGATTCATCTATTCAACCAACACAAAGTACTTCAAAGAGTGCCCCAAAGTTTCTACTGGAGAGTCAAGACGAAAACGTGTGCCAACCCCTATGCATAGGTTCATGGGCAGAACCCGCAAGTTGATCACCAAAACATACATCAAGTGGATCACGTGAATATCCCATTGTCATCACAGATAAACACGGCAAGACATACATCAAGTGTTCTCAAATCCTTAAAGACTCAATCCGATAAGATAACTTCAAAGGGAAAACTCAATCCATTACAACAGAGTAGAGGGGGAGAAACATCATAAGATCCAACTATAATAGCAAAGCTCGCGATACATCAAGATCATGCCATAGAGAGAACACGAGAGAGAGAGAGAGAGAGAGATCAAACACATAGCTACTGGTACATACCCTCAGCCCCAAGGGTGAACTACTCCTTCCTCGTCATGGAGAGCGTCGGGATGATGAAGATGGCCACCGGTGATGGGTTCCCCCTCCGGCAGGGTGCCGGAACAGGCTCCCGAGAGGTTTTTGGTGGCTATAGAGGCTTGCGGCGGCGGAACTCCCGATCTATTGTTGTCTTCGATGTTGTTAGGGTATATGCAAATATATAGGCGAAAGAAATCGGTCGGAGGAGCCTCAAGGGGCCCACGAGACAGGGGGGCGCCCAGGGGGGTGGGCGCGCCCTCCTATCTCCTGGCCTCCTCGAAGCTTCCCTAGCTTGTACTCCAAGTCTCCCGGATCATGTTCGTTCCAAAAATCATGCTCCCGAAGGTTTCATTCCGTTTGGACCCCGTTTGATATTCCTTTTCTTCGAAACACTGAAATAGGCAATAAAACGGCAATATGGGTTGGGCCTCCGGTTAATAGGTTAGTCCCAAAAGTAATATAAAAGTGTATAATAAAGCCCGTAATCATTCAAAACAGATAGTATAATAGCATGAATGCTTCATAAATTATAGATACGTAGGAGACGTATCAGAGCCTGATAAGTTTCAGAAGGAAATTGATAAAGGATCTATGGGCTACTATCTTTATCCCTTATCTTGTGACTCTGCTGATACCGATGATGAAAATACTTTGGAGGAACTTAACTTGGTATAGTGAGCCTAACAGGCGGCGGCAGTCCAGTACGATTGCTTGCATTTCTCTTGAATTGAACTAGCCCTTGGGAAAGGTAGACGTGAAGGTACCATGATTTCTCACTTTATAGAAGCGTTAGAGCTCGGCTGGCACAGTGATCGAAAGATGCGCGACCAAAACAACTTGAAACTGCCCAAGCACCTTTTGCTTTTCCTAATATCATCCCTTCGGGTAGTTGGATATGAGCACATTCAAATTGGAATTCTTCTGATCCAAGATCCAATAGAAGTTTTGAGGTAAGAGGTACCGTGAGAAGATTTCTTTGTTCGATACCCAGTTTTTGATCTCGCAAGCAAGGAAATCGAAGAATAGCTCAGTATTATTACGTCTGGTAGTGAGCTCTGCCCTAGAGAATGAAGACTCCAAGTAGCATCTCAGTCTCGATTTTTGCCTTCTCGGGAGATGACTTGTGATAAGCAAGTCAACCATGTCCTAAAGAAGTAGTGGGAGTGCATGGTTATAAAGGAAGGCGCGAATGTATTACGGAGCGAAGAAGCTTTAGAGAAAGTTCTACCTCGCGGGTGAAACCATAGATTGGAAGGTGTAGGTCACTCACCCGTTTAAACAAAGAGAAATCATAGAGCATAGCTCGTTTGTAATGCCCCTGTCTGAACTGACAACAGGATTTAGGTCGTCCCGGCCAGTAACAAAGGAGAAATTCCCTTGCTTGTTAGGAGTTCCTTTAGTTTGCAGTTGAGTGCAGCAGGATGGTTCTCTCTGTGTATTCCTGAAAAAGTGATTGGAGGTTCGTTGCTTACCTTAAGTCATTATCAACCGAAACTCATAGAGAAAGGGATCCACAAAACCCCTCGCCATTACCGTATGAGCAGGTTTTTAAAGCCTGCAAGTTAAGTTGTTGGCTGCTCTTAGAGATAGAGTGCCAACATGAGACCTATTTGTTAGCTTTGAACCGGGAAGGTCCCTCAACCATACCGTGATATGAACCAGTGGCTTCCCTACCGAAACCCAAGATCAAATATTGGGTTGTGCGGACCACTAATTTGATACATATTATCACAATTTGCAAGGCTTGTGACATGTTCAAGTAAATGAGCTGTGGGTATAGGTATAGGTTAGGGGGCCGTCAACCCTTGTGGGGCTGGGTGGGGTATCCTGAACTACTAGAGCAGGTCCCCCTTGTGGCACCGGTTAAACCTTTGCTAATGGTGGAATTGCCAAACCTTTGCCCATGCCGAACTGCCAAAGACAACGTTGGCATGATCGATCCGCCGCCGGAGATGGAGCCCCCGGGAGACGAAGCCGACAAGTCGCAGGAGCTCGTCTTCACCAAGCCCGCACTACGGACGCCGACGCCACGGAGTTCGATGCCCCGGAGGTCAACGCCACGGAGGCCGCCCCCACTTTGTCACGACGGCTCCATGGTGGACGACGACACGGAAGCTCGCTGAGATGCCGCCCACTTCGTCACAACGTCGCCGTGGAGGTCGGCGGCACCGAAGTCGTCACCACCGCTCTTTGTCTAGTTCATCATGATGGTGCCACGGAAGAGGATGACATGGAGCTCGCCCAGATGCCACCCGCCATCAATGTCGTCATGCCAGGATCCATTAAGGTCGGTGGCCACCGCCATGGAGGTCGATGCCCCGGAGGTCGCCATCACCACTCGCGTACACCTCGTCACAGCGGTACGTTGAGGACGTCGACATGGAGCACGCCATGAAGTCGCCCACTGTCGATGTCGCGAAGCCGGCGCCCTGGCGGACGACGCCATAGAGGACGCCATCGCCCACTTCGTCACAACGGTGACATCGATGACGGCGATGTTAGAGTTAACCTTGTTGTTTTTGTTTTTTTTCGTTACATTTACTTAGTGTCTTGCACGTAGACATGCTCAACCATTAGGCTGCGGCCATACACTCTCGTAGAGATGAGATGGCGTGTGTGTACAAGCTAGTGATGAGTAGGTAGTCTGCTGCATGGATGTGTTGGTTAGCAAAATGGGTACAGCTCCGTAGAGTCACAACGTCCAAGTCTGGGTGGAGCAAGAAGCGGACGCAATCAGATGTGGCGTGCGTCAAGTGTGTCGTGGGTAAGCTCATATCTGTTGCAAACTTGGAGGTGACTCAAGCTTGTACGCGTGTGTGCTGGAGTGATTAAGGTGTCAAGCCGTTAGTGGCGTGGCCGTGTGTGTTGCATGCAGAATTATGTGGAGTGCATGCAAGGTAGTGGTTAGTGGGTGCGTTGGGGTTGGGTTAGTCCGGCTACTTAATCCCATGTAATCATGTCCATTGTTAAGAGAGTAAGAGAAACGGAAAAGGAACAAGTTGTGTGGTGCCCCAAAATTTCCTGCGTCCTTTTCTTCCACCTCTAGTACATGTATGTTTTCTTGAGAGAATCCTTGGGCTGAGAGAGTTGCAAGGTAGAGAAGAAGCGGCGCTGCGAGAGGTGGCGCCAACACGCGATGCAGAGGTCGCCGAGATGCCGCCCGCCGTCGATGTCGTCAAGCCAGTGCCATTAAGGTCGGCGGCGCGGAGGTCACCGCCGCCGCTTGCGCCTACTCCGTAAGTCACTACGGCGTCGCGGAAGCCAACGGCATGGAGTTTGCCACCACACCACCCGCGCACTCTTTGTCACGTCGACGATGGGGACTCGGAGGTCGGAGCTCGTTGACCCGATCCACCATCCGTTTCGTCGAGCCGGACGGACACCACCCAAGATGAAGACTTGGCTCTCGGCCTCACTTCGTCAGGCCAGCGCGACGTAGACGTGGACAGGCGCATCAACCAGCTGGAACCCGTGGTACACTTGGCCATACCGGCCGGAGGTCGCCGATGACTTACGTGATGGTATTGAAGGCGGCTTCATCGGACTGCTTCGATGCAGCTCGTAGCAAGATGTACTCCGATTCCATTTTCAGCAAGGATCGAAGACGGCGCCCCTGGGCTGCTGACACACCGAACCTGACAGTGTACTCGCCGGCGTGCTCCTGTCACGCTCGCCGGGATATCACCTTGGACGGCTCTTCATCAACTGGCTAGTCACGTCGGTGCGCCGGTCCTCCATCAGGCTGGCCGGAAGTGCGTCAGTACGCACACGCGTGTGTGAGCTGCCACGAGCCGGCCGGCTACTCACCCATCACACATGCATGTTTACATGTACGTGCATGACATGAAGCTAGCCAAGAAACACAAGCAAGCAACGCGCGCAGGAGGGTCGATTGTGTAAAACAAGATATTTTGGGAACTGCACGACACCCCTAACCGGGGTGTGGCTATCTCATTATATAGAGGTACCCAAGGGGTACAATACAACGTTACAATACAGAGGCTCAGAGAAGGCCGAGAGCTCATATGACGGTGCAGGCTGAAGATGCAGACCATAGGCAGCAGTACTACTGACATAGCGCAAAATACGCTTGACGGCTGACCAGTGAGACGTCCTGGGTGCATGCAAAAACTGACAGACACGGTTAACTGCATAGGAGATATCAGGCCTGGTGATAGTGAGATATTGCAGACCACCAACAATACTGCGATACTCAGTAGCATCATCAGCCGAGAGAGAGTCACCATCAAGAGCAGACAACCGATCAGTAGCAGACATCGGAGTGAAAACAGGTTTGCATTTGAGCATTCCAGCACGACGCAACAAGTCCAAGGAGTACTTCTTCTGAGTGAGAGTCAAACCTGCAGAGGACCGTGAAACCTCAAGACCAAGGAAAAAGTGAAGAGCACCCAAATCCTTGACAGCAAAATCATCACGAAGAGCAACCACAAGGCGATCAGCTGCAGCAGCCGAAGAACTGACAAGGATGATATCATCAACATAAACCAGGATATACATCGTAACCTCAGGGCGCTGGAGGAGGAATAGTGATGTATCAGCAGTGGATGGAGTAAACCCAAGAGCCCGAAGAACGGATCCAAGGCGAGCATGCCATGCACGAGGAGCCTGTTTCAGTCCATACAGCGCCTTGACCAGATGACAGAGATGATGAGGTCGTGTCGGATCAACAAAACCAGGCGGCTGACGCATATAAACCTCCTCCTCCAGAATGCCATGGAGAAAGGCATTCTGTACATCAAGCTGACGAAGGAACCATCCACGAGTAATCGCAAGAGACAGTAGTAACCGAATGGTAGTAGGCTTGATAACTGGACTGAACGTGTCTTCATAATCAAGACCATACCTCTGTTTGAAGCCCTTGGCGACTAACCGTGCCTTGTAACGCTCAATGGAACCATCAGCATGGCGCTTGACCTTGAAAACCCACTTGGAATCAATGATGTTGACACCAGACTTTGGAGGAACAAGACGCCAAGTATCATTCTGTTGGAGGGCATAAAACTCTTGTTCCATTGCAGCACGCCAATGAGGAATACTCAACGCATCCTGAAAGTGACGAGGCTCTGCATTAGGGTCGCCAGCAGTATGAGCCATGCACGCAGCAAGCCACGCAACCGTGCCATCTGTCCGCTCTTTCGGGCGAAACACACCAGACTGGCTCCGTGTGCGCGGTCGAAGTGTGACGGCAGAATCTGCCGGAGCCGGAGCTGGAGCAGAATCAGCAGAGGTCGTGGACGAGGCCGAAGCCGAGTCCGGCGAGTCAGGCTCCCCGGTGGCCGAGGCAGGCGACGAGGCCGCTGGGCTAGCGACAGCACCGGCCGGCCCAGGGGACGCCCCCGCCAGTGGCCCAGGCGAGCCACGCAGGGCTGGTGACGCCCGCGAGCCAGGCGAGCCGAGCGAGGGTCCCGCTGGTGTGGACGAGGCTCGCGGGTCGGGCGAGGTGGCCACTGGCGAAGCCTGCGAGCCGGGCGAGGCGGCTACTGGAGTGGCCGGGTCCTGCGAGTCGGACGAGGCGGGCGAGGCACCCGCCACTGGCGCTGGCGTGGGTGAGCCAGGCGGGCGGACCGCCTCGGGCAACCGGAGAGCGGGTTGGCGGGTGCCACCCGTTATGCATGGCACATGCACGTCCCGACCAGAAGAATCATCAGCGACCTGTTCATCAAGGAGCTCGAGGCGAGCACCGCGTCCAATACCTGCAGCATGATTAGGAAGCAACGCAGGGGCATATGCAACATCCACAAACTGATCAGGCGTAGGTGTAGACACAGGCATTGGTGGTGTGGAAGTGGAAGTGGTGAGGTCAGTCGGAAGTGCACGAAAGGGAAACACATTTTCATCAAACACAACGTCACGAGAGATGTAGACGCGGTTGTACCCTTTGTGAAGAGAACTGTACCCAAGAAAGACACACTTCTTAGACCTGAACTCTAGCTTGCGCTTGTTGTATAGACGGAGATGAGGCCAGCAGGCACACCCAAACACCTTGAAGAAAGTGTAGTCCGGAGTCTCATTAAGCAAGAGCTCAAGCGGAGTTTGCATTTTCAGAAGCCTCGAGGGTAGCCTGTTTATAAGAAAACAAGCTGTAGAGAAAGCATCACTCCAAAACCGAAACGGGACGGAGGCATGAGCTAGCAAGGTTAAGCCAGTTTCAACAAGATGACGATGCTTACGCTCAGCAGCACCATTCTGCTGATGTGTGTGAGGGCATGACACGCGGTGCGAGATCCCAAGCTCATTAAAAAACGAGTTGAGGTTGTGGTATTCACCCCCCAGTCGGATTGGACATGGATGATTTTGTGCTTAAGAAGGCGCTCAACATGTGCTTGAAACTGAATGAAGACATCAAACACATCAGACTTTCGCTTAATAAGATATAACCAAGTGAAACGGCTGTAAGCATCAATGAAACTGACATAATAATTGTGACCACTAACGGATGTCTGGGCATGACCCCATACATCAGAAAACACAAGCTCAAGAGGATGTTTTACAACACGACTAGACTCTGAAAACGCAAGCTGATGACTCTTGCCCTGCTGACAAGCATCACAAATTGTTTCAGCAGTTTTATTGGACACAACTGGTAGATCATGACGATGCAAAATATGTCGAACTATGGGAGTCGCCGGGTGACCAAGGCGCGCATGCCAGTGTGTAGGCGACACACGAACACCACTGAACACCTGAGGAGAGGACGACGTGGAAGAGGAGCGCGGCGCATCAAGTGCATACAGGCCATGGCGAAGACGACCGCTAAGCAGAACGGCCATCGTGTCCCGATCCTTGATAAAGAAACGAAAGGGGTGAAACTCAGCAAGGACATTGTTATCACGGGTAAGTTGAGGAATGGACAACAAACTACGTGTAGCAGAAGGAACACGAAGGACATTAGATAGATGCAATGTGCGAAAGTTGTGTGCAAGGAGAGAAGCCTGACCAACATGAGAGATGCGCATACCTGCTCCACTAGCGGTGTGCACCTGATCATGACCACGATATGGCTCCTGAGTAGAGAGCTTACCCATCTCACCGGTGAGGTGGTTGGTAGCTCCAGTGTCCATATACCATGCAGGATCAACGGAGTATGACGGAGTGCGACCATGATCATGACTCGTCACAGCAGCGGCGGCCTGCTTGTCGTTCCCCTTTCCGTTGTTGCCAAGGCCTAGAAAATTCTGCCTGTAGCGACGATGACAGCGAGAGGCAATGTGGCGCTCCAAGCCACATAGCTGGCACGCCTGTTGGGCACCACAAGAAGAACAACACGCCATGGGCCGGTTACCACCTGTGATGGTCGGAGCGCTGCCCCTCGAAGCTGGTGATGAGGGCAGCGCTGGTTTGCCTCCGGACGAAGATGACCGCTGAGGCTTGCCGCGAGTTGCGGTATTGGCGGAGGCGAAACTGGGAGAGACTCGGCGCGCCTTGATGCGCTGCTCGCGGCCAAGCAGACGGGCGTAGAGCTCACGAGGTGGTAGCGGGTCATCGCGACCGTGAACGTTCTCAATGAGATTGTCATAATCATCATACGAAGGTGGTGAACTCCTGATCCTGTAGCGACTGGCCGATGGAGGCCAATGTGTCGGCGAGACCCCGCATCTTGTTGAAGTAGTCGGTGATGCTGAGGTCACCAAGCTTCGTCTCACCCAACTCGGTGCGGATAGAGTGAGCACGCGCCTGAGACTGAGAGGCAAAACTGGTGTGAAGCGCCGCCCACGCCTCCCGGGATGTAGCGGCGAAGATGACCAGTGACGAGACGCTCGGGGTGAGCGAGGACTGGATGGCGGAGAGGATGGCCTGATCCTGGGCCACCCAGGTGTGGTACGCTGGGTGGTGGGGTGGTGGACACGGTATGGACCCGTCAACATATCCCTCCAAGTAGCGGCTCCACAGAAGAGGCAACACCTGGGCACGCCAGGACAAGTAATTATCCGGCGCAAGCTTCACCGGTAGCAGATGTGAAAAGTAGAACGGTGACGACGCGGCGACCGGGTCGGTATGAGCAGCAGACACCGGATACAGTGCAGGAAACCCGGGAGGACCAGCAGCGTGGGCCCCGTAGGGCGGGACGACCGCGGCCCCGGGAGGATGCGGCTGTGGTGCGGCCGCAGCCCCGTACGACGGCTGTAGCGAGGCAGCCGCCTCTCCTGTGTAGGAGGCCGCAGCCCCGTGCGGCCCTGGGTAGGCTGCGTAGGGGTGGCTCGGTGGCGCCGCCGGTGGTTGATGTAGAGGCGGCGCACCAAACGCCGGCCACGAGGATGGCGGCAGCGGCGGAGCACCAGGAGCCATCGGAGGCGCGCCATACGGGTAGTAGCCGTAGGGCGAGGGCGCGGTAGCGCCATAGGCCGGCGGCGGGGCGGCGCCGTAGAGCGGCGGCGCGGCGGCATCGGCCGCGACTGGGGCTAGGTCACCCGAGGTCTCGCCATGCGGGCGAGATTGGATCGGGGACCCAGGCGGCGGCGGGGCCCCATAGGCCGCCACGAGAGGCCCAGAGGCGAGGAACGGCGAAGAAGGGGCAAGGACCGGCGCGGCGGCGGCCACGGCGACGGAGGTCGGCGCGACGGCGGCGGCGGCGGGAGCAGCGGAAGACATCGTGATCGTGACCTAAACTGATACCATGTAAAACAAGATATTTTGGGAACTGCACGACACCCCTAACCGGGGTGTGGCTATCTCATTATATAGAGGTACCCAAGGGGTACAATACAACGTTACAATACAGAGGCTACGTATATACAGTCTAACAGATTGTACGGGAGCATGCATGCTATCTCGTAGGCGACATCATCAACGTCCATCTTCACTTTGTCACGGGGAGGTCAACGTCGTTGTCATGGAAGTCGCACACTATCTACTCAACCCAGAACCTACTAACAGGTCATGGGGCATCAGCAACACTATCCGGAGTCGAGGAAAGCAGCGACATGCCATCATCATCTGTGCCTGGGAAGACGGTGCCCGCGTCCCGCTCGAGAAGGATGATGTTCCGCCGCGGCGCCACCCGCGTCACCCTCATCGGAGACTGGAGTCAAGAAAGGTGACGCCATCCGAAGACAAGGCGCGACGGCGAGGCGAAGCGACGCGACTTCAACAACACCATCCCTCTACGATCTCGTGAGACGACGCCGACTGCCGTGGACTCGGCGTTGACCACACAGGCCATGGTGGCGTGAGCAACGCGACGGTCATACACTAACGTTTGGTCTCCACCGACAATTACCCCCGCAAGGTGTAGCCCCTTGCACACTCTGAGAAGCTATTGATCGTCGAGAAGTCTGAGCCGAGCGCGATCCATGCTACCCCAACAACAACTCCGCCAACTCCACCAAGACCGACGAGGCACGGCGGCACGGGCGGAGACAGGGGGTGCGAGCAGGGGTCAGACACCCCCCATCGCCTCGCCCCCCCTATGCGTTTCGGTTACCAGGTACTTATACGTATAGTGCAGATCTGTTGTACATACACAGAGTAAATTGCACAAAACCATCACTTTGAAGGCTAGGTTTGTGAAAAACACTATAATACATTTTTTTTCGCAGAAAACACCATGTCTACGATAATCTTTTTGCAAATAACATTAATCGGCGGCTTTGGCTCGGTTGACCGCGTTTATGACAGATGGGGCCTGCCAGTTAGGTTGACGTGGCACCACTTAACATCTCACATATAACGACAGACAATTGATACCATTATCATCATGTGTGACCTTGTGGGATCCGCCTGTCATTGAAAGAAAGAAAAGCTGGTTCCTCCACTGTATCGCACCAAATAAAGTCAACCACCCCGTCCTGCCGCCGCCCACTGTACCGCACCAAATAAAGTCAACCACCCCGTCCTGCCGCCGCCCACTGTATCGCCCCGTCGCCGTCGTCCACTGTACCGCCGCCGCCCGTCCCGCCGCCGTCTGCGGCGAAGTGCCCGCAGACGCACGTGCCGCCGTCCTTCCCACGCTCCTACGTCGCCCCCTCCCTCATCCTCTCCTCCCTCTCCGGCGTGCACCTGGACTCCGCGGTCTTCGCTCCCGGCGGCGCCGGCGCCGGCGCCATCCACCTCCGTGTGTTCTTCAGAGGGCCCTACCTGCTCCGCCTCGCCACGGACGCAGGGGACTCCATGGCCGTGCGCCTTGGCTGGCAGCCACACCTTCTGCCGGTTCTCGACCCAGAGGCGGCGGTGCCGGACGCCGAGCACTGTGCGCCGCTGCACACGGCTGCTGCGCGGGGCAACTGGGAGAGGTGAGCAAGCTGGAGGGGCGGCCTTCCACCACATGCCGAGGACGCCGTGAGCGTGCTCCAGGACGACTAGATCGCCGGAGGTCGCGGCAAGGGCTCCCTGTTCTTGCGAGATCCGTGTCAAATTGGAGTGGAGGACCACGAATATGAGGTGCAGAAGGGGACGACAGCTCGATTCTTGCCGGATTGGGAGGAGTGTTGGTTAACGGCGGCGAAATTGGTGGAACTCAGGGGCCCTCGACGGCGGCAGCGCTGTGCTGGCTTGGGGAGAGAGAGAGATTAGGGAGGAGAGAAGAACGGGATGAAATGCTGACAAATGGGCCCCGTGTCCAGGAAAACGGTTCAACTAACGGCGTTAAGAATTTGTTCCACATCAGCCTGATTGGCGGGTCCCATCTGTCATAAACATGCTTAGCCGAGGCAAATCCGCCGATCAGTGTTATTTGCAAAAAGATTACCGTAGACGTGGTGTTTTCTGCGAAAAAAATGTATTGTAGTGTTTTTCGCAAACCTAGCCTTCAAAGTGGTGGTTTTGTGCAATTTACTCAGGTACACACGTCTATTTAATTAATTTTATATTATTATAATGGCCTAACACGCCACTTTCCAGCCCAAAGGCCCAACGTGAGAAAGCATTGCTTGATGCCTTGATCTCTAGATGTACGCATCAGAAAAAGGGATTGCGTTGCATGCAGCCATGAGATCTGGCAGTCAGTTCCCTGTAATTTTGTTCATGGGCATCGTGGCTCCTGGGTCTGGTTGCTCGGTACGCCCCAGCGCCGCCGCGGTCGCCATCGCCTCTCGGCTCTCGCTGCTTCCGCCGTTGTGGCTCAGGGCCGAGGGCACTCCACTCCAGCGAGGATTGAATCCATGATAGAGGCTATGACAGTTTGTTTCCTTCACCGGCATCATGCATCACAAAATCAACTTCAAGGAATTGAGATAGGAATTGAGGTACTTACTGCTAAACACTAATAATCTTTGAGAATTAGTACAATTCCTTTGAAGACAGTAGGATTGTAATTTAAGAATCTAATTTTACTCCTCATTTAATGTTTCAATGACTGAAGTATGAAGAGAGAAAATATAACAAAAAAATCGTTTCTCAAACCCATTGCTTCTGGGCTAAATATTAGCGAAAATGCAGATCCACCTAAGGAGCAACAGGTAGATGGTAATTCCAACCCAAATCCAGTTGATATGCTACAAATAGAAATGTATTTTTTTATATTACTAAACATATATTTCCACACATTCATATCAATTACACTTTTGATATTATGTTATTGTTTTGTGTCTTTCGAACAATCATTATCTTCCTCGCCCCCCTCATGTCTAAATCCTGACTGCGCCCCTGCACGGTGGCGAGGGCGAGTGCGGCCACCGCAAAGGCCATGCTACTTGCGGCGCGTGTACCGACGAGGACACGGGCTCTGCCGCCGCCCACACACACATCAGCATCATCTTCCAGTTTTCTTTTTATTTATTTTCCATGTTCCTATCTTTTTTATTTCGAGTGAAGTCCTGTATAATTTTCATGACATAAATTTTCCCATATGAAAAAATACAATGTTTATCAATATGCACTTTTTTTATTTCTATTTTCATTATTGCGTATTTTGAAAGATAAACCTGAAGTTTTTCTAAAATTTATCTGGATTTCAAAATTTTCAATGTATACTAAAATTTATTTGTGTAAATTCATGAATCTTCATTCAGGACCACAAGCACACAATATTTTGCATCTTCATCATATTTTTAAAATACAGAATTACGAAAAATTGACAACATTGTATTTTAAAAACTGTTCAATGTGTATTAAAAATTATTGTGTAATAATTATAAATTCTAGAAATGTACTGACATGTTAAGCGTGTTAGTAGTTTTACACAATATTTTATGAATACACATTGAACATTTTCCAAAAGCATGATGAGCATTTTTTGGAATACACGTTCCAGTTCATGTTCATTTTTCATTTTGGTATTGTTTTTTCCCATATGAAAAAGAAAGAAATCTAAGAAAAATTACAACTGCCACAAGATTCAACGAAAGTGTTAGTCCGTTTAGAAAAATGTTCAACATGTTTTTGAAAAATGTTCCATGATTATTAAAATTTTGTAAATGTGTTATTCAAAAATGTTTGTCATGCATTAAAAAATTTAACAACCTGTATATCAAAATGAAAAAAAGAACATGAACTTGAACAGCGTGTTTATGTCACATCTATTAAAAAATTGAACAAAATGTATGTCATGCATTAAAAATTAACAACATGTATTTCTTTTATATTTATTATTATTACACAATAATTTTATTAAAAAGTTCAACAGTTTTTAAAAATACAACATTGTCATTTTTTAATAATTGTTTATTTAAAAAATACAATGGAAATACACTAGTTGTGCATGCTTCTGGTCTTGAATGAAGATACATATTTACACAATAATTTTTAATATAGGTTCAACTATTTAAATCCATATCAATTTGAGAAAAAAATTATCTTTATCTTTTCAAAGTACACAATATTAAAAATTGAATAAAAATATAATATGTTTAGTGATGATGCAGGGGAGGGGGCCATGCCCCCCCCCCCCCACCCACCCACCCACCCATCCAAGAATGATAGAATTGTGTTTATACC
>NC_041389.1:714032690-714059703 GCF_002162155.2 Triticum dicoccoides | reverse complement strand
GTGTTTATACCCTTTTGTCCTCGTCGTTGTTATCGAACAACAATCCGAGTCCATTCAAGCTGCCCAGGTCCTCGAGCCTGTCCACACCATCCAATGAACTCATGATAATATCAAACACTGCGGTTAGTAATAAAGTGCCCCTTTTCGAAAAATCAAACACTGCGGTCACACGTAAGCATCTCATATTCCTGATCCCGTTAGGTGCCTTGTGGAATGTTACAGTGGGTAGATATTGTAGTTCAGTGAGATGAACAATTCCAGGTACCAACTCTTCTATGTATGCTCCTTAAGATCTTGGACCTCTAGATTATGTAGCATCAAATCCTTGGTGGTAGCTTTGATATGGACGCGGCCCTGAGGCTTAGATACTTTAGCTGGAATAATTTGTCCATATGTTCATGCTCTTTTAACCCTTGACAACCTAGTGATATTACTATTAGAGATCGATTACGATATATCTTCATTTGACAACGCAGATGCCAACTCCTCATCAATGTGCCAAAGTGATAGTCCCCGAATAAAACCATGGCGATTTGTGAAACATGTTTGGCCTTTTCCAACCATAGAGATAAAAAATGATCTTCAATCTATTTTGAAATAATAATTTCAAGCACCATGTCATGAACTCAGCAGAAACGATCTTGCCATCACACAGCATGTCACTGGCTATACCATGCTTTACTCGATAAGCTCGTAAAAGTAGTTCTCAGCAACCACATCTTATTGTATATATGCATCATGCGAATTTCATTGACATTTTAACTATGATTAAAACTCAATTTTAGTTACTAATCAAAAACAAAAAAATATTTTTCATTTCTTCTTTATGACATGAAAAGCCTTTTATAATGCTTATCCGAGTCTATATGAAATGAAGAGTAGAAATAATGAACATGTGATGAAGCTCTAACATTGCATATACTTTAGGTACTCATCTAGTTAATTAAGTGTATATATTATGCTATTGCAGCCGTTTCCATATGCATTTTATTGCACATATGTACTACGCCCACTTCTTTGAAGTTAAACTAATCAAACTCATCTCTATTTACAACATGAATTACAAAGTCTGGGCAAACCGGTTCAGAAAGTGCAGCTAGAGAATGACAACTGCTTTGCCTGTGAGCAAGTTTGATACACGAAAACAGGTTCAGCATTTTTTGTTTAGAACCCGGTGAGCACAGTTGTGGACAACTCTATTCAGATCTCTAAGTAGTAGGTATTACATCTGTTCATAAATATAAGACGGTTTTTGCAGTTTAAACTGAACTGCAAAAACGACTTATATTTTAGGAACAGAGGTAGTACAATGCAGTGATCTAAGCAAGCACAAAGATCAGGAGTTTCCATTACATAAGTTGTTCAAATCTTCTGATGCGAGTAATGGTTTCAATCCTAACAACCGAACTGGGTCATGCTGTATTTTACCAAATGCAACTGAAATTATTACTTCAGGAAACGAGTGACACTCTCTTATCGCACAGAGATTACAGCAGCTGATGTGCCAACAAACACAAAGGTAAACAAGATACGCCTCATATTTACAGCTCATCGTGAATGGTACATGCGGGGTGATTTCTTGCAGCGGTACATACAAGCTCTGGCAAGCTTGGCATCTGACCTTTTAAACGCCGATAGGGTGAGACAAGAGATATCGTCCTTCACAGCACCTCGTCTTCGTGGTACAGGTATAGCCCAAAACCGAACCTTGCGCAGGCCTTGCAGAACGCCGCCTCTTCTGCAGCCGCCACGGGGTCGTCGAGCCGTGCATCGCTCAGTGAAGCTGTTCCAGCAGCCTCCCGATGAACCTGCACAGACGAAAGCAGAGTTCCAGTGAAGATTATCAAACATCGACTTTCTTCGTTGTTGAATTTTTTAGAAATAAGTGCTGTTCCAATATTAGTTATTGTCCGTAGCTGTGATTTTCTTGACTCAAGAAGTTGCCACGGTGCTATGTCTGTTTGCAAGTTTTACCAATCACGGGGTGTTTGCATAAATAGATAATATACAACAACAATAATGCAGTGATTGCACAACCAGGCAATTCAAGATCACCTTGCAAAGACTGGCTGCTTATGTAACTGAGCCCGTATTTCTTTTGGGGGGGGAACTGGAACTGAAGGTTGTATGTTGAAATAATAAGTTTGAAACATCACAAGATAAACACACTGATTAATATTCCTAGTAAGATGTTAACAGAGTAGTATACTACAATGTCTACACAGAGACTTCAGATGTCGAGTGTAGGACCTGAATTGATTAATAGATAATGACGGGTGCAATTGTGGGTATGGATTGTTGGCTGTCTAGTGCTGATTTGTATTACACTGAGCGGTTATGAACCTGATTAACACGCTGAAAGTTGAACATACCATTTATCTCCTCCCTAAGTAATATAACTCAGCAAACTGGGTTCATAAACTCAAACAATATCTGTTTGGTGAACCAGGGGAGCATGTACTCTGTACTTTGGAAACAGACACAGCTGGGAAATGACAGATGTAGTCGGTTCCAAGTTATAACTAATGCCTACAACAAACAAAAAATAATTGATTTGCCACTTGGACGGGAAAGACAGATAGGCAGGGGCTCCTGCAACTTGACATTGGATGCCACAAGCATATGGGGTGAACTCACAAATGTATCTGAATTCAGTTTATTTGTCCCAACCCCAGCTACCCAAGTCAATCAGTTTACATGTCAACCTAAACAATCATCCTGCCAACCAAGTTAATTTCCAAAATTTGAGATTTTCTAGGAGATTTGTCCCAACCCCAGCAACCCTTGTCTTTAATAACCCTTCCAATGCATGTATAGCTTGTAAGGTTGAATCGTAAACTAAAAGAGATTTATAAAATTATTAGGAGCTTGATGATTCACGCATTAACAAACTAATTCATACAATGTTGGCCTTTGTGATATGTTGACCATCATCACGAACAAGAGATGGTAGTTAGGTACCTCTCCGTCTATTCCTCGTATTGTGACGCGATACACCACGGTCACCTTTCCATTGTCATTGTAAATAACATCACGGACCTCCCCACACCAGCCTGGAAACGGGGCGCACCCCAGGAACAACACAAAGTGTAAGCAGTTAGTTAGCAATGCTACCAAATTTCAAGCAGAAACAGTATAGGTGAACACGGGTGCTGAGATGAGGTATATGTTGACGCATAATGTGCTGCCTAGTCTCTTCCATAAGATCGGTCTGATGGGTGAACTGGTTAGGTGCATAAACTTACAACCACAAGGTTCAGGGTTCAAAACCCAGTAAACGCAATAAATAATTGCGGCCTGCCCCCGCTTCCGCTGCCCACGTCATATAGCTCCAAAGGAGCATAGACGTGAGGGGGAGTGTTGGAGTATAATGTCCGGCCCTCTCCCTCAGATCGGTCTTTTGGTTGCATTGGCTAGAGCATGCACTTCTACATGGTATCGGAGCCAATAGGTCTTGAGTTCAAGACACGGCTGGCGCAATTAAATTGCAGCCCACTTTCGGTCCACGTTTAGGCCTAAGGGAGCCACACGTGAGGGGGAGTGTTGACGCATAATGTGCTGCCTAGTCTCTTCCATCAGATCGGTCTTTTGGTTGCATTGGCTAGAGCATGCACTTCTACAGTATATACAAGAATCAATCGTCTATCCATGCAATGCGAAACGAAAGCAGAACTTGGGGTCGTTGTACACGGCGAGTGGAATGTGGATGCGCTAATCAGGAGGACAGGCACTAGGCATAAACAGAGTTAAGCGCTAGCAGTAAGCATCGACCGACCCACTAAGACTATCAGACTATCAGACTAGGACGGTATCTGGGCAGCTCTAGATGGAATTCAGAAAATGGGTGGGGGAGGCTCACCGGGGGCGTAGAAGCTGAGCATCCGGTTGGCATGGTACCTGACAGGCAGAGAAATGGAGATCCGTGAGTGGTCAGAGATCCAGGAGAATGCGGTGACAAGTTCGGTCGGCCTATGGGTTGGTGGATCGGCACTCAGATCTCTCCGATGCTGCCGCACGCATTCGACCGGATCTCGAGCGAGCTAGCGCGACAAGGCGGCAATCGGAGCAGAGAGGGAGAGGGAGAGGGAGATGTACCACGGGATGGCGGGGTCGGAGGCGGAGGCGCGGCGGGAGGCGGGGAGCACGATGGTCTCCGGGACGCGCTTGTTGAGGTCGCGCAGGATCTCGACGAGCGGGCGCGTGATCCCCGACGGCGCGGCGTCCAGCGGCACCACGTAGTTGCCCGTGGAGGCCGCCGCGGCCAGCAACCCCCTCGCCCGCCGCTCCGGCGCCACGGCCACGCGCACCCGGCTACGGCGGTGGGGGAGCGGCGAGGAGGCGAGGGCCCGCGCGAGGGAGGCCGAGCAGGCGGCGGTGGCTTCCATGGGGATCGGAGCGGAGGTGGGTGGGAAGGGAGCGGGGAGGTAGGTGATGGACTCACTCAGCGACGTGGTGGCTCTCAGCTGACAGCGCCACTGCGGGTTGCTTGCAGCTGCAGCTAGTAATACTACTATTCGCTCGTCCTACGTGGCGGCAGTCAACGCGCCACGCCAGCCGTTGGAGTAATTCCGACGCATGTTGCCACGTGTGACATTCTGTTGCCAAGTTTTTTATGATATGAATTATGTTTAGGCATGACAAATCAAACGTTTTTTATGATATGAATCATGTTTGCCGAGGGTGACAAGTTTAGTTGCGCATCATAGCAAACTCACCTCAATCCATTTTATTTTTTATTTTTCCGCAGGAATTTGCTGTGATCGGCAACTAAAACACAAAGTTTGTATGCAAGAAACTAAACCTCGCATCAACTTGCCATAAAGAGTTAGATGGCAACAAGTGGTGGCAGAAAGCATAAACCAAACCTCGCATCAACTTGCCATGAAAATAGTTCGATTTGCCATGTCTAGCATCAATTTTTTAGCATTTCCAAAGTATTTTTCTTCTTTACACAAAAGAATTAAGGCGAAAGAGGTATGGGTTTTCAAGGAATTCGTTGCAGAAACCTTTAAACGAATAAAACGAATTTGTAGTAACAAATAAACAGTTTACATGCTGCCATACGAACCAGGGATTGGCCTTTAAATCTAGGCACGGCATGCACAACAAAATAAAATACCGTTCCAGTAGATGGGAGAAAACAGAGACCCTGAATTTTTCCTTTTCATGCTTCAGCAACTGCCTTGCATCCAAACAGGACTGTATTAATTTGTCCCTCCTTTGGATTCAGAGGGATGATGCACCCAAGCTTTGCTCTGAAATGCATGGCTGGAACAAAGATGAAACCCAACCATCCAAACGGGAGGAAAAGATAACTCCTCTCTGTTCCGGAGAAACACATGAAGCCATCTCTTCCAAGTGCAGACAAAACATTTAGCATCGACTATTTTTGGAACCTGTAACTCGAAGTTGCGTACATATAACAGATAAATGGCCTGGAAATAAAACAAAGCTAGCACCCAGGGATTACTAGGGAGAAAAAAACTGTAAGAAGCAAGTTTAAGAGAGTGCTCCAGCAAGCAAGTTCACCTCCTCAATCTCTGCCTGCCTAGACCTTCATCCAACACGGTAATAAATACTCCTATACGCAAATATACCAAACACAAAGAATATATGCAAATGTACCAAACACAAAGAATCACAAAGAAAAACATGCCGTGGTTATGCCTTAGGAATGTGCAGATCCTATTTCCTCTTACAGCCTACAGGGATAGGACCGTCGGACTGTAGTCTGTATGATGGAAAGGCAATTTTGGTATTTTTAGTCACCATATTCTGTGATGCTGCATAAAGATGTACTCCCTCCGTCCCATAATATAAGAGCGTTTTTGACACTACACTAGTGTAAAAAAACGCTCTTATATTATGGGATGGAGGGAGTACCACGTTGTCATGTTGAACAAAACCCAGCTTGAGTGAATAAATCCGTAAAAGCAGGGCCAGGTACTAGAAGAATTTAATAAGACGATTTTAGAAGCTATAACTTGGCATTACGAAATAAATGACTTATAGAAATAAAACATGACTAGAAATCAAATAACCCTTCATAATTCGTTTATGTAGAGCCAAAGTAAATGCGAGCTTTCCAGACAGGGCCACCACTCAAAGTCTCAAACTGATGTTCTGAAAGTGGGGGGAATGGAAGGATGATGCGGGATTCAGAACAATCCGTAAAATCCATCTCTTCCAGACATGGAACATTACCAAGCTTGCTGTTTTGGGGAAACAGGCCGAGGCTGCTACAAGCAGGTATAAGTTCAACCACAACATATTGTCATACTGTGTGCCTTACTAGGCTGGGTATAATTCTATCATCAGGTGTATAATGGATACTTGACGAGCCCAGAAAGACTTCCTACAAGTCCATACAGTACAGTACGGCTGGATCCATGTCAAAATTCGTATAGCTGCAGTGTTTGAACTGCAGAACTGGTCTGTTAAGCTCTCCTCGCTCGTAACGGCGTTGCTTCTGCAGTTCATGATTTATGTTAGATCATTAGAAAGGCTTGGTTTGGCTCTCTTCGCTCGGAAAAGCTTGGTTCGCGACTCTCTTCACTCACAAAGGCTTGGTTTGGCTTTCCAACGCGTTCTTCTAGCAGTTTAATCCTCTCAGCCAAACTGGGACAAGACATTTCTGAAAAAGATGGCGTGCGCTCCTGCACATATCTCGATATTGATCTCCAAAGAATCAACTCCTCTTCATCACGTTTTTTCTGCACAGAAAACAAGCACGATGTGCTCATTAGAGATGAGGCATTTAAGATGGAATGTGTTTATGATTAAATACATGATAGCATTAATAATGGATATCAAGTATATCGTGACATAAAGGTGCATAAGGTTAAATATAGCACAGGATACATAATCGTTAACGAATATATCACGATATATTTAACATACAAGGTGGTGAAGAATATATTTAACATATCATAAAATGGTTATTGAATATATCACAACATATAGTAGGTTCTGAAAAAGTGAAGATTAGATGTAACATAGTATATAACAGTTATTGAATAAATCGCGACATATGAAGGTGTTGAAGATTATATATGACATCTATAACGGTTATCCAATCAACGCAATAGTGGAAAGAATTTGGCAGGTCAGTCATTAAACATAGCACAGGGTATATACTGGTTCTAGAATATATCGCGACAATTAAATACAGCACAGGGTACATAATGACTATCGAATATATCGTGTCATCGCGATACACAGAAGGTGCTGAAGACTATATTTAACATATCATACAATGGTTACTGAATATATCACGACATAAAGAAGGTGCTGAAGATTATATGTGACATCTGATATAGCAGTTATCGAATAAATCGCGACATATGAAGGTGTTCAAGATTATATCTGACATCTATAACGGCTATCGAATCTACGCAACAGTGGAAAGAATTTGCCAGGTCAGTCATTAAATCCTTCTGACCACATACATCAGTTAGCTCTCTTTTCAGTAGTGATAAACTGAATGCATGAAAAAACGACAAACATACCGATCCCGCCAAATCACACTCCACCTCGCTCTCTTGCTCCTTCCTATTGCGCACAACCTTGTCAACGATGTAAGACAGCACGCCATCGAGCGGGAACGCCTCCTGCAGGTCAAATGCAAGGATCACACCAATCGCTTCGCGATAGCTTCCCCTGTTCAGCATATCAGCAACAACATCTGCAACAGAAGAACAGCCTTGATTAGTCAGGCAGCAGGGATAATTAGGCCGTGCCGAATTGCTGATAATGCAGAAGGTGTGTCAGGGTGCCCTCACCACGCAGCTTCTTCATGAAGGGCTGGGAGCATCTGAGCACGTCGACGCAGGTGAAGCAGCCACCGGCAAGCAGCAGCTGGTAGAGCTCCTGCAGAGGGAACTCGGCGGGCGCGCCGAAGCCGGCCATGAGGAGGACGAGGCCGCGGGCGTCCCTGGCGCTGGCGTCGGCGACCCGGCCCTTCTCCCGCACGATCCGGCTGCGCCACGACAGCGCGGACACGCGCGCCTCGGCCCGCACCTCGGCGTCCCCCTCCGGCCGGCGGGGGCAGCCCGCGCGCACGTACAGCTCCAGGAGGAGCACGCAGGCGGTCTCGGCGTTCTCGTTCTCGGCGCAGATGTAGCTGCGGCTGACGGCGCGGATCACGAGCACGGCGGGGTCCGGGGCGCGGCGCAGCGCGGCCGGGCCCACGCGGCGCAGCCAGGTGCGGTCCCGCAGGTGGGCGGCGACGAAGCCGCGCAGCGACCGCGACCCCATCTGCTCGCAGATGCCCCCCAGCGCCTCCGCCTCCTGCTCGCCGGCCCTGCGCTCGCGGCCGGGGGCGGGCTTGGGTGCGGGCTTGGGCGCGCGAACGGGCCCGACCTCGGCCGGGAGGACGGGTTTAGGCTCGGGGTCGGCGACCGGGAACCCGGCGGCGGCGGCGGCGGCGGGGGCGGAGGTGCGCGGCTGGGGCGCAGGCAGGGGACTGTGCTCGCGGCGCTCGACCACGGGGTCGGGTTTAGGGCTCGATTCATGCCGCTGGGGGAGGGGATCTTCTCCGGCTTCAGGCACGGGACTGCGCTCGCGGCGGTCGGCCACGGGGTCGGGTAATCTAGGGTTGGAATCGTCCGCTACGCGGTCGGCGAGGGGGGATGCGGCGGCGGCGGGGAGGGCGGGGTTCCACTGGCCGAGGAGGGCCCCGAGCTGTCCCACGGGGCTGGGCTTGGGGTCGGGGTCGGGGTCGGCATCGTCGTCGGCGAGCGGGGGCAGGGCGGCGGCGATGGAGTTGGCGTCGAGGTGGAATTCGCGCCACTCGTCGAGGAACTCGACGAGCACGTCGTTGAAGCAGGCGAGGCCCTCGACGGTGCTCGCAATGTCCGCGAGAGACGCATAGGCCGCGGCGGCGCTGGTGGGAGGAACGGCGGGAGGCGGCGGCGGCGGCGACGACGACATGGGGGAGAGACGGAGAGGAGTTGCCGGTCGGGCAGGCTGGGATCGCCTCACTGCTAGACAAGTAGACAGCCTCCAACCAACCGACGAAGGAAGGAACGCGTGTCTACTCGCTTTGCGTTTCTTAACAATCCTTATCATGGAATAAATCCTTTCTTAAACCCGTGTTCGCTTTTTAGGTAAAAACTTATACTTTTCCTTCGAAAATACTTGTCGAAGAAATGGGTGTATCTAGACATATTTTATTTGTAAATACATTTATTTTTATATATTTCTGTGACAAGTAATTTCGGACGGACGACCGGAGTATTACTCAACCATCAACCATGCGATCTTCCTTACATGATTCAGTAACTTCTGGGAGGCTTGAGCCTAACCAGACAACAGTTCTACTCACAATTCTGGAAAATTTAGCTAAAAAATCACTAACTGAATTCTAAATTCTGACCACAGATGGTATGAGTAACGAGTCATACGAAGCGACTTCAGAAGCTTTATCTCTGCCACCAAAGACGCATAAACGTATGTTATTGTCACATAAAATGTTCTCCGCTGATAGTGAATCGATCTCAACAAGAATGCGAAGATTCGTAGGTTGGATAGCGAGGGACAATCCCTCCATGCACGCACTTAGTTTGCTTCAAGGCCATCTATGAAGTTAAATAATTCCCTTTAGGAAGAGTAAATGATTGTGCCATTTGTATGGCGAAGAACCATGCCAGCTCATGTTTTTCCATCATCCCATACCTCACTAAAGACTTTGGTTTTGGTATTCTATGTGAACTCTTGGCTAGCGGGGCATATGATGTTACTGTTTTGCCTTTCACTGGATCACAAATGGAATTTTGAGTGATAGCAATCATCGAATCCAAGTAGCTGCAATGGAATCAACGAGACATAGGCATCTGTGTTGGGGCTTTCTCATGTACTACATCATTTCGGTTATGCCAACTCCTCCAAAAATTGAACAACACGATGGCCCGTTTCAACTGTCCCAGTGGGTGCAAGACCTCCAACAATCACTCAACTCCAATATAGGATATCTCCTTAGTTTCGGCAAGGGACAAATCTCACTCATGCACTCCCAAAGTTGGACGGCAGCGGGGCAGCGGGGCATATGATATTACTGCTTTGCCTTTCATTAGAGCACAAATGGAACCTTGGGAGATAGCAATCACTGGATTCAAGTAGCTACATAGGAATCGGTAGGACTTGGTGTTGGGGCTTTCTCATGTACTACTTCACTACAATTATACCAGCTCCTCTAAAAAGTGAACAACACCATGGCCCGTTCCAACTCTCCAAGTGGGTGCAAGACCTCTAGCAACCACTCAACTCAAACATAGTATATCTCCCTTAGTTTTGGCCCGTGCACTCCCAGAGTTGGACCACGCACTAGTAGAAACAGGGCCTAATGTTCAACTCATTAGTCCCGGTTTGTAATTGAACCGGCACTAATGTGATCATTAGTGCCGGTTTCAATGCCTAGGTGGCGGTGCTCATTAGTCCCGATTCATGGTGAACTGGCACGAACCGGGACTAAAGAGGTGGTGGCAGGCTGCGGCCCCACCAACACCTTTAGTCCCGGTTCGTGGCACGAACCGGGACTAGAGATGCACCTTTAGTCCTGGTTTATATAACCAACCGGGACTAAAGATCATGCTATATAAACCCTTCATTGAGCCCAAGCTCTATGTTCTTCCCCTTTCTTCTCCTCTTTGTTTTCTTCCTCTCCTCTCGAGCTCATCCTCCATTTTTCACAAAATTTGTCAAGATTTGAAGCCACCCCATCCATCCAAGTGATCACAAAGGTTAGCAACTTTGTCCTTTCATCTCTCATTGCTAGCTTAGCTCTTGCAACGCTCTATAAGTATAGTGATTTGTGGATTTTAGTAATTTGGGAGGAATTATATGTGGTAGTTTATTTGATTTATATGCAATTTGAGCTCAAAATAACTCTTAGTTTGCATATGTAGGTGTGGTTTACTTAGTGCCTTCCCATCTTCGTCCTAACCACTGTCGATCGCCCGCACCGTCCCGTCACCGGCACCACCTTGTGGTGAGCCTCTTGTTCTTGTCTTTTTTATTTAAAAAAAATCATGTTTGTGTGATTTAGATATATAGTTACTTGTATAGTTATCTTACCCCGTGTGTTGTTTGTTATCCATAGTGCCATGGTTTTGATATCCATCCCCATCGGCCCTCGTCCGGTTTATGATTAGATGTGCTATATTCTCTTTTATAACTATTTGTTGCATTTCGTGTTTATGAAAAATTATGTGCATCAAGTTGACATAGATATTTTTATCTAGGAGGTATGTGAACCAGAAATTCCAACCGACCCTATTGTCGAGAGTTTAAATTTAGTTGAAAGAGAAAACGAGTATTTGAAAGAAAAATTGAAAAGAATTGAGGGGGAGAAGATGGAATTGGAGTTGCATGTTACCGATGTCGTTGATGGTCACAAGATCAAGATGGAGAAAATGAGGTTGAAGATTAGAAAGATTAGAAAATATGCCATTGATAGTGAGGCTTGGTATCATTATGTTGTTGGATCAATTGTTACCTTAGTTGCGATCCTGATCGCATTTGTTGTTGCATTTAAATGCTTTAGCAGGAGAGTTTGTATATGTTGGAAATATGCCCTAGAGGCAATAATAAAAGAGTTATTATTGTATTTCCTTGTTCATGATAATTGTTTATTGTTCATGCTATAATTGTATTAACTGGAAACCGTAATACATGTGTGAATACATAAACCACAACATGTCCCTAGTGAGCCTCTAGTTGACTAGCTCGTTGATCAATAGATGGTTATGGTTTCCTGACCATGGACATTGGATGTCGTTGATAACGGGATGGTTTCCTGACCATGGACAAGACCCAATCCTAAGCATAGCACAAGATCGTGTAGTTCGTTTGCTAAGAGCTTTTCTAATGTCAAGTATCATTTCCTTAGACCATGAGATTGTGCAACTCCCGGATACCGTAGGAATGCTTTGGGTGTACCAAATGTCACAACGTAACTGGGTGGCTATAAAGGTGCACTACAGGTATCTCCGAAAGTGTCTGTTGGGTTGGCACGAATCGAGACTGGGATTTGTCACTCCATATGACAGAGAGGTATCTCTGGGCCCACTCGGTAATTCATCATCATAATGAGCTCAGTGTGACTAATGAGTTAGCCACGGGATCATGCATTACGGAACGAGTAAAGAGACTTGTCGGTAACTAGATTGAACAACGTATAGGGATACAGGCGATCGAATCTCGGGCAAGTAACATACCAATGGACAAAGGGAATTGTATACGGGATTGATTGAATCCCCGACATCGTGGTTCATCCGATGAGATCATCGTGGAACATGTGGGAGCCAATATGGGTATCCAGATCCCGCTATTGGTTATTGGCCGGAGAGGTATCTCGGTCATGTCTGCATGGTTCCCGAACCCGTAGGGTCTACACACTTAAGGTTCGGTGACGCTAGAGTTGTTATAGGAAATAGTATGTGGTTACCGAAGGTTGTTCAGAGTCTCAGATGAGATCCCAGACGTGACGAGGAACTTTGGAATGGTCCGGAGGTGAAGATCGGTATATTGGACGAAGGGTATTGGAGTCCGGAATTGTTCCCGGGGTACCGGGTGACGACCAGCGTGTCCGAAAGGGGTTTCGGAGGCCCCGACAAGCGTTGGGAGGCCTTATGGGCCAAGGGGAGGGGGCACATCAGCCCACTAAGGGGCTGAGCGCCCCTCCCACCCCATCTCACGTAACCTGGAGAGGTTGGGACACCTCCCCTAGGGCAGCCACCCCTCCCGGCTTGGTGGGGGGGGGGGGAGAGTTTCCTAGGGGGTGGGGGCGCCCAAACCCATCTAGGGTTTCCCCTGGCCACCGCCCCCTCCTCTAGATGGGATCTAGAGGGGCCGACCCCCTCTCCCCTTCCTCCTATATATAGTGAGGGGGTGGGAGGGCAGCCACAACCCCTTCCCCTGGCACAACCCCTCCCTCCTCCAACTCTTCCTCCTCCTCCGTAGTGCTTGGCGAAGCCCTGCAGGAATACCACAAGCTCCACCACCACGCTGTCGTGCTGCCGGAGCTTTCCCTTAACTTCTCCTCTCCCCTTGCTGGATCAAGAAGGAGGAGATGTCCCCAGGTTGTACGTGTGTTGAACGCGGAGGCGTCGTCCGTTTGGCACTAGATCAGATCTTCCGCGATTTGAATCGCCATGAGTATGACTCCATCAACCACGTTCTTGTAACGCTTCTGTTTGCGCGATCTTCAAGGGTATGAAGATGCACTCCCTTCTCTCTCTCGTTGCTAGCATCTCCTAGACTGATCTTGGTGACATGTAGGAAAATTTTGAATTATTGCTACGTTCCCCAACAGTATGTTGTTTGATGAGAATAAGTGTGTATGAACTTGTATTAATTTGGTCTTTTCAGTGATGTCTAATGAAGATGAGCCGGCAATGGATGTACGATTCCACGCATGGTTTTACCTCCATTAAGAGGACTAGAACCTGGGTAAAACATCGTCTCTCCATTCCTGTTACCATCTGTCCGAGATCCACAGCTCGGGACCCCCTACCCCGTGATTTGTCGGTTTTGACACCAACACTGGTGCTTTCATTGAGAATTCCGATGTGAGATCGATAGAAGGATCGACGGAATAAATACAGATTGCTTATGAAAATAGAACATAAATACGCTTGCAACAATACGTCAAGGAAGCTACAAATTAGTTCCACCATGTGCCATGCGTTAATGCATAATCCAACTTAAAGCCAACTAAGAAGAACCGAAATAAGCATACGTAGCTCTTCGAATCTCTGACAAAGATACCTATTCAGAGAAGCATTAGTGTCAAAATTTCAAAGTTCAAAGATAACCAAGTGAGTTTTTTAGCATTACCAACTACCGAGCTTCTTTGCAGGTTTGTAGCGGTGTCTTCAATATTAGCTAAGATAGTTATCATATACTGGATACATGCTACACAAGAGTGATCATAGGTATCTGCCAGCGAGACATGCCACAAAATCTCGAAAACAGGTTCTGAAGACTACTTGCAATATTAACTGAATCCAACTTTTAATATTTTTCTTTGCTGACGATAACTGGCTATAGGGCATCCAGAGATGTGCCTTGCATGTATCCAGAGATTCTACTAGTCCAACAACGCAAATTGCTTGGCCTGACAAAGAACTAATCCGAAGTACCTCCTAATAATGTTCTGTTGATGCATTATAAAATGGAGCTACCAATGAATATAGGTTTTATGTGTGGAGGTGGGGGGCATGGGCCCCCTTGTCCATATTCAGCAAATATGAAAGTTATCACAAAAAGAGGGCATTGCCCTCATAAATGGGGTTACATATTGGCACGGTGCTGTGAAGCACAAGGCACATACTTTCTTTTTGCGTGGTGCTATGAAGGATGAGGCACATACTTTAATTCCTATAAATAGTGTTCTCTTAATGTGAAAATACACAAGAGTGCTCGTCCGCGCCCATGAGACGCTATTGATTCCATTCAATTGATTCCAAGACAAGTTCAGATTTATCAATCCATCAAGAGACGCTATTTCCTCTGGAATTTTACCGTTTAAATAGTTGCATGAGAAGTCAATGTTCAACATCTCCAAAACACCATTGCCTTTGCTCGATATCAATCCATCAAGAGTGTTGTAATGAAGGCTGTGGGGTCGGCTGACCCCACAGCTTGCTCATAGATTCGCCTCTACACGGAGCGACAGTTGGGCGGTAGTGGATCGGTTGTACCAGTGGACCGGTAGAGGACCAGCTGTACCGGTACTTCTAGGTGGAGCACAAATTCTCTCCATGTTCTTTGGGGTCCATCTTGCTTCTTTCTCCTTGGCTGATTCCTTGATATCTAATCACACAAAGTGTCTCAGTTTGAGGTAGTAGCCATGTCTCAAGTGAGTCGAAGGAAAGTTCAACAAGGAGGGAGTTAACCTCGTTTCGATAGGTCTTGCACATGCTCTTGTCCTCGGTCCACTTTACGAGTCGGTGTGGTGTCCATGTGGATGACCGAAGCATGATGTCCACTTGGGGCTTGGAAAGATGTCGAGGTGTACATGAAGATAACTGTAGGACGCTCCGCATCACATGTTCAAGCCAACACAAACATATTTTGGACCCTAGGGCGAAATAAATATATATAGTTCTCTTCTCAATGGCAACTCCCCAATCACCAGACCAAGCCCTACACCAGGCAACGAGGAGAGGGTGTGATAAGGCAGGCAGTTGTCGCGCCTCGATCGCGTAGATATAGGGCCTGGGCTCGCTGCCAATATAATGGAGTGGATACGCAGGTCAAATCGGTGGAGCAACGACAAGCGTGGTAGGGAAGGGGCGAAAGCATGAGCCTAAGCGAGACACATGTCTCGACGCATCAAAATGACCTCTCCATTTCAATTATTTTGAAATACTAAGTTCATTTTTTGGAAGATAAATTTAATTTATTTTCAAATGACCATTTAATATTATTCAAAAGTCATGTTTCATTTTTAAAATTCAATTATTTTCAAAATATCCATTTCAATTATTTTTAGAAAACCCATTTCATATTTTTTAAAGATAATTCAATTGTTGAAAATACCTATTTCGGTTAATTTCAAAATATCCATTTCAATTCTTTCCAGAAAACCCATTTCATGTTTTTTTTTCAAAAGACAATTCAATTATTGAAAAATACTTATTTCGTTTATTTTCAAGATCCATTTCAATTATTTTCAGAAAACCCATTTCATTTTTTTGAAAGACAATTCAATTATTGAAAAATAGCTATTTCGGTTATTCTCGAAATATCAATTTCAATTATTTTCCGAAAAAAACATTTCATGTTTTTTTTAAAGACAATTCAATTATTGAAAAATACCTATTTCGGTTATTTTCAAAATATCCATTTCAATTTTTTTTAGAAAACCCATTTGATGTTTTTTTCGTAAGACAATTCAATTATTGAAAAATATCTATTTTGGTTATTTTCAAAACATTAATTTCTGTTTTTTTTTCAGAAAACCCATTTCACATTTTTTGAAAGATATTTCAATTACTAAAAAATACCTGTTTCGGCTGTTTTCAAAACATTCATTTCAATTATTTTTAGAAAACCTATTTCAATTTTTCAAACAATTCATTTCAATCGATTTAGACAAATGATTTCAGTTTCACTATCGTTTCCCACATTTCAATAACCTATTTCAATATTTCAAATGACCCATTTAAATATATTTTAAAAAACTTATTTCTGATTCACTAACATTTTTGTTTAGACTTTCATTGTCACAAATTTCAATAACATATATTTCAAAAACCCAGACTGAAAAAGCAGATTAGAGTGACATATAAATCATAAGAATGCATTCCAATTTTAATTACACACATTTCACATTTCTGCCAAATAATTTCAGCTTCACATATTAATATTTCATTTATATTTTAGCCAATAATTTCAAGAACCCGAACTGAGGCCAGCCCACCACTGGTCAACCAGCAGAGAACAGGCCCGCTTGACCGCTGTTCCAATGTAGGGCCTTTTTTTTAGTCCTGTTCCAATGCAGAGTTGGAGCTCACAGTTGGTCGCGCCCCCAGCCCACCACCTAATGCAGCTGGGCCAGGCCGGCACGCCACGCCGACAAGCTAATCGCAACCGTTAGATTTCTCAAACAACAACGACAACAACAACAACTAATCCTTTAGTCCCAAACAAATTAGGGTAGGCTAGAGGTGAAACTCATAAGCAAACTTCCACGCATCCCTGTTCATAGCTAGTTCTTTGGTGATACTCCAATCCTTCAGGTCTCTCTTAACGGACTTAACGGACTCCTCCCATGTCAAATTCGGTCTACCTTGACCTCTCTTGACATTCTCCGTACGTTTTAGCCGTCCGCTATGCACTCGAGCTTCTGGAGGCCTGCGCTGAATATGTCCAAACCATCTCTGACAGTTAGATTTCTCAGAGGGAAAAAAAAGCTAATCGCAACAGCAACCCCAAGATAGAGGTAGCACCTTTACAGAACTTAGCCAGATTCTCATTTCCAAGTGCCTCAAGTTTTACACAATAGACAGACAACAGATCAAGTAGTATTATATTATATTTCAACACTGCATTTTGCACTTTACGTCACCACGTGCCATTGAACACCAAAGGGAGGAGCCATTTTTTGTGATTAGCCATTATGAGCAGCATGGAGCGTCAACACAACTGCTGCTGGAGACAAGCAGCATGGAGGCCATGGACGTGCAGCTGCCGCCCCTGTTGCATCCCTACGCTCGCTGTAATAGGCGCAACTGATGATTTAGAGAAAAAGCAAGGCTAATCGCAGCATCACCATTTCATGCATACATCAACTATTTATTCAGATTACAGAAAGGGAAATGGGGCTCGCTCCAGGTTGTTAAACCTGCAAGCTAAACCAGCCAACTAACTAACTGCGATGAAGATGAAGAAAAATGACACCTACAACTCAACTGAACTGACCCTGCAACTGCAAGGTTTATTTCTAACACTATGTTAATATGAAGGGAAGAATTACACTATGTTGACTTCACGTATACTTACGTGCTTCTATCCTTAATCAGCGCTCTGATGAACTTAATCGCTGATGAGGCCTGATCTGAACTGGTCATCGCTGCCTTCTTCCTTGGTTTCCTTCGCTTTCTTGAGTGTTGTTTGACGCTACTTAGGGAGCTCTTGTATTGATGAAATTAGCAGCTTAGCAGATAAGATTCTAAATATTTTTCTTTTTTTCTTCCATAGTAGTCAGACACGAGGATATGCCCATACAATCTACATACGCCGACATGTCCATCGACTCCCCTGCTACAGATTCGTCAGGTAAGCCTACTCTGCTGGTAAAATTATGTTAATTAAGAATCTTTTCTAGTTTATGCATATAATCCACACACGCCGATTAAAGCACGCCAATCCTAGGTAGGTATTTCTGGCCAAGCAGGACAGGACCATGCTGATTCCTATTTTTCTGATGGCTCAGATAATGCTTTGGGTGAGCAGGAAGACATATCTGGGGCAGTCCAAGTCCATGAGAAATCGACCGGAGATATGGATATAGTGAGTAGATGGAAATCAAGATAATGCTTTAGGCAAGAGGCGATTGTCTGCAATATCTGAACACTATGAGCTCGTGGATCAAGATGGAAATGATTGTCGAATCAAATGTATTCACTGTGGCTCAGAGCCGATGGTTGGCTGTGGATTGAGCCAATCACATTCCAGGCGCCATATAAAGACTGTACATTCTGAGAATAAAAAAAGGGTCCGAATAACTGCCACACGTGTGGCGTCGACGGAAACCCGCCCGCACGCCTCGTGTGGCATGGACGGGAACCGGCCCGCACGACCACGTCCGCGCGCACAAACGCACGGCCCGCACGTCCGTTGTGTGCCAACCCCGCCCGCACTGCCCCGTCTGGGCAAGCCGACCCGCTGCCCGCACGACCAAGCAGTTCCCGGCCTCCGATCCATCCCCTCTCTCGTCTGCCGCCATCGTCCCCCACCTCTCGAACCCCGACCTCCGTCGCCGGCCTTCTATGGTTGCCATGGCAAACAGAGCAGATCTATAGGGCACTCCCACCTCAAAACCACATCCCAACCCTCCCCACCCCAGCCCCAAACTCCAACCCAACCCTCCAGAGACGATCATCTAAAAACCAGGTGAAAATCTCCCGATCTCGACCTTCTCATCCTTAAGGCTGAAAATCTCCCGATCTTGTGCTGGATCTATGCTATAGGGGTAGAACACTACATGGTTCAGTGTGTAGTCGCAATTGCCAGCCAGAGTACACCAGATCTGCCATGTACTACGTTTGAAATTGACTTAACTTCCTAGCTTAATTGACGCAAGTAGTTGAGTATGAAAAATGGATGAGTAGGAATCACTAAAGAAGGACAGGAGGGACAAATTTTGGAATGAAGAGGGTTGGAAGAAATTAATTGCCACTTGTTTATAACGACAGTTGCCACCTTTCGTTGTCAGTAGCTGCCACCTATTTTGACCCGTCGCTTGCCATCCATATCTTCTATGTGCAAGCAGCAGAAGAATACAATTCTTGTGGATTGTTGATGCCTTCTTGTTCATGTAGTGATTGAGAACACATTGGAAAGAAGCGAGACATGGAAAGAATGAATCACGAAGATGGCGCTGATGCTTGGGGTTCTCAAAGGTCAGAAACGCCCCCTTGGGATGCAATAGAGTACAGTCAGCTCATCTCTTCAGGGCCGTTGCTGCCACTACTAGAACAGTATGCATGCGTAGGTATGATGCGTGATAACAAAAGAAGAGAACAGTTGCCATCTTCGCAACGATGAAAATGACATTCTATTTATGTCGTACACTGTCATTTTTTCGCAGGTTCTTATGACCAAAACACAATTAGGGGGCCCCCGTGGCAAGTTCACTCACAAGGTGCTAACACTGACAAATATACGGGCAGCCAACTTCAACTAGCTTGTATGGATAATCAAGGTAATGCAAACCGAGAAAAGAGCACATACTGTTGTGGACATGAAAAATGAACATGCAAAAAAACTGGCAAAAGGACTCATGAGTTACCACGGGTGAAAATGCAGAGCCTTCATGCAGCACGTGGCATCAGGCAGCATCAATATACCTGCCATCGACGTCATACACAAGTGAGTCCATAAAAAAATGAAGTTGCGGATGATCAATTAGCAGAAGGAGCATAGTTGACAACTACAATTGCCATGACTGGACATCTACAGTTGCCATGTATTAGAAACTACACTTGACATCCCTGGACAACTGTTGTTGCCATCCTGGACACCTGCAGTTGCCAGGGAAGAACAACTGCAGTTGCCATGCCAGTGCGACTACATTTGTCATGCCATGGCAACTGCAGCTGCCATGAAGGAACAACTGCGGTTGCCATGCCGATGCAAATACAGTTGCCATGCTAGTAAAACTGCAGTTGCCACATCAGGGGCAACTGCGGTTGCCGTGCTAACACAAAATGCATTTGCCATGAATTGACCAACCACTACTTTGCGTACAGGTTATTACGCTGGTGGTAACCCGACAAACGTCTCGTGGCAAGCTTCACAAATTGCAGGTGGAGCACGTCATTTTGGTGTCACAGACCACACAAGAAGGTCAAATGCAACACAACAAGGTAAGGGAAAAAAACTGAACCATAAAAACAGCACTACATTTGTTATTTGTAGTTATTTGTAGGCAAAAACAATAGTTGCCATGTTTGTTGAACAGTAGCTGCCATCACTGGACAGCTATAGCTGCCATACATGTCCATGCGCAGACTCACGGCTTGCTGTTTGAAAATGATGTCGTGCCAAATCACTCGTAGATGGTGTGATCCGTTGCGATACACATGTTATTCAAACAAAAAACTTACTCTCGTACCTGTTTTTCCTATTACAGGGCCTACAACTACAGTTAACAGCAGCGCGGGGACATCTACTGCGGGGAGCTCTGAGCGCACGGAAGACGCGTTCCACCAGCCAGCAGACAATCATGCCGCAGACAATTTTGAGTCACAATCGAGAATGGCAATCATTCCAGCAATACCGACAAGCACCCCTTTGAACACAAGCACTGCCAACACTCAAGTGGATGGAACTGCCGCCGATACTGAAATGAATGATGAAACTGACAATGAGGCAGAAGGGATGAAGATGGCGGGCAATCAGAGATCATGGTACCTCAGCCACCGTACATTGGGCAGAGATTTGAACCGTTCGAAGAAGCAAAGGAATACTAGCAGACATATGCAAAGTTCCATGGATTTACGGTCAACACCGAGTACCATAGGAAAATTAAGAAAATTAATGAGTACAGCAGAGGTGAGATGAGGTGCCACAAGGCACGGAGGAACAAGAAGGGGAAAGGTGATGCGCCTGTCGTTCCGGAACGAAAAAGAGAAATCATTCTCAAGACGGGATGCCCTATTCGGTGTAAGCTGAACGTAGATGGAACACAGTATGTGGTCACTAAATATTTTGACGAGCACAACCACAAACTCATAAAGAAGTTCGACCTGGTCAAATTTCTGACCGCCCACAGAGGATTCACCCCAGTCGAAAGGCAATTCGTAAAGCTGCTACATGATTGTAACATCGGTCCATCAAGAATGGTCCAGATACTATCACTCATCCACAGCAAAAAGGGGAAACTGAGTAGCATGCCGTACATACCGGCTGACGTCACAAACCTAATACTATGGCTTTTCCTATGGCAATGACAACCTCTGATCATGTACCATGCATTATTTCTATCCAGAATTCTATGCCCAGAAGCAATGTGTTTCGGTTTGAAAATTGGTGGATGGATCATGATAGCTTCTTACCCTTGGTTGAGTCTGTCTGGAAGCAAAGTATTCACTATGCAGATGCAGCAAAGAGGATTAATGCAAAAATGAAAATCTTGAGAAAAAGTTTGAAAAACTGGGCCAAAACACTCTCCAATCTTAAAGAGGATATCTTATCACTCAATGCTCTGATTGCTATGCTGGATACTTTAGAGCAATCCAGAGATTTATACCCTTTTGAATCCTCTTTTAGATTGGCTCTCAAGCGTCACTTGGAAAACTGCTCTCCCAGCAGAAGGAATATTGGCGGCAAAGAGGCAAGATTAAATGGGTAACCTTAGGCAGTGAAAATTCAGATTTTTTTTCATGCTTTAGCCTCTGTTCAGCACAGACATAACTGCATCACTTCTCTTGTTGGTTCTGATGGTGTGGAGGTTTTTGGTCATGAGGCAAAGGCTAAAATACTCCATGCGGCTTTCAAAGAGAGGCTGGGACAATCCGATTCCTTTGATATTCCTGATGATCTGCTGAATCTTATACAGGCCCACAGTGACTTATCTTTCCTGGAAAACCCATTTACCAAAGATGAAATTGATGCTATAATTACAGACTTCCCTTCTCACAAATCTCCGGGGCCGGATGGATTTAATACAGATTTTATCAAGAAGTGTTGGCCCATCATCAAGTAGGACTTTTATGACCTTTGTGATCAATTTCATAAAGGACATTTGTGTCTTCAAAGCATAAATAGTTCCTTCATCACCCTAATTCCGAAAAAAGTTGATGCATCAGGAGTCAACGACTTCCGACCAATATCACTCTTGAGTTGCACTATTAAACTCTTGACAAAACTGCTGGCTAATCGATTGCAGTCTATTATTTTGGATTTAGTTCATACTAATCAATATGGGTTCCTTAAATCAAGGACCATCCAAGACTGTATTGCCTGGGCATATGAGTTTCTGTTTCAATGCCATAAAATTAAGAAACCAACTATTGTGCTAAAGTTGGACTTTGAGAAAGCCTTTGATAAGATGGAACATGGTATGATTCTAGCAATTCTTAAGAGAAAAGGTTTTGGAGACACTTGGTGCTCTTGGATCAAGCAGATTCTTGGCTCTGCCACATCATCTGTTCTCCTTAATGGCATTCCTGGAGTTCAATTCTTATGCAGACGAGGGGTGAGACAGGGGGACCCCCTCTCTCCTTTGCTCTTTGTTTTGGCGGCAGATTTCCTACAAACTATTCTCAATGATGCAATGCATAGAGACCTCATTCAGCCACCCATTCGGTTTCGAACATGTCCAGATTTTCCCATTCTTCAATATGCGGACGATACTTTGATTATTATGCCTGCTTGCCCCAATCAGCTGCAACATCTCAAACACCTTCTGGGCATTTTTTCTAGGGCCTCCGGTCTCAAGGTCAATTTCCAGAAATCCAACATGATTCCTATCAATGTGGCTGAGGAACAAATGCAATGTCTATCTGCTATCTTGGGTTGTGCAATTGGTAAGTTCCCGTTTACCTATTTGGGAACACCCCTTAGCTTTACTAAACCAAAACTGGAGCACTTCATGTATCTCATTGAGAGGATTCAGAAGAGGCTTTCCACATGCTCTCAGTATTTAAGTTATGACGGGAGACTACTTATGGTCAATGCAGTCTTTTCCTCATTGCCAACTTTTCTCATGAGCTGCTTGCTCCTCTATAAAGGTATCATTGAGCAAATTAATAAATATAGTAGGCATCTTTTTGGAGAGGAAAAGACCTTGAAAAGAAAAACCCACCTTTAGCCGCATGGGATATGCTCTGTCGACCCAAGAATAAAGGTGGTTTGGGTATCTTAAATCTGTGGCTCCAAAACAAATGTTTACTAATGAAAATGGTGCATAAATTCATCAATCATGCAGACATTCCATGGGTCAATTTGGTTTGGGAAATATATTATCCAGAGGGACTCTCGCCAATTAATACTCAGACTTGCTCCTTCTGGTGGAGGGATTGTCTTAAGCTTCTACCCGATTACAAGAACCTTGCGGTCTGTTCCTTGCAGGATGGAAAAACTCTCTCCTTTTGGTCAGATATATGGGATGATCTACCCAAAAGGGAGTTATGGCCACACCTATTTTCCTTCTCACAGAATCAGAATATTTCTCTCCACAGGTTGGGCAATTTGGAAGATTTAGTTACACACTTTCATGTTCCTTTGTCAGAAGAAGCTTATGAGCAATTTCAACAACTGGAATTACTGTTGCACAATACTGGCCTAGTTTCAGAGCACGATATCTGGCAATTACCACAAGGAGCCCATGCTTACAGCGTCTCTAAGACATATAAGCTTCTAGTCACTTATCCAGAGCCCATTCCAGTCGTGAAATGGTTATGGAAAACCTGCTGTCAACTAAGGCACAAAATCTTCTACTGGCTTTTGATATTTAACAGATTAAATACGAGAGCTATGCTGCACCGGAAAAATTTCTTCATTGAGGATTACACCTGTGTTATGTGTAATCAACACTCCCTGGAAACAAGGGATCATCTCTTCTTCCAATGCCCATATGCCCAGCTCTGTTGGCAATATGTGTGCCCCTCATGGCAGCCCCAGAATACAAATATTCAGGAAGAAGTGGCGCATCTCAAGCATCTTATCAATTTGCCTTTTGCTCTGGAAATCATCATTCTGGTCTCCTGGGCAATATGGACAACGCGGAATGATTTCATTTTAAAAAAGATTCCCCCAAATCTATATACTTCCAGGCGCAAATACAAAGAAGAGATGAAATGGCTCACTCATAGAGCACGAAGACAGGATTATTCTGGCATGGCAGATTGGGTTGCAATGTTCAGATAACTTGCTGATCCAGATGGCTGTTTTTGCTGCTTGTTTTCCTTGTATGTATGTATGTATGTATGTTTGTTCTTTTTTACCTTTCCTAGGTTTTCTTTTTCATTCTGATGTATAGTTTTTTTCTCTTACATGGACCTTTTGTATTCTTTTATTTGAAAATTAATAAAAATACGCAGCAGAGTCCTGCTGTTTCCCTAAAAAAAAGATATATTACGAGAGGCACATAATTTGCGCCTGCTGCAAATTTCTGCAACATCTGATGGTTTAAATCCTTTACTGTGCAGTTTTGTGAATTTGAAACATCTTCGCTACTTAGACATCAAAGCTGCTGATGGGCTTGGGGCTTTGCCTCAAATTTTGAGCAAGTTTTGTCATCTTGAAGTATTACATGTTGGCTCATACACCAACCCTACTATGCCTGTCAGGATTGACCATGTTTTTAGGTTGCGACTGTTGGAATATAGAGTTGAGCTCAATCACAGATTGTATTCCTCCCAAACGGGGCAGTACATAATATAGGAGTACAGAGGGAGGAAGAGAGATACACACGCACGCACACGCTAACTAATCCTAACTACTGATCCTGCTTTCACGTAGTGGAGTGAGATGGGTCGGTACTGCATGGCGCATGCATAGGCGGCAGCGCACATGGCTCCTGAAGAGTAGCTCCAAGCTGGTGTGAACGTGTAGTCTAACAGCCCCCCGCAGTGTCAACGTGGGCTTGCCGAATGTTGAGACCGGACCGGAACTGACTGAATGTAGCAGTAGGCAACCCCTTTGTGAAGATGTCCGCATACTGAGAGGTTGTAGGAACATGAAGGACACGAACTTCGCCCAAGGAAACTTTGTCACGAACGAAATGGATGTCTATCTCAATGTGTTTCGTTCGTCGTTGCTGCACGGGGTTAGCGGACATATAGACGGCAGAAACATTGTCACAATAAACCACCGTAGACTTGGCGATGGGCTGATGAAGCTCCTGCAATAACTGACGCAGCCAAGCCGTCTCGGCAACGACATGGGCAACGGCCCGGTACTCCGCCTCAGCGCTAGACCTGGAAACAGTAAGTTGTCGCTTCGGCGATCAAGATATCAAATTATCCCCAAGAAAAACGCAAAACCAGAGGTAGAGCGTCGCGTGTCGGGGCAACCGGCCCAGTCGGCGTCGGAATATGCTAGGAGTGTGGAAGGCGAAGACGGGTAAATGTGGAGTCCAAAGTCTAGGGTGCCTTTGAGATAACGAAGGATTCGTTTGACAAGGTTGAAGTGAGAGGAACGTGGAGCATGCATGAAGAGACATGCTTGCTGAACGGCGTACGACAAGTCGGGGCGCGTGATAGTAATGTACTGCAGGGCACCGGTCAGGCTGCGATAGAGAGTGGGATTATCGAGTAGATCCCCATCAGAGATGGAGAGGTTGGCACCCGAGTCGATAGGAGTGCGAATAGGATGACAGTCGGACATACCGGCGCGCTCAATAATGTCCAAAGCATACTGGCGCTGAGAGAGATGGAGGCCGGCGGGCGAGTGAGTGACAGTGATGCCAAGAAAGTGAGACAGAGTGCCTAGATCGGTCATGGAGAATTCACGACTAAGAAGGGCAATAATATAAGTGAGAAAAGAAGAGGACGAAGCAGTGAGAATAATATCGTCGACATAGAGAAGGAGATATGCAGTGTGGGTTGTTGACTTGTAAATGAATAGCGAGGTATCACATTTAGAAGCAACAAATCCAATGGAGGTAGCATAGGCTGTGAAGCGAGTAAACCATGCGCGCGGGGCTTGTTTAAGGCCGTAAAGAGATTTGTTAAGAAGGCAGACATGGGATGGGGCGACGGGATCTTCGAAACCGAGCGGCTGCTAACAGTAAACGGTTTCCGTAAGATGCCCGTGAAGGAAGGCATTCTTAACGTCGAGCTGATGAATGGGCCACGAGTAGATGTAGCTAGAGAGAGAACGACCCGAATAGTGCTAGGTTTGACGACCGGCGAGAAGGTCTCGTCGTAGTCAATACCCTCGGTCTGAGAGAAACCGCGAACAACCCAACGTGCCTTGTAACGAGCGAGAGTGCCATCGGAGTTGTACTTGTGTCGGAAAACCCACTTCCCACTAATAACCGGAGCCGTGGAGGGTCGAGGGACAAGTGACCAAGTCTCATTTTGGAGGAGAGCTTGGTACTCGTCACTCATGGCACTGGCCCAACAGGGATCGGCAAGAGCAGCGCGATAGTTGCGGGGGAGGGGAGAGACACGCGAGAGATCAGCTAGGAAATTGAGCCGACGAGATGGCAGTTGGAAGCCCGACTTGGCACGAGTACGCATGTTATGAGGGTTAGCAGGGGGCGCGACAACAATGGCATGGCGCGGGAGAGGCCGAGGGGTGGTGGGGCTACCGGAGGAAATAGAGGCCGAGGTAGTAGAGGCCGAGCTACGGAGGTGGTGTGTGGGGACGCCGGGGTGCAGGTTTGGGGGCGGGAGGTGGAAGAAGCAGGCGTGATGGCGGCGGGCTGGCCGGGCGAAACGACTGGTGTGCTAACGTGGCTGCCAGGCGAAACGGCCGGCAGGGCAACAATGTGGTCTGGCGAAGCGGCTGCTGGGCTAGTGTGGGTGCCGACCGGGGGTGTGAACACAGCTGGGCTGGTGAGCGGGGAAGCGGGCGTAAAGATGGGTGCATCGGCTGTAGGTGGATGCGAAATATCAAGCGCTGAGTTGGCCTCCGAAGTGCGAGAGAAAGGGAAGACGAATTCGTCGAAGGTGACGTGCCGCGAGGTGTAGACGCGTTGGGTGGAGAGGTCTAGGCATCGGTAACCTTTGTGATCCGGGGGATAACCAATGAAGACGCAAGGAAGAGAGCGAGCAGCAAGCTTATTCGGCGCAGTGGCCTCCGTGTTAGGGTAGCATAGGCATCCGAAGAC
>NC_041389.1:714012562-714032466 GCF_002162155.2 Triticum dicoccoides | reverse complement strand
GTTTCGTGTGGTGTGGCGAGGGAGAGGGTTTTAGTGGGACGGAGGTTGAGGAGCAAGGTGGCAGTAGCAAGAGCGTCGGCCCAATAGCGTGGCGGCATGGATGCTTGGAGCAAGAGTGTGCGCACGACGTCGTTAGTCGAACGAATGGCACGCTCAGCTTTTCCATTCTGAGAAGAAGTGTATGGACAAGAGAAACGCATCACCGTACCGAAGGGAAGGAGGAAATCCCTGTTTTGAGCACTATCAAACTCGCGTCCGTTGTCGCACTGAAGGGTCCAAATGGTTCGACCAAAATGCGTGCGAACATAGGCATGAAAGTGACGAAAAATGGCAGGTACATCAGATTTTTGTTTGAGAGGGAAAGTCCATCGATAGCATGAAAAATCATCAATTATCAAGAGATGGTACTTGGCTCCGGAAACACTAGACAAAGGTGCTGTCCAAAGATCACAATGCAAGAGAACAAAAGCAGCAGTAGTGTGACTAGTCGAGGAAGTAAATGGTAGACGAACATGTTTTCCGGTTTGACAAACATGACATAAACGCCCATCCACTACAGGTTTATTACAATGTCCTAAGGATGTATTGGAACAAAAAGTAGCATCGCCGGGGTGACCCAAACGCCGGTGCCAGAGGTCGGTGAGGCATGAGACGGTGACGGCGAGGGCCGCGGGTGCAGCTGGAGGGAAGACGTCGTACAACTCGCCTTCACTGTTGCACCGAAGAATTGCCGCCTTGGTTGCAAAGTCCTTCACAGAAAGGCCATACGGGTCAAATTCCACGGAACAATTGTTGTCAGTGGTTAAGCGACGTACAAAAAGAAGATCTTTGACTAGATCGGGAGCAACCAGGACATTATTTAGATAGAGAGGCCGATTAGGGTTAGGAAGTGAAGCAGAACCGACATGGGTAATACGCATGGGACTACCGTTGCCAACAAAAACCGGGGGATAATGAGATACAGGGGCGACGGAGGACAACTTACCGGGATCGGTCACGAGGTGAGTGGAGGCGCCGGAGTCCGCAACCCAGCCGCCGCTAGGCGACTGCAGCGAGAGGTTGTGCAGGGCGCCCATCAGCGCCGCGTGATCAACTCCATGAGCATTGGAGCTGGCCGGTGGAGGGTTGTACTGTTGCTGCTGGGGAGGCGCCGGCAAGTACGACTGCTGGTGGAAGGCCGGCGGCTGGTGCAGTGGCATCGGAAAGGCCGGGTAGAAGGAGTACTGCTGCTGCTGCAGGGGGCCGCCGAAGGCGGCATGGGCCTGTGGCGGCCGTGCGCCGAGGATGCCAGGCGCCGAGCGTGGTGGAGGAGGCAGGGCCATGGGGATAGGCATAGACCTGCCCCGTCCATGGTGGTGGTGAAGCGGCGGCGCCTTGATACCCGCCGTTGGTGGTGTAGCGGCGGCGTTTGTTGTGCCCCTGGTTGGGTGAGGGAGAAGACGGTTTGCCGCCGCCGAGACCGGGGGCGGGCGGCCGAGCCTGGACGCCGGAGGCCACACCCGAGGGCGAGGGCGCTGTGATGGGTGGAGCCGGCGAAGTTGTTGCCGATCTCGTCGTGCAGAAGCATGCCAACGGCGACGTCAAAGGGGATGGGAGTTGGGGACTTCTCTATAATCTTGGCGGTAGTCTGATGACGATCCTTGTTGACGCCACGCAGAAGTTGGATGACCAACTCGTCATCGTCCAGTGTCTTGCCGGCGTCGCGCAGCGCGTCGGAGATGGACTTGAGGCGGGCGCAGAAGACGGAGATTGAGGAGTCCCCTTGACGAGTCTCGGAGAGCTCCGTCTGGAGCTGGAATCGCCGCGCCCGACGGTTGTTGACGAAGAGAGCCTCGACGGAGGCCCAGGTCTGGGCGGCGGTGGCCTCCCGGTCGAGCATGAAGGCTGCAAGCTCCGTCACCATCGCGCCGAGGAACCATCGCTTCACCGCCTTGTTGACGATGTTCCAGCATGCGCCGCCGGCGTGGTCGGCGAAGTCCGGCGCGATCCAAGAGGCGACGTCGTACTGATCGATGACGTCCAGCATCATCCCCCGCCAGACAGTGTAGTTGGCGCCGTTCATGGCGAGGCGGATGGGGAGATTGATGTGAGCGCCCTCGACACGCATGGCGTGCACATACGCGGGCATTGGGTAGAAGTGGGGTGGCGGCGCCGTCTGGAGAGGAAGAGGAGCGGGAGTGAGAAGCAGAGATGGGGTGTCGGGAGAGATGGTGGGGTTTGGCTGGGAAGAGGTAGCGGGAGGAGTGAGAGGAGATGAGGTAGCCGGAGAGGAGGCTGCGACGGCCGCGGCGGCGGCGGCGGCCGCGGCGGCGTCTACCTCGGTGGCCATGGCGGAAGCGTAGATTAGATCAAACTGATACCATGTTGGAATATAGAGTTGAGCTCAATCACAGATTGTATTCCTCCCAAACGGGGCAGTACATAATATAGGAGTACAGAGGGAGGAAGAGAGATACACACGCACGCACACGCTAACTAATCCTAACTACTGATCCTGCTTTCACGTAGTGGAGTGAGATGGGTCGGTACTGCATGGCGCATGCATAGGCGGCAGCGCACATGGCTCCTGAAGAGTAGCTCCAAGCTGGTGTGAACGTGTAGTCTAACAGCGACATCTTGTTACAGAAGAGGGGGCATACTCTTCCATTGCTAACATTGGTAACCTGACATCTCTTCAGGAGCTACCCAATTTTGTTGTTCAGAATTCCAGCGGCTTTGAGATAACACAACTCCAGTCCATGAAAGAGCTTGTACGACTTGGGGTGTCTCAACTTAAAAATGTTAAAACTCGGGAGGAGGCTAATGGGGCAGGATTAAGAGAGAAACAACACTTGAAAGTGTTGCACTTGTCCTGGGGAGTTGCCTCGTCAGGTGATGAATATGGTAGGGACATGAGCTCCGGAACGGATCGGTTGTCAGTAGAGGTTATTGAGGGCCATGAACCACACAATAACCTAAAGCATCTGCGGATATCTGGGTACAATGGACATCTCTCCCCAAGTTGGCTTGCCAACAGTATCTCTTTGCAGACTCTTCATATAGAGGGTTGTGGCAAATTGGAAATACTTCCATCTTTTGAACAGCTTCCGTTCCTTAGAAAGTTGAAGTTGACGGAAATGCCAAGCATGACAGAAGTATCAATTCCTTCATTGGAGGAACTGGTACTAATTCAAATGCCAAAGTTGGAGCGGTTTTCCTGCATGTCCACTAGGGACTTGAACTCAAATTTAAGGGTTCTGAAGATCCAGAGATGTCCTGCAATGAAGATCTTTCCTCTATTTGAGAGCTGCCAGAAATTTAAAATCGAGCAGAAGTCATGGTTGCCCAGTCTGAGGGAACTCATTATCAACGGATGTCCTAATTTACATGTGCCACATCCCCTTCCTCCATCACCTACCATTTCCAAACTATCCATCGTCGACGTTCCAACACTCCCAAGGATAGGGGGATCATCTGCTGACACGTTAACAATTGGATCCAGAAGTGAGGGCTATGATAATTTTGATCCTTCTTCTGATGTGATGACTATACTGGATTGCAAAATGTTGGTATTCCACAACCTGAGGGGCCTCAGATACCTGCGTATAGATGGTTGCCACAATCTATTGTCTATTTCATTTACAGGATTAGGGGAGCTTGTTTCTTTAAAGAGTTTGGAAATATGTAGCTGTCGAAAACTTTTCTTGTCCCCGCAAAAAAAAAAAAACTTTTCTTGTCAAATGTTATACCAGAGCATACCGGTGAAGATGTGACAGCTGCAAATTGCAATTCCCTCCCATCTCTGTCACTCTCAGAATTAAGTGTTGCGGAATAGCAGGAAAGTGGCTATCTCTGATGTTGAGATGTATGCAGGCACTAGCGGAGTTGTTTCTAGAGGACTGCCCAGGGATAACACAGTTAGCAATAGAAGAAGAAGAAGAAAACATTCAATCTTATAGTATCTCAGTTCCAGTGCATTCGTCGTCAGGAGGTCCAGGTGACAGACTGCTGACAAGCTCAGATCAAAATGGACTCTTGTGCCTTCCTCTAAATCTCATGTCCTCTCTCAAGAAGATATCGATTCGTGAACTCCCACACCAAGTATTTCGCAGGAAAAACGAAGGCTTGTCTAGATTTACCTGCCTTGAGAAGCTAACAGTTTGGGGATGCCCCAGGCTGCTCTCATCTTTGGTGGACAAACATGGAAATGATGAACAGAGGAACGGAAGATGGCTCCTGCCGAAATCACTTGAAGAACTCGAGATCCGTGGTGATTCACCGGCAATGATGCAGCCCTGTTTTCCAGGGAATCTAACCTGCCTCAGAAAATTACAAGTGTGGTTCAGCCCAAGTCTGAGATCTCTACAGCTGCGTAACTGCACGACACTGGAAGAGTTGGTAATTGGAAACTGTGGATCAGTTGCTGCACCAGAGAGCTTGCAGTTCCTTGGCAGCCTTAAGTATTTGAAAGTATTCAGATCCCCTGGCGCAATTCCATGTTTGGAGAATCTGTCAAGGCAGGGCTATGCTCTATTCCCTGGACTAGAAAGGCTTGTGGTCGATGGGCCCTCTGTATTTACCATGTCAGTTTGCAAGCAACTCACCTCCCTCCAATACCTACAACTTGAAAATTGGGAGTTTGTAACGAGACTAACAGAGGAGCAAGAGAGAGGGCTTCAGCTCCTGAAATCCCTGCAAGAGCTGGAATTCCGGGATTGCAGTTATGATCTCAAATATCTCCCCGTGGCGTTGCACTGCCTTCCTTCACTCAAGAGATTGAAGATCAGTGGTTGTTTGGGAATCTCAAGGCTGCCGGAACAGGGCCTTCAGCTCTCGCTGCAACAACTGGATATCAGCAATTGCAGCAAGGTTTTTAATGATCAGTGCAAGTCTCTAGAAACAGGGAAGTTAAAGGTCAACATTGTTGGAAATACACAAACTGCTTAATGATTGGCGTGTCAAGGACATATCCTACCAGTGCTTTCTAAGGTATTTTACCGTTTATCATTTTTCCTTCAGAGTTGGCACATCATCAGTGTCATGCTAATCTAATGCAAGCATATGGTGGCTGCAGGGATGGACCTGGACCGGCTTCAAGATGAGGGCACCCCTCTGGTTCCTGGATCACAAGTTTATGCTTGCAGACCGTAGCCTAAATCATACTTCCTCTGTCCCAAATTACTTGTAGCAGAACTCCATCCGTCCCGAATTACTTGTCACGGAATGCAACAAGTAATTCGGGATGGAGGGTATGTTTCTCTTTCTTCCTTCAGAAGAAGAATCTGGCATGTAAATTAATCAGTGTGTGCTTACATAAAGACCCTGTGAAATTAGTGTTTTTTTGCGGGTGCAATTAGTGATTTGTTGCATGGAATCAGTGCATTGCGAGAGGAGAGGTGACATGCACAGCATGGGGAGAATAACTAGCGAGACAACTCATGTAGTGCAGCCACGCAAAAGAAAAGAGCTAAAACCGTCCAAAAATAAGCTTACATCGGCTAAAAAAAACTACTCCTTCCGCCCAAAATAAGTGACTCAAGTTTGTACTAGCTTAGCTGAATGCGCGCCGCCGTCTCCCTCACCGGAGCCAAGTCAAACTTGTAGCAAACAATTAGGAACAGATCATGTACTGAAGCCACGCAAAAGCAGTGCAAAAGGGAACATGGATAAAGCTACCATGGTGGATGTGTCGAAGCGTACGTGTAGTGCAAAGGAAGGAAAGGAGGCAATGTATGTACTCCCTTCGTTCCTAAATAGTACTTCCTCCGTCCGGAAATAAGCACTTACATCGGCTAAAAAAGTTAGTACTTGCACGGAAAAAAGGAATAAGTTTCTATGGTGGATGTGTCGATCAAGTGACGGAGAGGCGTTACGTGCAAAGGAGAAGTGGCCATGTGCACGCGAGTCCAAGAATATCTCTAAATGCTTTTTCTTAGAACCTTGTGATCCGTAGACGACCTTGTGATGTCTATAAACACTGAAGCAAGCTGAATGCGCGCCGCCGTCTGCCTCGCCAGAGTCAAGTCAAACTTATAGTAAAGATAGGAACGTTGTTGTGTTAAAGACCCACGGGACCATCACACCGGAACAACAACCATTGTTGATTAAGAGTAGCGTAGATTGATGGGGTTATGTACCTAGGGTAGGATCATGGACCTGATCCAAGTAACTTACCCCAGGACATCCTTAGAAGAGGTCGCCTTCCAGTCGACCAACGAGGATTCACTCGACTGGTCTGAAGGACTCGACCACGAAGACTCACTCGACCACCAGGAGGACAAGAGGCACTCTGCACTGCAACGGCCTGTAATCAAGTAGACTTTATGATAGTAAAGGCCTTTATGTGGGGCGTTACCAGTAACGCCCCAGACTTAACTCACCTTAAACCCTCTCCTACGTGGGCTGGCTGGGGTCCTGGCGCACTCTATATAAGCCACCCCCCTCCACAGGCAGAGGGGTTCGGCACCTTGTAATTCACACATTCATAATCCACTCGACCGCCTCCGGGCTCCGAGACGTAGGGCTGTTACTTCTTCCGAGAAGGGCCTGAACTCGTACATCCTTTGTGCTTACAACCTCTCCATAGTTAGGACCTTGCCTCTCCATACCTACCCCTCACTCTACTGTCAGGCTTAGAACCACGACAGTTGGCGCCCACCGTGGGGCAGGTGTTTTAGCGATTCTGTGGAGAAGTTGCGATTCTTCCGAGTACTCTCATCATGGTGTCTGCTGGAGTTTTGGTCAAGGGTCAAGAGATCCGTCTCGGCACCCTCACCTTCATCGCCGACGACTCCGCATGGCTCCAGGAGGCTCCACTCGACGTAGACGCGCTCCCCGTCCGCGGTGCGACGCATTTTCGCGCATGTGTCCGCGGCGTTCTGCTACGACAACCGTCGACCCAGTATCGGTCGGCTCCTCCATCGTCCACCCTCCCGGTCTCCCGCCAGCGCAAGCGCTCGGGCCGGTCGAGGCTTCAGCGATGGGTGAGTCACGCGGTGGCTCGCCAATCGGCCACTACACAAGTTGCGGCAATCGAGCCCAACGAATCTCTCTACGGCTTGTTCGATCAGTCGACTGGCTCCGGAGAGACTGCATCCGAGTGCGGAAGCAGTGATCCAGCGGCGGAAATCTTGATGGTCGACGGGCCCCACAGCCCTCCTGGCTTCGCCCGTGGTGGTGGAGCAGGTGACGGCGGCGACCCTGCACGAGACTACGAAGAGTACCAGCCCGAGCCACTCGACTCTCTGCAAAGAGAAGAGCTTCGCCGCAGGAACGAGAATCCCCTGCGTATTCCCATCGCAGGAGAAACCCCCGAGGCTCGCGCCTTGGAGGAGGCGCGTCTGGCCAATCTGGCCGAGCGCACTCGACTGGAGAACCTTCAGCGAGCACTCGACGAGCGCGCGCGGCAACGAGTTCCCGACACCAGTCGACGTCAACTCTTCCCGCCGACTCAGGTATATCGAACCCCAATTCAGAATTTAGCAGCTGCGACCCGTATAGCAGAGTCCATTCAGCCTTCGCAGTCGGAAGCTGGCAGAGGTTTGCTGCAGATCAGGGATCTGCTCCGGGCAGCAGGAGATCAGAATTCAGCCGTGTCTCAGTCGCGCAACAGAATTCACAGTCGATCTGTCACTGTGAATACGATTCAGTCGGCTCACAGCCCCAGATCGCCTCCGCGGCGCGAAGGGCGTGAGAATCGGCGAGATCAATATGGCGACAGACTCGACCGAGATGATAGGCGTCGAGTGCCCTATTCCCCTCCGAGGGGTGGGTCTTACGCTCCTCGGCAGCCAGATGATAGGCGTCAGTACAGTACAGGGCGTAGGGTTCCAGCTGACCCCAGAGAGCCAGGCTTCGACGCGCGATCCATTATCGTGCAAGGGTTGGTCGACCGGAACAGAGCCCATCGAGGCGCACTCGACAGAGATGTACCCACGAGCAGTCGAGTACATGTTTCTGGTCCTGAATGTTTCAGCAGAGCTATCAGAGCCGCAGTTATCCCCCCCAATTTCAGGTTGGCAACAGGAGTCAGCAAGTTCACTGGTGAGTCTAAGCCTGAAACTTGGCTCGAAGACTACCGAGTGGCAGTTCAGATCGGTGGTGGGAACGACGAGGTGGCCATGAAGCATTTGCCCCTCATGTTGGAAGGTTCTGCCAGGGCATGGTTGACTCAATTACCTCCTAGCAGCATTTACACTTGGGAAGATCTGTCCCGAGTGTTCGTCAGAACGTTTGAAGGGACTTGCAAGCGACCAGCGGGGTTGACAGAGTTGCAAGTCTGCGTGCAGAAAACTAATGAGACTCTCAGAGAGTATATTCAGAGGTGGATCACTTTGCATCACACTGTGGAAAATGTCTCTGATCATCAGGCAGTATGCGCCTTCAAAGACGGCGTCAAGAACAGAGAACTGAGTTTGCATCACACTGTGACATGACCTTGAGTCGGATGATGGAGATTGCTACCAAGTACGCCAACGGCGAAGAAGAAGACCGACTCCGAAGCGGCAAGCACAAGCCGAGTCAGTTGGAAAAAGGAAACACCAGTCGGAAACAGAAGCGGAAGGCTGAACCGGCAGCTCTTGGAGAGGCTCTGGCCGTGACTCAAGGAAAGTTTAAGGGGAAACCAAAAGGATCCTGGAACCCCAAGAAGGTAAAGGATAAAGAAGGGAATGACGTGATGGATATGCCATGTCACATTCACACGAAGAAAGATGAAGAGGGGAATATCATTTACCCAAAGCACACCACTCGCCAATGTCGACTCCTGATCCAGCAGTTTCAGGGAAAACAGTCTAAGGACAAGGAGAAGGAGTCGGACAAGGCCGAAGACAAAGAGGACAGTGAGGGAGGATATCCGCATATCAACTCCACTCTGATGATCTTTGCAGATGTGGAAAGCAGAAGTCGACTGAAAGTGATTAACCGAGAGGTGAACATGGTTGCCCCAGCAAAGGCAAATTATCTGAAGTGGTCTCAAACACCCATCACATTCGACCAATCTGATCACCCGACTCATATTGCCACCCCCGGGAGGCAAGCTTTGGTGGTCGATCCAGTTGTCGAAGGCACTCGACTGACAAAGGTGCTGATGGATGGTGGAAGTGGGCTGAACTTATTGTATGCAGACACATTGAAAGGTATGGGCATTCCGATGTCCCGACTGAGCACTAGTAACATGAGCTTCCATGGAGTTATACCAGGGAAGAAGGCCGAGTCACTCGGCCAAATAGCTTTGGACGTAGTGTTTGGTGATTCGAAGCATTTTCGCAAAGAAAAGCTGACGTTTGAGGTCGTGGATTTTCAAAGTGCATATCATGCCATTTTGGGGAGACCAGCCTATGCACGGTTCATGGCTCGACCATGTTACGTGTACCTCAAACTGAAGATGCCCGGTCCCAAAGGTGTGATCACTGTCACCGGTGATAGGAAAAAGGCAGAGGAGTGCTTTCAGAAGGGCTCCAAGATTGCCGATTCCCAAGTGACAGCGGTCGAGTTCGAAGAATACAAGCAAAACGCAGATCCGAGTGACTTGCTGCGATCCAAGAAGCCCGCCACAGAGTCTGCATTCCAGTCGTCCGGTGAGACGAAGCCTGTTCACATTCACCCGACCGACCCCGAAGCAGCTCCGACCCGCATCTCCACAACACTCGACCCAAAATAGGAAGAAGCGCTCATCCAGTTCCTCCGTGAGAACTGGGACATTTTTGCATGGAAGCCCGCTGACATGCCAGGTGTTCCCAGGGGACTGGCTGAGCATCGCCTAAGAGTCGACTCGTCTGCAAAGCCAGTCAAAGAGCATCTTCGGCGGTCCGCCGTCCAGAAGAGAAAGGCCATTGGTGAAGAAGTGGCTCGACTGTTGGCGGCAGGATTTATCCGAGAGATCTACCACTCCGAGTGGCTCGCTAATGTCGTCATGGTTCCTAAGAAGGACAAGTCGCTCCGAATGTGCATCGATTTCAAGCACATCAACCGGGCCTGCCCAAAAGATCACTTTCCTCTCCCTCGCATAGATCAAATTGTTGACTCGACCGCGGGATGCGAGAGGTTGTCTTTTTTAGATGCTTACTCCGGGTACCACCAGATCCGTCTGTACGGGCCCGATGAGGTAAAAACAGCTTTCATCACTCCATTCGGGTGCTTCTGCTATATCACCATGCCATTCGGCCTCAAGAATGCCGGAGCCACATTTATGCGAATGATTCAGAAGTGTCTACTCACCCAAATCAGTCGGAATGTGGAAGCTTAGATGGATGATATTGTTGTCAAGTCACGAAAAGGTTCCGACCTGCTCGCTGACCTCGCCGAAACATTTGCCAACCTCAGAAGGTATGATATCAAGCTCAATCCATCAAAGTGCACATTTGGAGTTCCTGGTGGCAAGTTACTCGGTTTTCTCGTTTCCGAACGGGGAATCGACGCTAACCCAGAGAAGATTGGCACTATTCTCCGAATGAAACGCCCTGTGCGAGTGCACGATGTCCAGAAGCTTACCGGATGCTTGGCCGCATTAAGTCGATTCATCTCACGACTCGGTGAAAAGGCACTGCCTCTTTACCGACTGATGAAGAAGGCTGACAAGTTCGAGTGGACTCCAGAAGCTGATGCAGCGTTTGCCGAGCTAAAAGCTCTGCTCTCCACCCAGCCGGTGCTTGCTGCTCCAATCAGCAAAGAGCCTCTGTTGCTCTACATCGCAGCCACAGGACAAGTTGTCAGTACTGTGCTAACGGTCGAGCGGGAAGAAGAAGGAAAAGCTCTCAAAGTTCAGCGCCCAGTGTATTATTTGTCTGAAGTCTTGACTCCATCCAAGCAGAGATACCCTCATTATCAGAAGCTTGTGTATGGAATATACATGACCACAAAGAAGGTTGCTCATTATTTCTCTGACCATTCCATCACAGTCGTCAGCGACGCTCCACTATCAGAGATTTTGCACAACAGAGACGCAACTGGTCGAGTGGCCAAATGGGCGATTGAACTTCTTCCCCTTGATATCAAGTTTGAGGCAAAGAAAGCCATTAAGTCCCAGGCGATAGCAGATTTCCTCGCCGAGTGGATTGAACAACAACAGCCGACTGAAGTTCAATCGGAGCATTGGACCATGTTTTTCGATGGCTCTAAGATGTTGAATGGTTCCGGTGCTGGGGTTGTCCTGGTTTCCCCCAGAGGAGATAAGCTCAGATATGTGCTCCAGATTCACTTTGATTCCTCCAACAATGAGGCAGAATATGAGGCCCTCCTATATGGGTTGCGCATGGCCATTTCACTCGGCGTCCGTCGCCTAATGGTCTATGGCGACTCGGATTTAGTGGTCAATCAGGTGATGAAAGAGTGGGACGTGAGAAGCCCAGCCATGACTGGATACTGCAGTGCAGTGAGGAAGCTGGAGAAGAAGTTCGAGGGGTTGGAGCTCCATCATATACCCCGACTGAAAAATCAAGCAGCTGATGATCTAGCAAAGATAGGTTCCAAGAGAGAAGCCATTCCGAGTGGTGTGTTCTTGGAGCATATACACACTCCGTCAATCAAAGAAGATCCTTTCACCGAAGAAACTCCGCAGCCCAAGGGCGCCACAGATCCGACTGAAGTTGAAATCCCAGCGGTGGTCGACTTGATCATGGAGGTTTTGGTGGTCATTCCCGACTGGACGATTCCGTATGTCGCATATATCTTGAGGAAAGAACTTCCGGAGGATGAGGAAGAGGCTCGACAGATCGTCCGTCGATCTAAGGCCTTTACCGTAATCAAAGGACAATTATACAGAGAAAGCGCGACTGGAGTCGGTCAGAAGTGCATAACACCAGAAGAAGGTCGACTCATCCTCAATGATATTCACTCGGGGACCTGTGGTCATCACGCGTCCTCTCGGACCATCGTGGCCAAAGCATACCGAGCCGGATTTTACTGGCCCAAGGCGAATGAGATGGCAAAAGAGATAGTAGATAAGTGCGAGGGATGTCAGTTCTACTCGAATATGTCGCACAAGCCTGCGTCAGCTTTGAAGACCATCCCGCTCGTCTGGCCTTTTGCAGTTTGGGGGCTGGACATGATCGGTCCTTTGAGAACAGGATGAAGTGGCTTCACGCATTTACTGGTGGCAGTCGACAAGTTCACCAAGTGGATCGAGGCTAAACCAATCAAGAGCCTTGACACCGGTACTGCTGTTAGCTTCATCAGGGAACTAATATTCAGATATGGAGTCCCGCACAGCATCATTACGGATAATGGGTCGAACTTTGACTCAGAGGAATTCAGAGCTTTCTGCGACTCCCAGGGCACACGGGTCGACTACGCATCAGTCGCCCATCCGCAGTCGAATGGACAAGCAGAGCGAGCTAATGGACTGATTCTCAAGGGACTGAAGCCTCGACTGATGCGTGATCTCAAACACGCGGCTGGAGCTTGGGTCGACGAACTTCCATCTGTACTCTGGGGACTGCGGACCACGCCTAATCGGTCGACCGGAAGAACTCCATTCTTCTTGGTCTATGGAGCTGAAGCAGTCTTGCCGAGTGATCTTCTCCACAATGCTCCTCGAGTTGAAATTTACAACGAAGCAGAAGCTGAACAAGCGCAGCAGGACGCGGTCGACCTTTTAGAGGAAGAAAGGGAGATGGCTCTGATCCGGTCGACCATCTACCAACAAGATCTGCGGCGTTTCCACGCCCGAAACGTGAGAGGTCGAGCCTTCCAGGAAGGGGATTTGGTTCTCCGAGTGGATCAGCACAAACCACACAAGCTTGCTCCTTCTTGGGAAGGCCCCTTCATCGTCACCAAGGTTCTCCACAACGGGGCGTACCGTCTTTACAACGTCAAGCATAATATCGACGAGCCCCGAGCTTGGAACGCGGAGCTACTCCGCCCGTTTTACACTTAAGCTTTATCACTCGGATGAGTTGCAATAAAATACTTCTGTAGTTCATGGACCTCAAAATAATAAGCGTCATAGTTCCTCCATAATATCTGTCACTTTTTATTTTTTGTCCAATGAAATTCCCCTCAGTGGGTGACTTAGCTGCGAATCCGTTTCGCCTAAGTTTGTAAAAATCCTACCGAGTGGTGAGCCAGACTCCCACTCGGAGGCTTAGCCGCGAATCCGTTTCGCCTAAGTTATCAAAATCCTAACGAGTGGTGAGCCAAACTCCCACTCGGAGGCTTAGCTGCAGCCTCGTGCTCGCCTAAGTTATAAAAATCCTACCGAGTGAAGAGCAACCCTCTCACTCGGGGGCTTAGCTGCAGTCCAAGCACTCGCCTAAGTCGTAAAAATCCTACCGAGTGGTAAGCCAGCCTTCCACTCGGAGGCTTAGCTGCAGCCTCGTGCTCGCCTAAGTTATAAAAATCCTACCGAGTGAAGAGCAACCCTCTCACTCGGGGGCTTAGCTGCAGTCCAAGCACTCGCCTAAGTCGTAAAAATCCTACCGAGTGGTAAGCCAGCCTTCCACTCGGAGGCTTAGCTGCAGCCTCGTGCTCGCCTAAGTTATAAAAATCCTACCGAGTGAAGAGCAACCCTCTCACTCGGGGGCTTAGCTGCAGTCCAAGCACTCGCCTAAGTCGTGAAAATCCTACCGAGTGAAGAGCAACCCTCTCACTCGGGGGCTTAGCTGCAGCCCAGTGCTCGTCTAAGTGGACTAAAGAATAAATCGATTGCAGCACAGGCACCTTGCTTTGAACCTGCAAAAGACATTCCGAGCCGAAGGCAATCGTATTCAAGCACCAAATCCAAGTTTGAATCGACATCTAAAGGAACCGAAAGTGCTCAGGCGTCAAGCCTGTTAAGGTTTGTCGGTTACAATTTCACTCGGCATACCGAGGCAAATTTAAAGCATCGAGCCAGAAGAAGTTTTTTACCCCTCCTGTGGAGGGCTGGAAGGTGCAACAAATTCATCAAGGTCAATCCCGTCGGCGATCCGAGTGGCAGCTGCAAGGAAAGTTTCCATAAAGGATCTGAAGTCGTGCTTCTTGGTATTGGCCACCCGAAGGGCCGCCAGCTTCTCTTCTCGCGCATCTTTGCAGTGGACTCGGGCCAGACACAGAGCGACATCTGCACCACACCGAGCCGAGGACTTCTTCCACTCCTGCACTCGACCAGGGATCGTGTTCAAGCGGGCCATCAGCGACTCAAGGTCATTCTGAAGTGTCTCCTCAGGCCAGAGCGTCGAGTCGATGCGAGATGTGGCGGCCTTCAGCCTTGCGAGATAGTCCACGACAGCTGCAACACGAGACTCCAGTCGGAAAACATCCATGGCAACTTCGTCGTTCACCGGAGAATTGACGGGGTCAAGGTTTGGCTCCAGTCGGCTGGTTTCTTCTTCAAAGTTTTGACAAAATTCTGCAAGGGTGTTCACTAAGTCAAGGAGATAGTCGAATGGAAAAAGCCACAATTGGAAATATTTGCCAAACATGGAGGTTTACCTTCAAGCATAAGGAACAACTTTTTGGCAAGGCCGCTCAGGAAGACCTCCAGTTCAGTTTTCTTCTCAGTCAATTTGCTGACTTGGTCGGTCAGGGCAGCTTTGTCAGTTTTCAGTCGACTGACCTCCTTGTTGGCAATCCCAAGAGCAGCTTTCAGATTGGTATTGTCTTGTTCGAGCTTGGTAACTGAAGCTAACTTCTCGTCAGCAAGCTTGATCTTCTCAGCTAGCTCAAGGTCTTTCTTCTGCTGGGCCTCCCTTACCTTACCTGCAAGTTACAGCAAGATCAGATGCTGAAACAAGCAAGGGGAAAAGCAGTCGTCAGGGTCTCACCAAACATACCTTCGGTCTCCTCCTTTGCCTTTGTCAGCTTCTCCTGAACCAGCCTCAAGCTCAGCTCGACTTGAGTATGTTTTTGTTCCAGCTCTGAGTAGCGAGCCACAAGATCACAGGAGTTCTGTGAAGAACCAATCGACTAAATGTCAAATATAATTCACTTCCGAGTGAAAAAGAGATAAACACACGTTTCTAAGACTACAGCCAAATACAAGCATTCGACCGTAGTCTCGGGGACTACACCCAGTGGGTGCACTCAGCGTGCCCCCACTAATCCTGTTAAAGGCAAAGTCGACCAGTCGACCTCAAAAAAAAAATGTGCGAGATGCATTCTCTAAGACTGTGATCAACTGCAAGCAGTCGACCACAGTCTCGGGGACTACACCCAGTGGGTGCACTCAGCGTGCCCCCACCGGTTTGTGAAATCCAGTCGACCAGTCGACTGACAGAAAGATTGACATCATAAAGCCTAAGGCCGACTGCCAACAGTCGACCTTAGCCTTGGGGACTACACCCAGTGGGTGCACTCAGCGTGCCCCCACCGGTTTGTGAAATCCAGTCGACCAGTCGACTGACAGAAAGATTGACATTATAAAGCCTAAGGCCGACTGCCAGCAGTCGACCTTAGCCTTGGGGACTACACCCAGCGGGTGCACTCAGCGTGCCCCCGCTAACACGGAGTTTATTCGACACCCCCAGTGGGTGATTACTATAAATTCCGGAAAAGAAAAGTTTTTGGTAGCATATCCAACAGAACAAACAGCGGTCGACTGACCTGGACATTGATTTGGAGGGCAGAGCTGGCGTCATAAGCTGCCTGGCTCGCGTCCCGGATAGTCTTCAGCTGCTCCATCATGAGTCCCGCCTGGCGTATTGCCTCCTTCGCTGCGCCAGCTTGGTCCTCTGGGACGTGGTGCGTCGTGAAGAGGGAGGGCTGCTGAGCACTCGTCAGTGGATTTGCGAAGGACACCGTGTGTCGAGTGATGTTCTCTTCTTCCATAGTCAGAATCTCAGGCGCCGTCACATCCTGAGGCACCTTACTGGCGGACGCTTTCCGACTCCTCCTGCGTGCCAGTGTTTCTTCATCCTCGTCGTCATCAGGGAGATTGATAACAGTATTGGGTGGAGCTGCGGAGAAGAATCAGGATCAGAGATCGCGAGTCAGTCGACTAAGAACGATGTTAAGAATACAGTACCTGGGTTCGAAGTTGCTGCATCCTCCATCTCGTGGTCATCAGCCCGGGCCGAGGTCTCAGAAGTAGCAGCACTGCAACTCCAAAGGATCGGTCGACTAACTTCAGCGTCGACCAGAGATAAAGTTCGCACAGAATAAGAAAATATGAGCAGCACAATTACCCTGATATGGTGGGGATGGACACCTTCATCTTCGGCAGGAGCTTGGTCGGCTTTGGCGGAGCCCCCCTAAGCTGCTTCGGCGCCTTTTCAGTCGGCGCTGGAGAAGTGGTCCTAGGGCGCTTGGTCGACTGCGTCGCAACCCCCTTGCCACGTTCAGTCGAAGGGTCGTGGACGAGCTTCGACCGCCTTTCCGAGCGCGGTGGCACGACCTCCTCCTCTTCCTCCTCGTCTTCGGCATCATCATCATCGCCGTCGTCATCATCATCGTCGTCGTTGTCCCCTGCAACGTCCGAATCCCATTCCTCCTCGTCCTGGCTCTCGCCCCCACTCGCCTCACCCTCCTCAGTCGGAGTTTGTGCCCCGTTGGGCATCGAGTACAGCTCGGTGAGGGCCTAGCAGATATCAAGACAATGATCAGTCGACCAGTCGGCAGAGTAAACAGAGATGAATGCGACAAGAATGCAGTGGAGAGCAGGGCAAGTGTACCTTATTTGGATCACTGTTGTGGTCGAGTGGAGGAATCCTTCTGGCTCCGCGTGGGTTGTCCTTGTTTCCGGTGACGGCTGCCATCCATCTTTCCAGAGTGGCATCGTCGACTGCTTCTGGATGGACTCTAGTATCGTCTTCGGTCCCACAGTACAACCACATGCAGTGGCTCCTGAACTGGAGGGGCTGGATGCGACGCCTGAGGAAGACCTCCAGGAGATCCATGCCCGTCACTCCCTCCCGAACCAACTGCACCACGCGCTCCATCAACATCTTCACGTCAGCTTTCTCCTCCGGAATCAGCTTCAGAGGGGAAGGCTTGCGCACTCGGTCCATGGTGAACGGAGGGAGTCCACTCGACTGCCCTGGCGTCGACTGGACCTGGCAGTAGAACCAAGTCGACTGCCAGCCTCTGACGGACTCGGGAAAGGTCATGGGCGGGAAGGTGCTCTTATTCCTCACCTGAATCCCCAGGCCCCCGCACATTTGGACGACTCGGGTTTTTTCATCACCTGGGCTCGCCTTCTTCACGGTCTGAGATCGACACGTGAATATATGTTTGAACAAACCCCAGTGCGGTCGACAGCCCAAGAAACCCTCACACATGGACACGAACGCGGCAAGATAGGCAATGGAGTTTGGGGTAAAGTGGTGGAGTTGCGCTCCGAAGAAGTTCAAAAAGCCACGAAAGAAAACACTCGGTGGCAAGGAAAACCCGCGATCAACATGGGTGGCCAAAAGCACACACTCACCCTCTTCTGGATGGGGCTGCCACTCCTTCCCCGGAAGCCTCGCAGCTCCGTGGGGGATCAAGCCCTCGTTGGCCATGTCGAGGAGGTCATTCTCCGTGATGGTCGACTGGATCCAGTCTCCTTGGACCCAGCCCTTCGGCAGGCGGGATCTGGACGAGGACCCTCCGCGGGTGGTGGATCTTCCTTTCGCCTTCTCCGACGCCGACGCCTTCTTTGCGCGCTCCAGCGCCGCCGTCTTCTCCTTGGCCATGGTCGCCGGCGAGATGCGCAAAGGGAAGTGGTGCGGGGGCGAGAGCGAGCACGCTAAGCAGGGAGGAAGGAAGCAGAGAGAGGGGGAGAATGCTAAGGCGCAGCACAGAAATCCTCGCCGGGCACATTTATAAGGTCCCTTCCGAGTGGATGACAGGTGGGCCCGGTCGATCTAATCATATCTGGAACAGTTATGCAGACGGGATACGTGGCGAAAAAGGCGGCGCGGAGATCGAGGCGTCCATGCCCCGTCCCATCCGAACGCCGCGGTCCGCCCCGCTTCGCGCGCACCCCAAAATTTCGCATCCCGCGGAATCCGCGAGCAACAAATCAGTCTGTCAGGCGCGGTGTTTCCGGCGATCCGTCGCTCGGAGATCGTCGAAGCCTGAAAGATCACTCGACGCAAAAACAGAATGGATCAAGTCGACTGAAGGCAAGTTGTTTCCTGTCGACAAAGGGATTCTTTGGTCCAGAACAGCGCACAACCGGAGCACAAAGGTTAATCGGAAACGACATCAACTCCTTCTTCACTCGAAGCCTCAATCCATTCGGGGGCTAATGATGGGGTTATGTACCTAGGGTAGGGTCATGGACCTGATCCAAGTAACTTACCCCAGGACATCCTTAGAAGAGGTCGCCTTCCAGTCGACCAACGAGGATTCACTCGACTGGTCTGAAGGACTCGACCACGAAGACTCACTCGACCACCAGGAGGACAAGAGGCACTCTGCACTGCAACGGCCTGTAATCAAGTAGACTTTATGATAGTAAAGGCCTTTATGTGGGGCGTTACCAGTAATGCCCCAGACTTAACTCACCTTAAACCCTCTCCTACGTGGGCTGGCTGGGGTCCTGGCGCACTCTATATAAGCCACCCCCCTCCACAGGCAGAGGGGTTCGGCACCTTGTAATTCACACATTCATAATCCACTCGACCGCCTCCGGGCTCCGAGACGTAGGGCTGTTACTTCTTCCGAGAAGGGCCTGAACTCGTACATCCTTTGTGCTTACAACCTCTCCATAGCTAGGACCTTGCCTCTCCATACCTACCCCTCACTCTACTGTCAGGCTTAGAACCACGACATAGATCGAAAGTATCCAACTTGAAGACATACGAATGTAGACGAACGGCGACTAGATCTGAGCAAATTCACCAAAGTCAGATCCGCCGGAGGCATACCTCCATACGCCCAGTGACGATGCTAGACGCACCATCGGGATGGAGGCCAGACAGAGAGAACCTTATCTATCTTTCAGGGAGCCGCCACCATCTCGCCTTCGTGAGCATAACACAAACCCTAACAGAACTAAAAGAAACATGTAGAAACAAAGCCCACCTGTCGGTGCAAAGGAAGGAAAAGAGGTAATGTATGTACTCCCTTCGTTCCTAAATATAAATTTTTTAAGATTTTAATATAGACTATATACGAAGTAAAATGAGTGAATCTATATTTAAAATATGTCTATATACATCTGTATGTAATCCGTATTGAAATTTCTAGAAAGACTTGCATTTAAAAACGGAGAGAGTATGTGCCAAACAAAATCCCGCCCAAGTGAAAACCAAAAGCGATCTGTGGTTCATGCACGCACGCGAGGCCAAATATGAATCTTTGGTGCTCGATCGCTCACTTTGTGCCACCCTTCCTTTATCAGTCACGAGAAAAAAAAAACAGCGATGGTATGTACAATCGTGTCGATCACACGGTAGCTTGTGCACATGAATTAATCACCTGACCGGAAAGAGATCGAGAAAGAGTCCTGCCTCTTGTGCTCTGCTCCCTGGAATAAGATGCATGCGCGTGGTCGGTGGCCGGCTGGGTGCGAATGAGGAGTGGACATCGTTTTCCTTTCTCCATCCCAACTTTCCAAGCTACGAGCATAAATCTTCTCTATCTTGCCAAACACATACATCTATTTACGGCACACCATAAACACATGTTGAATCACATATTGTAAGCTTTTATCAGCGCTTTTGCTATTTTACAGCTGACTGTTTTTCAATTCGTTTATGTTCAAGTTGTTGTCCATCCGTTCTTGGGAGGAGATTCGCGCTGGTTCTTGTTGTCGGGTTCGGTTTTTCTGTTTTGTGCAGTTTTTTTTGTGCCCGTTTCCGCCGCGCCCTGCCGGTCTGAGTTTTGTCTCGTTTGAATTTCGGGTTGTGTGCCTCCTCTTTCATTTTGTCCTCTCTGTTTCAATAAGGCTGAGGCGGAGCTCGAGCGGCGGAGCAGGAGGCGATTTCTCCCCGTCCATGGCGATTGGTGACCTTCCCCTGCCGGAGCTTGATTCTTCTCCCCTTCCTCTTCGTTCCCTGGTTGTCGCGGTTGTTCCTCTCTCT
>NC_041389.1:713981360-714012280 GCF_002162155.2 Triticum dicoccoides | reverse complement strand
TCGCGCGGTTGTGCTGCTTTGCTCTTGTTCGTTCCAGATCTAGGTCAGTTCATGCTGACCTCTCACGCATCTGGTGCAGCCGCTGGTAGGTGTGATTGCTAGGGTTTCTGATTGTTGTGGTTCCCCTTTTGTCTGTGTAGTTGGAGTGTGCGGATTTTTTGTAGGTGAGAGGGCGGCTTGTGGTTGTTGTGTTCCCCCTTTTGTTTGTTTAGATGCAGCGTGTGGATTTCTTTAGATGTTCGTGTAGGTGCTCATGTTTCCGTAGGTGAGAGGCCGATCTGTAGGTGCTCTTGTACCTGTAGCTTCTCATGTTCCTGTAGGTGAGTGGGATTCGTGTTCATGTTCGTGTAGATGTCTTAGGTGTACTGGTAGATGAGCGGGGTGTCGTAGGTGTACTGGTAGATGCCCAGCTCTTTTCCTGTTCATGCTGCGATGCTCCCTGATGCTTCTGCATGTTTCCTGCTCATGCCCTTATGCTAGCTGTTAATGTTCCTGCTCAAGCTCTTTATGTATTCCAATGAAATTTGGCTCCTGATTTGTTGTTGTGAGGTGTAGTTCCCGTCTGTTCCATGTTTGACTTCTACCAGGAATGAATTTTAAGTTTAATTTTAGTGTAATTTTTGCTCAGCCCTTTTCAGTGTTGTCAATTGTTTGGTCAGTCATTTTCAGTGTTGTCATAGACTTCCAGTGTTGTATTGCTTCTAAGGGTGATTTTTGATTGTAATTACAGTGTAATTTTCCCAGAATGTCATTGTAACTTTATGTCAGTTTTACTGTGTAATTCCAGTGTAACTTTTACCCATTAGTTCTAGTGCAATTTCAATTGTAATTATAGTGTAATTCCAGTGCTACTTCCAGTGTAACTACAGTGTAATTCCAGTGTAATTTTTATCCATTTTGCAGTGCTATTTCCAGTGTAACTACAGTGTAATTCCAGTGTAATTGTAGTGTAATTTTACCCAAGTGTTCCAGTGTAACTAAAGTGTAATTCCAGTGTAATTTTACCTATTACCAGTGCAATTCCAGTGTAATTACAGTGTATTTTCCAGTGTAATTTGCAGTGTAATTTGCCCTAGTCTCACTGTGTGATTTGAGTGAGATTTTTGCAGTGTTATTTGATTGTATTTACAGTGTACTTTTCAGTGTAATTTACCCATTTAATTCCAATGTAATTTTAATGGATTTTTACAGTGTAATTTGATTGTAGTTCCAGTGTAATTGTGGTTTCACCAAAATTATTCGTTTACAGGTTAATTAAAATGGGTAGGCTACGAAAAGTGTGTCATCAGGATGTTCCATTAGTATCATCATTAGAGAGTGCAGATTTAGTTGGTGAAGCTTTTGTGCCTAATGATTTTGCAGAAGATGGTTCTTATCCTATGTCTCCGGTAGTTACTTATTTATGTTTCTCTTCTTTATTGTTTATTTTGTTATTTTGTTATTTTTTATTTAATTTTTTTATCTGTTTTATTTCTTTTTTATTTGCAGGATCTATCTCGAGACGAAGGAGGGTTCGACAAGGCTCTTTTGAAGTTCTATCTCAATCAAGTATGTTGTATTTTGTCTTTTATGTTCTTTCTTTCTTTTGTTAATTTGACTTTTTCTGTTAGGTAACTTTTGTGTTTTTTGTCATTTCAGAAAGTAAAATGCTTAAAGAGGAAACTATCATCTGCTTCTAGGAGGAATGTGATTAGTTCCTAGACTTGGTTCTATAGTTGTGTTGTTTGTGCGTTAGTTGTGTATTTTTATTAAGGTACTGTAGTAATCTGAATGTATTAATGTTTTCTTCCTTGTGTATTTTCTTAGTTTTACTAGTTTTCGGTTCTATTCTATGTTTTTCATTTTCTGTCTCTCTTTTTGTTGTTTTGTAGAGGCAGAAACGATCTTCTGATTTCCCCAACTGTGCCACTTTCACTAGATATTCTGGGAAGTTTTTCTCTCGTGTTGTTGCTGGAATGTCTCCTAGGTATCAGAATGTCATCCAGACATATGGCATGGGATGTCTCTTAAACTTTGTTAGGACTGAGGTTCCCCTTAGGTTAGTGAAGTGGCTTGCTAGTAGGTTTGACGTGCTTTCATCTGAATTTTAGTTCAAAAGAAAATTTATCCCAATGACCAAGTATGATATCCATGATATCCTTGACCTCCCAGTAGATGGTGAGCCACGTGTGTGATCCTGACTCACGCCGTGATTTTATCCCGTCTCACTTCAATGTTCCCAATATTCCTCATGTCTCTTTCTTCGCCAACAAGCTTAAGTCCACTGAAGTCGAGTTGTCTGATGAAGACATTTTCATTTGCTTCATGGTTGTTGCGTTGTCCTCATTCCTTTGTCCCAACTCTAGCCTCGGTCCTAGCCCAAAGTACCTGCATATTTTCAGGGATTGTTCTTCTGTGTGTAACTATGATCTGTCCAGATTTATATATGAGTGGTTGTTGAGCAGCATCAAAAAGTTCAAGGATTCCACTAAAGTTGCTTCTAAAAGATCAGTGACGTTTGGTGGTTGTCACTATGCTTTTGCTGTAAGTCTTGTTTTTGTTCTCTACTTTTTTGTGTGTGTTATTGCCTTTAATCTCTTTCTTGTGTGGTTGTTTTTAGGTTTGTTACCTTGACCAACTTAATTCCGGTCTCCATTCTGTCCCTGATATCAAGCCCCGGATTCTAGCATGGAGAGGTAACAAAGTTAAGCAATTTTCAGAGCTTGATAGAAACAATTTCCGCTCTTATGGCAAGAGGCCTCTAAAGTGGTTGTGTCCTCCAGTTAATCCGCAGGTTTGTTATTTTTGTTCTTTTGGTTTGATTTTTTAATTTTTTTTGCTTGTTTATGATTTTAGTATGTTCTCATGTTCATTTTCTCCTCCTTGTTTCTAGCAGTCTATTGAGAAATCTTCAGCAAGCAAGGATGGTGATGTTCCCCCTTGAAGTGACATGCTTTTTGAAATGAATGTGCAGAAATCCTTCGGTGCTCGTTTTGGGTTTGAGGTTAGTGTAGTTTTGGATTTGTACTTCCTGCTTTCCCCCCCCCCTTGTTGCTTTGTTTGTTTAATTGTGTTGTTTTACTGAACTTTTTTTAGGCTGCTCAAGTAGTTATAGACCTTGTTCAATCCAGGAACAAAGACAAGCCCAAGCTATTTGTAGAATGGTCACACTCCCTTGTATTTGATGTTCTAGAATGCTTATCACTCTCTACTCTAAATGCCAAATCTGTCCCGACACCTAAAGTTTCTTCAAGTGAGGGTCATTCTCTCAACAAGTTCTCTTTTGGTTAGTTCCTTCTTGAAGTTCTTTCCTGTTTGTTATTATTTTCTGATTTTTGTATTCTTGCTTGTATGATCTTATTTTTTTGTTCTTGGGCTTTTTGTTTCTTTGTCTTTTTTGCAGGCGCCAAGTCCGTCTCTATTCATTCTTTCATTGCTGAGAGGAAGTGTGAGACTTCTGTTGAAAAATTATCTCCTGAAGTCCAGCAGCAAATCCCCAATTTGAATGAAGCTTCTCCTGTAGTTCCTGGTGTTGTTAGTGTTGGGGGTTTTCACAACCCAGTAGTTTGATCTAGTTCATCTCCAGCTCCTAAAGTGTGTGACGAGGTATTATACTGTGTGTATTTAGTGTTTCTTTTTTGTCTTATATTTGCTTGATGCATCCAGTATTTTTATCATTTTTTATTTTGTTTTGCATGGCATGGTAAATGAGGCAAATGTTGAATCTGCAATTCCAGTGGCGCATTTATCTTCTGCAAAAAATCCTTCTCATTCTTCAGGTTTGAGCTTTTCTTTGGCTTATTTAAATTATTTTCTTCTTCATTTTCCTTTTTATTTGTGTCTTGTTAATTTTTTTCTTCACCCGTGCTTGTATCTTCTCTTTTTGTAGGTTTATCCCCTTCAACGATGCAGTGCGAAATTCCTGCCGTTGGCTCTTCTTTGAAGCCCTCAGGTCCTTTCTGTGTTTGTTTATTTTTCTTGGTATTGTTTTGTTATTGTTTTGAAACATTTTATGTAACTCAAACCTCTTGTTTTGTGTTTTGTGTAGCTGGTCTTATTAAGAAATGCGAACCCAAGGTCGATGATAATGGTTTTCAAAGACCCTCTTTTGCTCAGTTAAGTCGCACTCTTGGTGTTCAATGCTATGGTGATGTTTCCAATGGTGATCCCAATGATAAAGAGGCTGATAATGCTTTTGGAGGACTTTCCCATCTGGTTCCTATACGCTTGTCGCAGCGTTTCCATAACACGGTTAGCATCTCCAATTGTACTCCCATTGTACTCCTTTTTTGGAACATTAGTAGTGATTTTGTTTGGTTGTTTTTTTTTTGTTTAGCTAGGTGATGTTGAGTGCTCTCAGAATGTTATTGAAAGATTTATGAATTCGCTGGATCCTCGAAATGATTAGGTAATTTTTCCTGAATTTTATTTATTTTCTTTGTCTTTTTCAGTAGTGGGGGTTCTGATTTTATTCTGATTTTGGATTGTTTTTTTTGTGTGTTTTTAGGATTGCATTGAAATGGCCACTTTGCCTAATTCTGAAGTTACCAAGTCAATCACTGCTCAAGCCACCCTACTAATGAGGTATGTTGTTAATCTTCTATCAAGGTTATTCTCTAATATTTTTGGTTTCTGTTCTTTTATATTTTTTTCTTTTTCGTTTCTGATTTCTTGTTTCTTAGGTCTTGTTTATTGTACTGATTCTCTATTGCTTCTTGCATGTTTAATGATTGTAGGGTAAAGAGCTTCAAGACAACATTGAAATTGTAGGCACTTCAACTTTTTCTGCTAGGTGTCAACAGCTTTCAAGATCTAATGATGTTGCTTACAAAAAGCTCAAGAACTTCACAGCACCTCAATCAACTAGTTGTAATCCTAAGAAGCAACAAGTATTTTCATCTTCTCTTCTTTGTCCCTTGTTGTTCTCTATAATGTATTCATCCTTCAAGTTGTTGTGCTTATTCTTTCTTTCTTTTGTTGTTTTTTGTTCTTAGGCTATTTCTAGCCTAGAAGTAGAGATCTTGTCATCCGAGAGTGCCGCTAGACCTCCTTCAGCTGCTCCTGTTCCTAAAGCTCATGCACAATCTTCCATTGTTCCTAGTGGCTCATCTCGCGGTCATGTACCTCGCAGGATGGTTGTTCGTGGTAGATATACCTCAGATCCATATGTTGCTCAGGGTAATAAGTTTCCTGTTTCTAATCAAGAAAGGCGTCACCCCCTTGGAATGGTGCAAATAGGAACGCATGAAACTTGGTGCAAGTATGTTCTTTTGCTCTTGTGTTTTTCTTTAGTTGTGAGCTCCATGTAATGCTGATGTTTGGTATTTTTTATTGTTTGGGTTTGTAGGTTTTCTATGTAGCTTCTCTTTTTCGTAGGTCTACTGTTTCTTTAATTCTTTCTATTTAGCTTCATCTTGAATTAATTTTTTGTTTGATTTTCTATATGCCCCTAGGTATGAAGCAATTCGGTATGACCGAGCTTATTGTAGTTACCGAAATCTTGCAACCTTGAAGTCCAAAGAAGATGTGGATAATTTCTTGATTCTGTGTGTCTGTCGTTATCTTTTCAAGCAATCTCATCCATCAGCTTCAAAGAAGCACTTCTTTTTCTCTTACATTGGGGTAAGTTATAGTAGAATTTAAGTTTGGTTTTTTTGTATTGATTTTCTTCTATGTAATTGTTGTTTTTTTGCTTTTTCACGAAACCGTTTTGAGTGGTGCTAATGTTGAGATTGTAGCTAATGCATTTCATGGTGCAAATAGTGCGTTTGCAATGTGGAGAAGTAATCTGGTAAGTAGTTTGTTGTCTCTTCTCTTCAGCTCATTTCCCCTTCTAGTTTGCCTCTCTTTCATGTTCTATTTCATTGATGATGTATAATATTTTTGATGTTGTTTTTGCAGCTTTTTTTTCCTGTTGCTCGGGATCACCATTGGTTTACTTTCGTTGTTTGCTTGAAGGAGAGGGCATTCACATTTCTTGATTCTGCTTATGGGCCAAATTCTCATTTTCACCAGGAAGTTCGTGATGCAATGGTATTCAAAAATTACTTCTTTTTTTAGTGATTCATTCGATGTACCAAACTGTTATTTTGTTAGTTAGAGTGGTGATTTTTGTGTTCGATGCAGATTGAAAATTTCATAACTATCTGGGATCAGGTTGTGACTCCTATCATGCGCAAACGTATTGACTTTGAAAATTTTGCTATTGTGTATCCTAGTGTTCCTCAGCAAGATAATTGGTACATTTTCTTTTTTTCTCTTTTAGTGTGTCTTTTGTTAATTTTCTTTTTGGTTTTCTTATCATTTTGGTTTAATTTTATTTTTTTGTCGTCTCTTTTTTCAGCCATCATTGTGGTGTTTTCTCTATCATGTATCTGAAGTGTTGGACTCCTAGGACCCCAATTGGGAATATGTTTGGTCCTGCCGATATTGACAACATAAGAATCAGACTGGCTAATGAATTGTATTTTAGTACATTCAACAACGTTGACAAGACTATTGTTACAGAATTCTTTGGTGATGTGAGTCTTACTACTTTTTTTTGCTTTTTTCTGAATTTCATTTGATGCTTACGTGATGTTTTATTATTTACCCACTTAAACTGAAGTCTTTGCCTATATTTTTGTACAAGTCAAGGCTTAGAGTTCCTGGGAGATGCAATGGAAGATCGAAGGCTCTACTTAGTTTTCAGATATAGATATTGTTGATCGTTTGAGATATAGAAATAGATTGTAATATTGCTTGCGACCATGTTGTTGTTGATGGTTTGGTGAAATGTTTTTCTTTGCTTTGTAACTGACAATATAGTAGTCCCGAATCAGTGACTCTTCTATAATAGTTTATAGTGTTATGTTTCTTCTGTCCCCAGCTGTTGCTTTTGTTCTTTTTATTTATTTTCCTGTTATATCTTTATCGTTGCATGTTTGTTTCTTATTCAGTTGAATGTTCTCTGAAATCAAGGTTCTTACCCAGTCCCCTTGTTGATTATGTGTTTTTTGTGTGTTTAGGTTCTAGTTTTATTATGTTCCTAACAATTAATCTCTTCTTTAATTTCAGTGAAGCTGCACTATTCATTTCCTGGCAGGTTTCAATATCTGCAACTACAATCAACTTTTCGTCCTGTAATGTGAGCTTTCTGTACTTTTACTCTGTACCATTTCTTTTCGTGTTCTATTTTATTATATTATCATTTTTGTCCCTATTATTTTTGTCTTTTTCTAAGTTTTCTTTCATTTCGTATGTAGGAGTATGTTTGATTTACTTCTTGTCAAGTTTCCCAAGTTCTTCTCAGTTGCTCCAACTTTGCAATATGATATACAGGTAATATAATGCTTACTGATCGTTAACTTTTTTTGTCTTTTGTATTGTACAGTCGTCTAGTTGCCTTTCTGCAATTGCATTTATCATAGTTTAATGAAATTTTGAATTTAGCTAAACTGTCTCAAATTAGGTTCCAACATAAGATATTGCTAGTACATTAGTAGTACTCCCTCTCACTGCTAATCTTTCTCCTAGTTTTCCTTCTAATCATAAGACATTCGTACTACATTTGTAGTATTCCCGCTCACTCCTAATCCTACTCTCTTCTTTCTTCTGTCTTCTTTTCCTCTTCTCTCTTCACCAGAGTTGTAATGTCCTCATAATCTGCTATCTTATTTTTTTCATTCTTCCAGAGGTTCTGCTATAGGATTGTTTTGCGTCGTCGTATTGTCCTTCCTCTTGCTGTTTCCCCTCTGCTTGCTTCCTTTGTTCTCTGCACCTGTGTTCAGTGTTCGCTATCAATTTATTTTCTGGTAATCAAGTATATCTCATTTTAGTATTTTTTTACTTACCTTTCTTGACATTCCTTGGTTCGACTGCTTTGCTTGTTTCCTTTTTCGTTTGTTGTATTCCTTGTCGAGATTTGTGCAATTCTTCACCGTGTGACTTTCAGAACCGCAATGTGTGAAGGAAATATGCCCTAGAGGCAATAATAAAGTTATTATTTATTTCCTTATTTCATGATAAATGTTTATTATTCATGCTAGAATTGTATTAACCGGAAACATGATACATGTGTGAATACATAGACAAACATATAGTCACTAGTATGCCTCTACTTGACTAGCTCATTAATCAAAGATGGTTATGTTTCCTAACCATAGACATGTGTTGTCATTTGATTAATGGGATCACATCATTAGGAGAATGATGTGATTGACATGACCCATTCCGTTAGCCTAGCACTTGATCGTTTAGTATATTGCTATTTCTTTCTTCATGACTTATACATGTTCCTGTAACTATGAGATTATGCAACTCCCGTTTACCGGAGGAACACTTTGGGTGCTACCAAACGTCACAACGTAACTGGGTGATTATAAAGGAGTACTACAGGTGTCTCCGAAGGTACATGTTGGGTTGGCGTATTTCGAGATTAGGTTTTGTCACTCCGATTGTCGGAGAGGTATCTCTGGGCCCTCTCGGTAATGCACATCACTATAAGCCTTGTAAGAAATGTGACTAATGAGTTAGTTGCGGGAAGATGCATTATGTAACGAGAAAAGAGACTTGCCGGTAACGAGATTGAACTAGGTATTGGATACCGACGATCGAATCTCGGGCAAGTAACATACCGATGACAAAGGGAACGACGTATGTTGTTATGCGGTTTGACCGATAAAGATCTTTGTAGAATATGTGGGAGCCAATATGGGCATCCAGGTCCCGCTATTGTTTATTGACCGGAAAAAAGTTCTAGGTCATGTCTACATTGTTCTCGAACCCGTAGGGTCTGCACGCTTAAGGTTTCGATGACAGTTATATTATGAGTTTACATGTTTTGATGTACCGAAGGAGTTCGGAGTCCCGGATGAGATCGGGGACATGACGAGGAGTCTCGAAATGGTCGAGACGTAAAGATTCATATATTGGATGATATGGTTGGGCCAAGGGGTCAAGCCCATGAGGCTTTAGGTCGGTGCAAAAGGAGTTTTGCGGAGGCCAGGGGGCCAAACGCCAGAGACCCTGGCGTCTGGCCCTGGGCCAGACGCCGAGGCTCATGGCGTCTGGGCTAGATGCCAAGGATTGTGGGGTTTGGTCCTGGAGTCCGAGTGGGACTCTTGCCTTTCGGGCAAAACCGACTTTGAGGAGGCTTTTGCTCCAAGTTTCGACCCCGGGGCTCAACATATAAATAGAGGGGCAGGGCTAGCACCAAAGACACAACAATTGATCCCTTGGATCTCTTAGCCGTGTGCGGCGCCCCCCCTCCACCATAGTCCACCTCGATAATATCGTAGCGGTGCTTAGGCGAAGCCCTGCGACGGTAGAACATCAAGATCGTCACCACGCCGTCGTGCTGACAGAACTCTCCCTCGACACTCGGCTGGATCGGAGTTCGAGGGACGTCAACGAGCTGAACGTGTGCAAGAACTCGGAGGTGCCGTGGTTTCGGTGCTTGATCGGTCGGGCCGTGAAGACGTACGACCACATCAACCGCGTTGTGCTAACGCTTCCGCTTTCGGTCTACGAGGGTATGTAGACAACACTCTCCCCTCTCGTTGCAATGCATCACCATGATCTTGCGTGTGCGTAGGAATTTTTTTGAAATTACTACGTTCCCCAACAGTGGCATCCGAGCCTAGGTTTTATGCGTTGATGTTATATGCACGAGTAGAACACAAGTGAGTTGTGGGCGATACAAGTCATACTGCTTACCAGCATGTCATACTTTGGTTCGGCGGTATTGTGAGATGAAGCGGCCCGGACCGACATTACGCGTACGCTTACGCAAGACTGGTTTCATCGTTACGAGCACTCGTGCTTAAAGGTGGCTGGCGGGTGTCTATCTCTCTCACTTTAGCTGAATCGAGTGTGGCTACGCCTGGTCCTTGCGAAGGTTATAACAGCACCAAATTGACGAACTATCGTTGTGGTTTTTATGTGTAGGTAAGAACGGTTCTTGCTAAAGCCCGTAGCAGCCACGCAAAATTTGCAACAACAAAGTAGAGGACGTCTAACTTGTTTTTGCAGGGCATGTTGTGATGTGATATGGTCAAGACGTGATGCTATATTTTATTGTATGAGATGATCATGTTTTGTAACCGAAGTTATTGGCAACTGGCAGGAGCCATATGGTTGTCGCTTTATTGTATGAAATGCAAACGCCCTGTAATTGCTTTACTTTATCACTAAGCGGTAGCGATAGTCGTAGAAGTAATAGATGGCGTAACGACAACAATGCTACGATGGAGATCAAGGTGCCGCGCCGGTGACGATGGTGATCACGACGGTGCTTCAAAGATGGAGATCACAAGCACAAGATGATGATGGCCATATCATATCACTTATATTGATTGCATGTGATGTTTATCCTTTATGCATCTTATCTTGCTTTGATTGACGGTAGCATTTTAAGATGATCTCTCACTAATAATCAAGAAGTGTTCTCCCTGAGTATGCACCATTGCGAAAGTTCTTCGTGCTGAGACACCACGTGATGATCGGGTGTGATAGGCTCTACGTTCAAATACAACGGGTGCAAAACAGTTGCACACGCGAAATACTCAGGTTAAACTTGACGAGCCTAGCATATACAGATATGGCCTCGGAACACGGTGACCGAAAGGTCGAGCGTGAATCATATAGTAGATATGATCAACATAGTGATGTTCACCATTGAAACTACTCCATCTCACGTGATGATCGGACATGGTTTAGTTGATTTGGATCACGTGATCACTTAGATGACTAGAGAGATGTCTGTCTAAGTGGGAGTTCTTTAGTAATATGATTAATTGAACTTAAATTTATCATGAGCTTAGTCCTGGTAGTATTTTGCAAATTATGTTGTAGATCAATAGCTCGCGTTGTTGCTTTCACATGTTTATTTTGATATGTTTCTAGAGAAAACCGTGTGTTGAAAAATGTTAGTAGCAATGATGCGGATTGGATCCGTGATCTGAGGTTTATCCTCATTGCTGCACAGAAGTATTATGTTCTTAATGCACCGCTAGGTGACAGACCTATTGCAGGAGCAGATGCAGACGTTATGAACGTCTGGCTAGCTCAATATGATGACTACTTGATAGTTTAGTGCACCATGCTTAACGGCTTAGAATCGGGACTTCAAAGACGTTTTTGAACGTCATGGACCATATGAGATGTTCCAAGAGTTGAAGTTAATATTTCAAGCAAATACCCGAGTTGAGAGATATGAAGTCTCCAACAAGTTCTATAGCTAAAGGATGGAGGAGAATCGCTCAACTAGTGAGCATGTGCTCAGATTGTCTGGGTACTTCAATCGCTTGAATCAAGTGGGAGTTAATCTTCCAGATAAGATAGTGATTGACAGAATTCTCTAGTCACCATCACTAAGTTACTAGAACTTCGTGATGAACTATAGTATGCAAGGTATGACGAGAACGATTCCCGATCTCTTCGTGATGTTGAAATCGACGAAGGTAGAAATCAAGAAAAACATCAAGTGTTGATGGTAGACAAGACCACTAGTTTCAAGAAAAGGGCAAAGGGAAGAAGGGGAACTTCAAGAAGAACGGCAAGCAAGTTGCTGCTCAAGTGAAGAAGCCCAAGTCTGGTCCTAAGCCTGAGACTAAGTGCTTCTACTGCAAAGGGATTGGTCACTGGTAGCGGAACTACCCCAAGTGATTGGCGGATAAGAAGGATGGCAAAGTGAACATAAGTATATTTGATATACATGTTATTGATGTGTACTTTACTAGTATTTATAGCAACCCCTCAGTATTTGGTACTAGTTCAGTTGCTAAGATTAGTAACTCGAAACGGGAGTTGCAGAATAAACAAAGACTAGTTGAAGGGGAAGTGACGATGAGTGTTGGAAGTAGTTCCAAGATTGATATGATCATCATCGCACACTCCCTATACTTTCGGGATTAGTGTTGAACCTGAATAAGTGTTATTTGGTGTTTGCGTTGAGCATGAATATGATTTGATCATGTTTATTGCAATACGGTTATTCATTTAAGTAAGAGAATAAATTGTTGTTCTGTTTACATGAATAAAACCTTATATGGTTACACACCCAATGAAAATGGTTCATTGGATCTCGATCGTAGTGATACACATATTCATAATATTGAAACCAAAAGATGCAAAGTTAATAATGATAGTGCAACTTATTTGTGGCACTGCCGTTTGGGTCATATCGGTGTAAAGCGCATGAAGATACTCCATAAAGATGGATTTTCGGAATCACTTGGTTATGAATCATTTGATGCTTGCAAACCGTGCCTTTTGGGCAAGATGACTAAAACTCTGTTCTCCGGAACAATGGAACATGCTACTGACTTATTGGAAATAATATATACCGATGTATGCGATCCAATGAGTGTTGATGCTCGTGGCAAGTATCGTTATTTTCTGACCTTCACAAGATGATTTGTGAAGATATGGGTATATCTACTTGATGAAACATAAGTCTGAAATAGTTGAAAGGTTCAAAGAATTTCAGAGTGAAGTGGAGAATCATCGTAAGAAGAAAATAAAGTTTCTACGATCTGATCGTGGAAGAGAATATTTGAGTTACGAGTTTGGCCTTCATATAAAACAATGTGAAATAGTTTCGCAACTCACGCCACCTGGAACACCACAGCTTAATGGTGTGTCCGAACGTCGTAACCGCGCTTTATTGGATATGGTGCGATCTATGATGTCTCTTATTGATTTACCATTATCGTTTTGGGGTTATGCATTAGAGACAGCTGCATTCATGTTTAAATAGGGCACCATCTAAATCCGTTGAGACGACACCGTATGAACTATGGTTTAGAAGTAAACCTAAGCTGTCGTTTCTTAAAGTTTGGAGTTGCGATGCTTATATGAAAAGTGTTTTCAACCGGATAGGCTCGAACCCAAATCGGAGAAGTGCATTTTCATAGAATACCCAAAGGAAACTGTTGGGTACTCCTTCTATCACAAATCCAAAGGCAAAACATTCGTTGCTAAGAATGGATCCTTTCTAGAGAAGGATTTTCTCTCGAAAGAAGTGAGTGGGAGGAAAGTAGAACTTGATGAGGTAACTGTACCTGCTCCCTCATTTGAAAGTAGTTCATCACAGAAATCTGTTCCTGTGACTACTACACCAATTAGTGAGGAAGTTAATTATGATGATCATGAAACTTCAGATTAAGTTACTACAGAACCTCGTAGGTCTTACAGAGTAAGATCCGCACCAGAGTGGTACGGTAATCCTGTTCTGGAAGTTATGTTACTAGACCATGACGAACCTACGAACTATGAAGAAGCGATGGTGAGCCCAGATTCCGCAAAATGGCTTGAGGCCATGAGATCTGAGATAAGATCCATGTATGAAAACAAAGTATGGACTTTGGTTGACTTGCCCAATGATCGGCGAGACATTGAGATTAAATGGATCTTCAGGAGGAAGATGGACGCTGATAGTGTTACTATCTACAAAGCTAGAATTGTCGCAAAAGGTTTTCGACAAGTTCAAGGTGTTGACTACGATGAGAGTTTTTCACTCATATCTATGCTTAAGTCTGTCTGAATCATGTTAGCAATTGCCGCATTTTATGAAATCTGGCAAATGGATAAACAAAACTGCATTCCTTAATGGTTTTCTTAAAGAAGAGTTGTATATGATGCAACCAGAAGGTTTTGTCAATCCTAAAGTGCTAACAAATTGTGCAAGCTCCAGCGATCCATCTATGGACTGGTGCAAGCATCTCGGAGTTGGAATATATGCTTTGATGAGTTGATCAAAGCATATGGTTTTATACAGACTTTTGAAGAAGCCTATATTTACAAGAAAGTGAGTGGGAGCTCTGTAGCATTTCTAATATTATATATGGATGACATATTGTTAATTGGAAATGATATGGAAATTCTGGATAGCATGAAAGGATACTTGAATAAAAGTTTTTCAAAGCAAGACCTCGGTGAAGCTGCTTACACATTGAGCATCAAGATCTATATAGATAGATCAAGACGCTTGATAAGATTTTTCAATGAGTACATACCTTGATAAATTTTTGAAATAGTTCAAAATGGAACAGTCAAAGAAGGAGTTCTTGCCTGTGTTACAAGGTGTGAAGTTGAGTAAGACTCAAGACCCGACCATTGCAGAAAATAGAAAGAGAATGAAAAGTCATTCCCTATGCCTCAGTCATAGGTTCTATAAAGTATGCTATGATCTGAACCAGACCTATTGTATACCTTGCTCTGTGTTTGGCAAAGGAATACAATTTTGATCTAATAAGTAGATCACTGGACATGGGTCAAGAATATCCTTAGTGAGGACTAAGGAGATGTTTCTTGATTATGGAGGTGATAAAAGAGCCCGTCGTAAAAGTTACAACGATGCAAGCTTTTACACCAATCCAGATGACTCTAAGTCTCAATCTGGATACATATTGAAAGTGGGAGCAATTAGCTAGAGTAGCTCCGTGCAGAGCATTGTGGACATAGAATATTTGCGAAATACATACGGCTCTGAATATGACAGACCCGTTGACTAAGCTTCTCTCACGAGCAAAACATGATCATACCTTAGTACTCTTTTGAGTGTTAATCACATAGTGATGTGAACTAGATTATTGACTCTAGTAAACCCTTTGGGTGTTGATCACATGATGATGTGAACTATGGTTATTAATCACATGCAGATGTGAATATTGGTGTTAAATCACATAGCAATGTGAACTAGATTATTGACTCTAGTGCAAGTGGGAGACTGAAGGAAATATGCCCTAGAGGCAATAATAAAGTTATTATTTATTTCCTTATTTCATGATAAATGTTTATTATTCATGCTAGAATTGTATTAACCGGAAACATGATACATGTGTGAATACATAGACAAACATATAGTCACTAGTATGCCTCTACTTGACTAGCTCATTAATCAAAGATGGTTATGTTTCCTAACCATAGACATGTGTTGTCATTTGATTAATGGGATCACATCATTAGGAGAATGATGTGATTGACATGACCCATTCCGTTAGCCTAGCACTTGATCGTTTAGTATATTGCTATTGCTTTCTTCATGACTTATACATGTTCCTGTAACTATGAGATTATGCAACTCCCGTTTACCGGAGGAACACTTTGGGTGCTACCAAACGTCACAGCGTAACTGGGTGATTATAAAGGAGTACTACAGGTGTCTCCGAAGGTACATGTTGGGTTGGCGTATTTCGAGATTAGGTTTTGTCACTCCGATTGTCGGAGAGGTATCTCTGGGCCCTCTCGGTAATGCACATCACTATAAGCCTTGCAAGCAATGTGACTACTGAGTTAGTTGCGGGATGATGCATTATGTAACGAGAAAAGAGACTTGCCGGTAACGAGATTGAACTAGGTATTGGATACCGACGATTGAATCTCGGGCAAGTAACATACCGATGACAAAGGGAACAACGTATGTTGTTATGCGGTTTGACCGATAAAGATCTTCGTAGAATATGTGTGAGCCAATATGGGCATCCAGGTCCCGCTATTGGTTATTGACCGGAAACAAGTCCTAGGTCATGTCTACATTGTTCTCGAACCCGTAGGGTCTGCACGCTTAAGGTTTCGATGACAGTTATATTATGAGTTTACATGTTTTGATGTACCGAAGGAGTTCGGAGTCCCGGATGAGATCGGGGACATGACGAGGAGTCTCGAAATGGTCGAGACGTAAAGATTCATATATTGGATGATATGGTTGGGCCAAGGGGTCAAGCCCATGAGGCTTTAGGTCGGTGCAAAAGGAGTTTTGCGGAGGCCAGGGGGCCAAACGCCAGAGACCCTGGCGTCTGGCCCTGGGCCAGACGCCGAGGCCCATGGCGTCTGGGCCAGACGCCAAGGATTGTGGCGTTTGGTCCTGGAGTCCGAGTGGGACTCTTGCCTTTCGGGCAAAACCGACTTTGAGGAGGCTTTTGCTCCAAGTTTCGACCCCGGGGCTCAACATATAAATAGAGGGGCAGGGCTAGCACCAAAGACACAACAATTGATCCCTTGGATCTCTTAGCCGCGTGCGGTGCCCCCCTCCATCATAGTCCACCTCGATAATATCGTAGCGGTGCTTAGGCGAAGCCCTGCGACGGTAGAACATCAAGATCGTCACCACGCTGTCGTGATGACAGAACTCTCCCTCGACACTCGGCTGGATCGGAGTTCGAGGGACGTCATCGAGCTGAACGTGTGCAAGAACTCGGAGGTGCCGTGGTTTCGGTGCTTGATCGGTCGGGCCGTGAAGACGTACGACCACATCAACCGCGTTGTGCTAACGCTTCTGCTTTCGGTCTACGAGGGTATGTAGACAACACTCTCCCCTCTCGTTGCAATGCATCACCATGATCTTGCGTGTGCGTAGGAATTTTTTTGAAATTACTATGTTCCCCAACAATGTGAGCATTTGTAGAACTTGTTTTGCTTTATTGCCTCGCGAATAGTTAGCATCCTTGGTCTGCCTTTGGTTTTTGCTATATCAGGGTCTTGTATTATGAATGATGGTGTTGTTGTTTCTCCCTCTCCTGCTGTTGGTACGAATGTAACTATCCTCGTTGCTACAATCTGTCCCTCATCCGTTGTTTCTCCTTCATCATCCATTTCCCGGAGCCTTTTCTGTATCCTGTCCAATTCTCCCAGCAGATATTCATAGTTCCTCTTCTTCTTTGAAGCTATTGATGCCACATGCACCATTTTCCTTGCCAAGACATTGTACCTTAGTGTGGAGTTCTCAGCTGCAACAGCTGGTGTCTTTGTAATGTCTAGCTTGTAGTCATTTTTCCTCCATCTATCAATGATGTATTTTTCTGGTATCTTCTCAATGTTGATATTTATCATTACTCGAAGTATGTGTGAGCACAACAGTCCATCTTTCTGGAATGCGCAACAAATGCAGGAGTATTCTTCTTCTTTCAATGCAACTTGCACTAGGTATAACCTTTTCCGGAGTTCCTTTAGAGGGTAGCTTTCAACCTGGGTAACAATGTAGTACTTGTCATTTTCTTGTTCAAAGACATGCATCCTTGTTGTATATGCCGTCTTAAACTAGAATTTTCTGAATATTCCAAGGTTGTACATCTCATGTGCCTGCCTTTCTATGAGATACTTTGACCAGAAGGATTTCCTTGCAACCTTCTTGTTTCTGGAAACATGGTCACATTCTTCTTCCCTGTCATGCACAACATCAATTATCCGGTCATACTCTCTTAAAAAACTAGTAGCACTAAATTTAGCCCCAACCCTTTTTTTGGAAAGGGCATTAGTTCCTTCACTTCTAGCTGTAGTTTGAATGAATGGGAAGAACTTGTCCTTGAAATACACTGGTACGAACTTTTTCCTGTTTTCGCACATGTCGCTGAAGTACGTGATGTGGTGTACTTGGTATTTCTCTATCATTTGTTGCCATTCTGTTTCAAATTCTTCCACATTCAAGGAGTTGCCCACAATGTCCTGGAAATCTTTATAGAGGCCTTCATTAGCTTGGAAACATGGCCCAACTTTCTCCTCTGCTTTTTTCTTGATGTAAAATAGGCAGCTCCTATGGGTAGCATTAGGAAATACTTGTTCAATAGCTCCTTGCATTGCCTTGTCTTGATCTATAATTATCGATATAGGATGCTTGCCTCCCATAGCCATCAGGAATTGTTCAAACAACCAAGTAAACCTGTCTTTTGTCACATTGATAATGAATGCATAAGAAAACAAGTATGTGTTGCCTTGTGGGGATATTCCCACAAAGGATGCAAATGGTAAGTTGTACTTGTTTGTTAGGAATGTAGTGTCAAAACTGATGCAATCTCCACATATGTCATACATCATTCTTGACCTCACATCTGTCCAGAATAATCTCCTCACTTTATTCTCTCCATCTAACTCAAACGAGTAGCAAAAGCCAGGATTTTCTGTTTGCTTCTTGTTGAACATTTGCACTACTTCCATCATGTCAGAGTTTGTGATGTCTCTGTTAATTGTTGTTGCATAGTTCGTGACATGTTTCTTTGTGTAGGGAAGATGAGCCATTCCTCCTCTCAAGTAAGCTAGGACAACTACAATCCTTCTTGTTTCCAGGTTTGTATGCTTCAACACCTTTATCAAGCACTTCTCTTCATCCGACATGCACTTATGTGACCGGAAGAATCTACTGTTTGGTGTTAACTCATGGTTGTGTTCTAGTTGTTGTCTTGTGATTTCCCATATGCCTCCTTTTTTCTGATATGACCATCACGACTTTACAATCTGTTTTAACTATGACTGTAGATTTTCTCATGGGCACTATGCATTCCTTATCTATTTCTTTTGTCTTGCCCCACTTGTTGCACTTCATAGTGATCCTTGTCACCTCATTGTTCCTTTTTTTGCTTGCTGTTCTTGAGATTGCTACTGTAGCCACTGGAAATCCTGCCACTTTCGAGTGGAAATTAAAATATTCCTGAGCTTCTTCCTTTGTTTTGAACTGCATGCCTAATTGTGGCTTGAAATTACTGCTAGTGTTCATCGGATTTCCCTCTGATGCAACTTCTTGTTCATTTTGCAGGAATCTTTCAATGTCTTCTTCATCGAGGAATTTATCGTCTCCTTGTTGTTCTAGTGAGTGTTCTGGTTCTCTTCTTTCTCCTTCATCCCTGCCTGTGCTTGAGTTCGTGTTAGCCGCTGCTCTACTGGGATCAACTTCTTTAGGCTCCTGCGACATTTAAGGATTTTTGTTTTAGTTACTTTCTTCTGAAACGTTACACACTTCTTTTTATCTGAATTTCGTGGTGTGTACTTGTTGCAGATTCATGTTGTCGAACAGGTTTGTGTCCCAGGGATTGGATTCTCCTCCCCCATCTTTGCCCACTGGCATTTCTTGATGCAAGTCTGCCTCCAGTGTCTGCAAAGTAAGTTTAATGATTGTTAGTGTGTTTTCATTCGGCATTTTCTTTGTAACAGTTATTCAGCTGTAGTTTTGCTTACATTGTCATCATTTGTTGTGATGAAACTGTCCTTTGTTTTGCTCCTGGAGTCTTCGTAGATAGTTTCGGCAATGTTCGTAGATCCATCTCCTGAATGTACCTACAAGGTTCATCACAAGTTTTTTTACCCATCACCTGAAATGTACTGGGTTTTTGTTGATTTTTGATGTTTACCTTGTATATAATGTCAGAATGAAGGAGCGCAGTGAAAGAAAATGATTCCTGCATGATAATTGTGTTAGCTTCTTACCCTTTTATGTATATTAAAAAAAGTTTTTGCAATTATATCTCACATTTAGTATGAGTTCTTCCTGTGATAATCTCAGTAGACCCTCTGCAGTCACTGCCCTCATCATGCTCCTCTCCTTAAACATTTTGGAAAGTACAATGTCAGTGTTAACATAATGATGAGCAACAAAGAATATAGCAATAGATGAAAGTATTTTTGTAATATGTGCATGCATTGGGAAAGAGGCAGGAGATAGTATGTGTGTACACTGCATTTTTCTAGGGGTTTTACACTGCATTTTACTAGGTACCTACAGTGGATTTTGCAGTGCACTTTAAACAGTGGGATTTGAAATGGGTACTTGCAGGGTTGCGAGTTCAGTGAAGCCTGGAATATGTGGCAAGCGACATTTGGTATTGCTCTATAAGTTTCTTTCATTTTTTTTCACTGTATTTTTGATTTTTCTAGTTTACTGAATGATTCTCAAAAATACAAAACTACATTAAGAACCATCAGCTACAATGTTTCTGAATGTTTACAATGGAATTTTCTAGGTAGCTACAATGTTTTTTTACAGTGTAATTTCTTGTGTACTTTCAGCGTAAATTTTCAGAAAGAATTAACCCAAAGAAATAAACACAGTGAAATTTTGTATTGCTCTGTAATTTTCTATCATTTTTTCATTGGGTTTTTGACTTTCTAATTTCCTGAATGTTTCTTAAAAAAGCAAAACTACAGTAAGAACCGTCAGATACACAGTGTGAATTTTCTAGTGCATTTTTTCAGTGTAATTTCTCGTGTACTTTCAATGTAAATTTTCACTAAGAATTAAATAAAAGAAGAATCACAGTGAATTTTGGTATTGCTCTGCAATTTTCTAGATTCCTGAATGTTCCTGAAAAATGCAATACTACAGTAAGAAGCATCAGCTACCCAACATTTTACAGTGGAATTTTCTAGGTAGCTACGATGTAATTTTACATTGTAATTTCTCGTGTACTTACAATGTAATTTCAAGTCTAGTTACTTAGGTTTTACACTGTATTTCTCTAGCTTTTTTTTCACTGGATCTGGCTTACTCTGTGTACTTACAATGTAAATCCTGAATGTACTTACTGTGTCTTTTGTAGTGTAATTTACTCTGTTCTTGCATTGTAATTACTTCATTTTGTCTGCAACTATTTTTACTCTGGAATTTAGGAGGAATTTACACTGTACTTACTGTGTTTTTTGCAGTGTAATTTACTATGTTCTTGCATTGTAATTTCTTCATTTTGTTTGCAACTATTTTTACTCTGGAATTTAGGAGGAATTTCCACTGTAAATTTAGAGGACACAAGACTAGTTACATAGGGATTTTAACTGTTTTTTTTTATTTACAGTGGAATTTTTGTTGTGGTTCTGATGTTGATCTCTCCCCTATGTTTCAGAGTAGAACGAAGGAAAATCTAGTGAAACTGTCAACGTAAGAGCATAAGAGGTGAAAGAAGAGATGATGCAGAGGAGTTGCTGACCCGTGGATCATATTCTTCATCTTTTTTGTGATCAGCAGGTTCATCCCCGTCTGTCATCTTTATGTTACCTCTTCATTCTTCTCTTCCTGGGAGCTCTCCTCCTCCCCGATCTGTCATGGTCGCCTCTCCCTTTCCCATGGGTGTCCCCAGATCCGGTTAGGTGAGATCTGTCTAGCGTTTTTCTGGAGGTGGGTTTGATCTGTTGCGTGGTTTGCAAGCTTTCAGGAAGTACTGTTGTGGTCCCTGAATAGGTGGGGGTTTTGTTTTGCTGGAGAAAGCGGGTTAGATGGTTGCCCGACCCGTTAGCGTGTTGACTTTCTCCTTTTTTTATGACTGTCCTGCTAGTACAGCTGTAACGTTGTCATTGGACAAGAAATTTGACTGTTTTCAAAAAGGAAAACAGTCAGATGTCAATTAGAAAACCCCTTTATCGGTGCTTAGAAAACGAATATTTGATGTCACCAACTAGTAGTGGAACTATATGAAAAATCTCTAGTAAAACCATGTAAATTAGTACTAGTAATTTTGAATTTCTTTACCCACAAAAAAATTGAATTTCTTTTCACTACCCAAGTTATTTTTGCTAAAGAATCCCAAAAGCTAATGTGCGAACACTAGTTTTCTATAGAATTCGCTAGATGACGTTGGATGAGTCACACAGATCTTGAAGCAGTGGAGAGAAGACATACCAGATCCAGATGTCTTTTACTAAGGAGTTGTTTGGTTACCTGCATAAAACCCAAACAGGCCCAATGGGTGCAAAAATATCGTGTTTGGTACCATACACGGGGGCCTGGATCGCACGCACATGGACCTTAAAGCAGCCCACAACCTGGCTCATTAGGAACTGCCGAATTAACCATTTCTAGCGAGGCAGGCTAAGTCTAGCGCAAAAAGGCGACAGTGTAAGGGGGACCATGCGCGGAGATGGCGGGTGGATAAAATGTGCCACCATTTACTCGCTCACCTCTTTCTCTAGGACTTCTTGGCACCGGCCGCGGCGGCGACTCAGATCTGCGCAAGCAGCGGCGGTGCCAACAGCTTCACTCGCCGGTAGCGGCGGCGGTGCCAACAGCTGCAGCATACAAGGGTAGACACGATATCATATGGACCATGATCAGTGTGTATACCTTGCATTTTAAGAGGGAAAAGGCTAGAACTGCATCATATTGTGAACTATATCATTGAAATAGGATAAATTACAATAGGAACTACTGATACAAAATAGATGTATCACCCTTCAGGTCAATATTCGCCCCATTCGGGTGGCCGAATAAAAATAATCCGTGAAACCCATCTCTTCATCTTCCTCTTGCTCTTGCTCTTGCTCTTTTCAGACTACAAAACAGTGTTGGCCTTCCTCGGAAGATTGTTGATCTACTGTATGTTCACAATGTTGAAACCTTCTCCACCAGGTGGAGAGAACGAGCGTTGACCAGATCTGACAGTTGGGGAGCAGATTCATATAACGGCTAGCACGCGACAGGCCGAAATTTAGGCCCGGCCGGCCGGCGCCTAGCGTTGGCCAGGGAGAAATGAGGGACACTGCTGGATGTCCGTTTTGTTTTGAGAACAAATGGGCTCTATCCGTGGACATGCTGAAATTTGAGGTTTTCCTTTGGAGATGCCCTTAGAAGGGGGTGCGATAAAGCAAACGGTTTTCAAAGTTTGCGGGTATTTTCTAACCGGTTTTGAAGTTAGAGCCTTGGAGGTAAGCATCGTACATTTATACTCCAACCATGCGTAGTCGCATAGATAAAATACACATGTACTCGTTGGATACCTGACTTTGGCATGGGTTTGTACTCTCCAAGCACAATCAGGACGTACGTACTAGATCAACCACAAACAATCCCAAGGCTATGTTTCTTAAACAAAGCTAGCAAGGTGGTACGGCAAGAAGCGATGTTGTCCTCTGTGCGCGATTGGATCTGAAAGAAATGGCCACCCTAGCTTCGCCGAGCATGGGCTGGCACCATGTTGGAGTAGTTGCGAGCACATTTTGTTTTGTGTGCTTGTTAATTCACTCTGAAAAGGGTAATGAAGCCAAACGATGAGCTTGATCCAGCTACATACCACCATGTTGCACACATCCCTACAAAAAGCCCAGCCCCTCCAGCTTCTTTCTTCGTAACCTCTTGATCGCACACACACGGAAGAAAGCTCACCCACAAGCTGCGAAATGGCTTCTCGTGCCATTATCATCCTCGTGTCTGCCTTGCTCTTCTTCTCGGTGCTCGCGGTCTACCTTCCCGCTGCTTCACGTGCTCGCCATGGTGAGTACGTCGACTTCCTCTTCCATTCATGCATGCCCTTTGTTTGCCCGGTCGAGATTGGTCTTGTCGATCTCGTCCCGCTTTTGTTCATTGTTGTTCGTACGTCGACTTGTGCACGCCCATGCACGTACATCACATGTATTAGCTCTAGTTGTACCGTTTGATTTTCGAGTACATATTCTGTAATTAAGAATTTAGCCTTGAACGATACTACTCTTATACTCCCTTCGTTCGAAATTACTTGTCTCGGAAATGGATGCTATATATGGGCATCCCATGATGTGAATACAATTGTGTTGCGCCACATATTTCCTCTACATTCGTTAAGTCGAGCTGGTCCGCTGTAATGCAGCTGCGGCGCTCAACGCGAAAGATGGTATCAACTCTGGAGGACGACTGCATCGTGTTCGTGTGGTGCCTAGTGGCGCGGTGAAGGCTGGCCCCGTCACGAGCGCATCCGGCGGCTCAGGGCCGAGAATGGCCACGACTGAGCACCCGGACGACACGGACGCGGCTGCCGAGACGCTCAGGAAAGATTACAGTTACAGGGGTCCGAGGCGCCCAGGCAGCCCCCTTATCCACGCGCCGTGAAGGTTGAAATGAAATGAAATGAACTTTTGTAGCGCCCGCATCTGGCATTTTATCTTTTATTTATGGGTATGGTTAGGTTTTAGTCGACTGAGATTTATCCAAATCTATGTCAAATGGCATAGCATGCAAGAGAGGAAAAGAAAAAACTGAATATTTTTTTCGCACGGATCTTAATGAAAATCTTATGAATATAGCATCGACTGAGACTTGACTAAGACTTAGCAAGACTGTTTATTTTACGTTAAATTAGGCTTGTTTGTTCCGCACCAATGTTTATGGCCAAAGCTAGGCGCTGCTCGACCGGCCGATGGCCGCGCCACTACACGATCTGTCTTTTTAAAACAGTATATGCTTCCTTCGTCCACCATCGTCCCCGCTTGTCCTCCACCGCCCATGCCACCTGTGCTCGCTGGCCTCCCGTGGCGCCGGAATTAGGTTTTTGGCTCTGTATCTGATCTGACGGGAGTACGTAGGTATATATAGAAGGAAGGAGTACGTCGGTGGAGCAACAGAGGGGCCACGAGGCAGGGGGGCGCGCCCTCCGCCCTCGTGACCGCCTCTGGCACTTCTTGGAGTAGGGTCCAAGTCTCCTGGATCACGTTCGGTGAGAAAATCACGTTCCCGAAGGTTTTATTCCGTTTGGACTCCGTTTGATATTCTGTTTCTTCGAAATACTGAAATAGGCAAAAAACAACAATTTTGGGCTGGGTCTCCGGTTAATAGGTTAGTCCCAAAAATAATATAAAAGTGGAAAATAAAGCCCAATATAGTCCAAAACAGTAGACAAAGTAGCATGGAGTAATCAAAAATTATAGATACGTTGGAGACGTATCACCGCCCGCAATAGCCAAGGCCCGTGGCCGCATCCTTCACTACCTCGAAGGAGGCGGTTATGGCGGTGCCTCCGGCTCGTCCACCGTGGTATCCGGGGTGGAGCGTGCGGTTCAGCAGCAGGCGAGGTACGACCGACACAATGCCAGTCATCGCTCTGCGTTCGCCAAGACCTCGTCACGGTGTGGGCGCTCGACCGATCCGCCACCACCGTGGAGATGGCCACCCGGCGCCACCACTGCCTTGACGGTGAGCTCGCCAAGATCAGTGATGAGTGATCGTTTAGCAACTGCTCCGCCAACACCGGCAAGGACAAGGCCGCTGCTAGGGCGCTGCCCACACATTCCGCAGTGGCCAAGGCGGCCCTCTGCACCGCAAAAGGGAGGCGTAGCGGCTCCTTCGTGAGCTTCAATCAGCCGCCAGACAAGGCTGCCGTGGCCCTCCAGCATCGTTTCAGCGCTGGAGGGACGACGACGGCACGGACGGTGAGGTGGTGCGGCAGGACAGGGTGGCCACGCTTAGGAGGTGGTCGTCCAATATAGGGTTTAGTTTTACTTATAATTTTTAGTAAAATGGTTGAAATATTGTTTGTTTATGTAAATTATATCTGAACTTGAATGAAAACCCGCCCAGTTTAAACGGATTTCATCTGTTTCGATCAATAGTTGTTGAAATATATGCGGGCAATGTTGGATGGCGTTCTCCCGCATCCGTGTCCGCTGACTGGTACCATATGTCTGCGGGCGGATGCGGAAGGAAATTTGCTGGTCGGCGTTGGAGATGCCCTTACATACAAGCATTCGAGACAAGAGGAACAACAAGAACCGCATGCGAACAAACGTCTGGTGCTTGGGGCGCCGGAGTAGGTTTCTCAGCTGACACGTCAGTTTTAATGCGGAGAGAAGGCACATGCAGCGGGCCTCAAGCAGGCGGCGCTCTCGGCCTGTGCGCCACCTTAATGTCGGCTCCAATGAGAGGTCACATCTGCTCTGCTCGGCATGAATGCGGCGCTGACGCTCTAGAGCAGCCGTGACTGCTTTAGGCAGGAAAGCGCACATGTGAGGGAGAGGATTTTAGGTGGGCTAGGGTTGTCGGAGGCGTGCGTGGCAGCGGTCTGGATCCTGCAAAGCCCCCATCCTCCAGTTTGTGGGAAAAAGAACGACAGGACCGGCCAGCGGACGGATACATGACTATGTTGGATGACAAAACATGTCTTGACTGCACAATCCGTATGTATACATGTGGTTTGAGGGTCTGCATTGGACATGCCCTTACACATTTATACTGCATACATATATAGTTATGCATACATGTATAGTTAAAGGTCCAGTGTGATATGTTAGAGTGAATACAAAAAACCACCACTTTCTATGCTCGGATCTGATTTTACGACCACATTCCATTTAGGAAATACAAATCTACCCTTTTTGTTTTTTTTTCAATAAACACCGACAAATCTACCCTTTTCAGACCGTTTTAATGCGATTTCTAGCAAGTCAGGCCTGGTATAAACACTGATGACTCGACATGTTAAGATAAACATACACGCTTTGATCTACTTCTTATATTTTTTATGCTACCTTGACAGTTGATGAATAGATTGAAAGTTTTTAAAAATAGTCTTCATTTTTTGAAAAAGTAAAACATTGGATACATGGCCTTGGGTTTGTACTCCAAGCACAATCAGGACGTACCAACTAGATCAACCATAAACAGTTCCAAGGCTAGGTTTCTTAAAGAAAGCTAGCAAGGCAGTACGGCAAGAACAGATGCTCTCCTCTGTGCTCGATTGGATCTGAAGAAATGGCCGAGTATCCGTAGGTGCATGCGAGCACATTGTACGTGTTTTTGTCTCGCCAGCTACATACCACCAACTTGCACAGATTAGCGGCTCAAAAAAAAAAAAACTTGCACAGATTAGGGCATCATTAAAGTAAACCCTGAAATCTTCACCATATGTGTGGACCACAATGTTCGAACTATTTTTGTCATGCAACGAAAATCTGTATATTAGCAATCGACGTACAAATTTCGGTGTCCAAGAGACAAATGTGGTGGCTTTGCCGAAGTCCGAACATGCACTTGACTAATCACATGCATGGTCCCTCTTTTCTCTCTCCTCTCAACCGCAGATGCATGGTCCCTCGCTCTTCTCTCTGCTTGTGTCTTCACCTACTTTTTCTCCTCTTAATCAGACACTTTGTGATTAACATTAAATGACTCTCTTTCGTATCATGTCCCCTCGCTATGAAAACATTTGTGGGTCAGTTTTGAAGATGCCCTTAACGAGCGGTGCCTCCGCTATAAAAAGCAAAGCCCCCTCATACTTCTTTCTTCGCTATCAACCAGCATGCTCTAGATCATAATACACAAAAGGAAGTTCACCCACGAGGCCACGAGCTGCAGCATGGCTAGTGTCAACATTATTATCCTTGCTGTGTCCGCCTTGCTCTTCTCCTCGGTGCTCGCACTCTACCTTCCCACCGCCGCCTGCGCTCGCCACGGTGAGTCGAGAGTTCCTCTCCGATCTATGCCATTTTGCTTGTTTGTTTGTCCAAGATCTGCTTCGTGCCGCTTGTTGATTGATTAACCCGAGCTGGTCCCGTTGTCATGCAGACGCCGTGCTCAACCCCAAAGATGGCCTGAACTCTGCAGGAGGACTGCATCACGTGGTGGTTAGTGGCGCGGGGAAGGCTGGCCCCGTAACTGGCGCCGGCGGCGGGTCAGGGCCTACAACGGCGGAGATGCGCGCGGACGATGCGGACGCTGAGATGCAAGGCCTGCTCGAGACGGATTACGCCTGGAGGTGGGGGAAGCGACCGCGCACCCCGCCATCGAGGTCGAAATGAAATGAAAACTTGTTGCGCGCGCATCGATCTCGCATTTTGTTGTGAGACCTTTTACGGTACATCAAAACAATACTAACCGTCCATTCTCAGTCCTTTGATCCTCGTGCGCCGAGGAAATCCCGATACAAAGCTAGACAAGCTAGCCTTCCAGATCGATCGATTATGTCCAGAACGCCAGATGCACTACGTACTACGTGACAAGCCGATTTCTTTCCGGCGATCACGCATATGTATACGATACTCACGTACGCCAGCCGGCGGCTGTACGCCTGTACACAAACAACGCGCACACAGCGTCGATGAATTTCACCGAAGGACAAAAAACCGATAGGACAGACGAACAGCAGTGACAGTGGACAGATCGTACTGTATGAACGGACGCCGACGATGACTGGCGATGGCAACGACGAGGCCAAACGAGGGTGATCATGGTGAAGGATTCTACAAATCAATCAAAAAAAAATGACAAAGCTACCCTGCTAGTCAATGGCTGAGATGATTCAGTACTATCTGATTCTGGTCCTAGAAGTAGTATGATGTACCGTAAAAAATCCCGTTGTTTACTAGTACTATATGTCTATTCTGGCTAAGCCTTGTTTGGCCAAAGTTTGGGAAGCTGCACGCTGTCCGCGAGTGTATTTCTGCAAGGTTCTACTGACCTTCCTCAGGTGAAATGCAGCGCTAGAGGATGCCGAAGATTCTACGCTTGTAGAGCTCGTCGCGGAATGGGGTGCACGCATAAGAGCGGCACACAATCCCTTTTCTACCAAAAATAAAATACACGGTACCTTGACTAAAATCAGGCAGCTTCTGCTTGTTTCTGTTGGTACAGTGGATGCCAAGGTTCCAGTCACAATACATATTTTCAACCCAATAAAATGGACTCATTGTAACCAAGTCCATGCTACGTATGCAACTCTTCTCATCAATAATCTAGAAAACATGCTTGATGGTATTGCCAGAAGCAACTTACATAGACCAAATTACTGAAAGAAAAAGATATCATGCCACATCTGATCACACAACCTAAAAGTATGAAAAATATTCATCGCACAAATACATGAAGTCACACAGTGTATTTATTTATTCAGGGATTAAATCTGTGGTAGTGTCTCTAATTTAACTTCACTAGCTACATGTGCATAACCGTGGGTTCATTATTTGGTCGCTTACAAAATTCCTGCTGCTGCTGGAGCTACTGCTTTAAAGATCGACATCAGGGTCACTGAAATACCATTTGCATCACCCCTTTGTTCTTGTGGATGTACATGTTTTCGTCAGATAAGTTAGAACGTAGCAAAGGTGTCTCATAACGAAATAAAACGAGATGAATGATACATACCACCGATGTGTTCTGCAGAATGTTGCAGGCAATAGTAATCGTGGCCTGTTCCATTTAAGATGATACATTAATTATTATTTTTGCAGGTAGATGATACACTAATGTATGGTCATAATTAAATTGTATATTAAAATCATTGTCTACGGAGCTTGCTTTCTCCAAATATATTGAACAATTAATTTTATTTCATTTGTGTGAGTGGTGCTCAAATATGGTTTGTCTAGACCATCCAAAAATCCTCATAAACATGTTTGTATTTTCTAAAGGAATATTTTAATAATCTTCCGGCCTGATATTCTCTTGATGGTCAACATGTTTCTATAGGATGGTTACTAGTGTAAGCAGGGATGTGTGAATTTTATTTGCACTTGATGGGCTCTATGGTTCTTTGACCCCAGCCAAGTAACACCCCTAATTTGTATTATTTCACTTTAAACAAATCATAAACAATAATATCAAGGTAGCAATTTGTTTCAATCATAAAAATTGACTTACTGCAAACATATTCTTCAAAAGCGAAGCTATGCTGATGAGTACTTTGAGCTCCATGCCGTATAGATTGGACATTAAAGGATATGTTGCAAGGAGAAGTACAGATAATACCTGAAAAAACATACATTTAGTACTGTACAACAGATTCGCCGTATTAAAGAGTATGTCGACATCAAATGGTCTTCTCACATACCGCCGCAAAGCGCAATGGCTTGATTAACCCAACATACTTGGCAAGTAATGGGTAAATCACAAGTTGATACACCAAAACACCAAACCCTACGATATCAAACAAAACAACCTTAAGGTAATTAAAGGGATTCAACACCAATGCTACATGTAATACGTAGAGGAGCAATGTTGTGCATATGTTGATTTCATTCATTATGGGCTTACTATGTCTCTCTTGCTGCTTGTGCAATGATCATATTATATGAGTTGAAGAAACATCACATACCTCAGAGAGCTAGAACAGTACCAACGTCCTGAGATGTTAAACTCAGCCCCTGGTATTTTCGGCTGCTCACAACCCACAGTGAAAATATCTAAAGATGAAATTTACAGAACACATGGAAAGTTGCTTTAGTTCCTTATTAAAAAAAGTTGATTTGGTTCCTAGTATGATTCTTCTCTATAAGATAGGTAAAAGCATATTTTCATACTAAAATGTTGCTGGGTATGTTTGAGATACCTAAATATAGATTTACCTCGAAATAAGTTGTATCATGGAGAGAAAAGACACAATAAAGGATTATTGTTGACATCAACCGCCGTTCTTTAGTAGGCTCTTTGTAGATGCCATTCTTTCCGATCCATATTCTTTAATTTTTCCCATCTTCTAAGATTGAGTCATCAACTTGTACCTCCATTGTATCGATAGCTTCTATTTTGTCATCACGGTACATGTGCAGAGTTTCCTAAAAGTTCACTCATTCAAGTAGGAATTAATGGTATAGAACAGAATCATAGGGAGATTTTTGAAGCAATACCGGAAGCGAAATACATGCAACACATGCTCCTGCAGCTAGTACCGATATGACCAAGCAAGGGAGGAAGTATGGAAACCTATAAGATGTTTGAAAGTTTATCTTATATTCCCAATGCTGCAAAATTTATATCATTGAAACATTATTATAAGTAATAATTTACCTCCCAAATATGGATTCCTCAGAGAAAAGATTCGGGTACTTTTTTGCAGGCTGATGCAGGACAGAGAATACACAATGTTAGCCAGGATGGGTCATATAAGATCACTAATTAGTCTCCAAAGAGACATGCTATGTTCATCATTCGAACAAATGTTCTAGTTATCACTTTTACGGTTAAATACAGATTCTGTGGAAATTCCCTCGGAATAAAGCATTTCTTTGAACTGCCATGGCAGAAAAGTTCTCGCCTATTAGCCCAGTCTTTCGCTTTTGCACCAATTAGTAGAGGATATATATATTATTCTCAAGGTCTGCACCATTTTTACTTATACTTATAGCGGCTCAATGAATTATTACAGTGATGGCTTTACTGGAAGACCACATGTAGCATATTTTCTATGCTCCTGGAAATAATTGACCCTTAGTTTGATAAACCGGTTAAATACAATGTTAATTCAGGAATAGAATTCTATAACTCTACATCATAGTGGACTGATCCTCACTTGTGCAAGAAATCCTCCAATGGCTGGTCCAATAATAAGAGCTATTGCCCGTGAAGAAGTGACCTACGATATAATGTTTGATATAATTATCAGCTAGTAACCGAGTCAGAAACACAAAACATAAAGATGAACTATTCTTACAAGAGAAATTCCTAGCGCTTGGTGTTCCTTTGTACAGACTTCTGAAGCATAGGCCTGGAGAGTGCAAACACAACAATGGGTGCAGTGGCGGAACTTGAT
>NC_041389.1:713957817-713980932 GCF_002162155.2 Triticum dicoccoides | reverse complement strand
GTTGAATGGGTGTTCAACATTTAAGTACTTCTTAATTAATCATAGCCACTCTGACTATGATTGGTCCTAATATACCACATAGTAACCCGGGTCTGACTATGTATCATCTAGATGTGACATAATATATCACATCTAAGATGACATCACCCTGTTTATAATCCTCCCGATGCCAACTTATTAGCTCCTGTATTTGTCATTGTGTACATAGGCCTCCACCCCCAGCCTGCTTGTTTGTCACCAGAAAAAAGAACGTGTTGTGAAAAGGGTCTGGGCCTTGTGCGAGTACAAGTCTGGGTCTAGGTTTGTTTGTTTGGTTATCAAACAAGCTTTTTACTCGTACTAAACTGTGGTAAAATATTCTCAAAAAAAATCTATGGTAAAAAAAAGAGAAACAAATTGCTCTTATTTAATATTGGGACGAATCAGGGGCCTAAAAAAAGCCGTGAGAGAAAAAGTACAAGAAAAAGGGGAAAGCACAAACAATAAAAATGGGAAAATGTGTTACCAATATTTTCATTCCGTCAAACAGCAAATGATCAGACGCTTCTGTTTCAGTTAAGTCAACATTTACATGCCTTCCTTGGAACTCAAAATCTTGATGAAAGTCCTCCCTATCTCCGAAATTTTTGTCGTTGTCCGAATCACTGTAATTGATATCCATTTTTAACCCTGATAGCACCTGCGAATGGAGTGTGTTTTCGTACAACGACGACAAAAAGGTACTATTGCTCTATGTAAAATGAACAAATGTTAGAACCAAAATGAGCTGTATAAAAAACATAAAAAAAGCCATGTATAGATATCTGTCATTCTCTCTAATAAAAAAAGGCAGATATATACAGCAATCTAGCAGATGAAGTGAGGTAGCTGTACTATCAAATTTATATCTGAATGTCAAAACACTCTTCTAATATTAATAACCATTTATAACTCTATAACCATTACATCTGAATCTCAAAATACATTTGATGTATCTCTACTTTTGGTGGAAAAAGAAAAAAATCAACGCACATTTTCACATTCTCCCTGCATACTACAACAACCTAGTGGGGCAAAATTCTACCTAGTATTTCTTTATTCAGTTTCCAACATACTATAACATTCTACAACATTATGTGCAAATGTATAATTCTATGACAAATGTATTTTGAATCAGTATTCAGCACACTACAAAAAATACTACAACATTCATTTTGAAATTTACACATTCTCCCCTCATTACTCTTCTTATGTTTTTGATTCTATTCTAGCAGCGTAGAATGAAGTTGCGAGTCAAGGGTGGACTAGCAATTAGGACTAACAGAAGATCAGAGTCCAGTTCCGAGTCGCGGGTGGACACACAACTAGGACAAAAAAATGTTGGGCTACAGTAGTGAGTCAAGGGTGAACTTGCAACTCATTGAAAAAAAGGTCGGGGCCCAGTTGCGAGTCGAGAGTGGACTTGCAACTGCGATAAAAAAGATCACGACCCAGTTGCGAGTTGAGGGTGGACTTGCAACTAGGACAAAAACAATGTTGGGGCCCAGTTGTGAGTCGACGGTGAGATTACAACTAGGACAAAAAGGCCAGACCCCAGTTCCAAGTCGAGGGTGGACTTGCAACTGGGACAAAAAGGTCGGACCCCTGTTGCGATCTGAAGGTGGACTTGCAACTTGGGCAAAAAAGGTCGGCCCTCCAGTTGCGAGTTAAGGATTGACTTACAACGGCAAATAGGTCAGGCCCCAGTTGCGGGTCGAGGGTGGGATTGCAACCATGACAAAAAAAGCCGCCCATTTGCGAGTAGGGTGTGGACTTGCAACTAGAAAAAATAAGTTGGGCCTCAGTTGCGAGTCGAGGGTGAACTTGCAACGATGACAAAAAAAATTAGGCCCCAATTGCAAGTCGAGCATGGAATTGCAACTGAGCCAAAAAAGTTCGGGCCCAGTTGCGAGTCAAGGGTGGACTTGCAACTGAGACAAAAAAATGTTGGAACCCTGTTGCGAGTCAAGGATGGATTTGCAACTGAGACAAATAAGGATCGGGCCCCAGTTGCGAGTTAAGGGTGGATTTGCAGCTGAGACAAAAAAATGTTGGACCCCAATTGCGAGTCGAGCATGGAACTGCAACTGAGACAAAAAAAAGATCGGGCCAGTTGCGAGTCAAGGGTGGACCTGCAATTGAGACAAACAAATGTTGGACACCAGTTGCGAGTCGAGGATGGATTTGCAACCGAGACAAAAAAAAGGATCGGCCCCAGTTGCGAGTCAAGGGTGGACTTACAAATGAGACAAAAGAATGTTGGACCCCAGTTGTGAGTCAAGGATGGATTTGCAAGTGAGACAAAAAAGGATCGGGCCCCAGTTGCGAGTCAAAGATGGACTTGCAACTGGGACAAAAAAGGTTTATCCGAGTTGTGAGTCAAGGTTGGACTAACAACTAGGACATAAAAGTTAGACCTCACTTGCGAGTTGATGGTGCACTTGCATCTGGAACACAAAAGGTCAAGCCCCATTTGCGAGTCGAGGGTGGACTTGCAATCGGGACTAAAAAAGATCGGGCTCTAGTTGCGAGTCAATTGTGAACTTGCATCTGGGACAAAACAAGTTATCCCTCAGTTGCTAGTCGAGGATAGACTTGCAACCGGGACAAAAGAATGACAGGACATAGTTACGAGTTGAGGGTGGGACTGCGACTAGGACAAAACAATCGGGTCCTAGTTGCGAGTTGACGATGAATTTACAACTGAGACGAGAAAAAAGATGGACCCGTATTTGATGGTAGACAGTTAACTGACATCGACAAAAAAACTTAATGAATTTAAAAAAAAGAAAAGAGTAAAGAAAGGGTATGAGAGTGGATGAAGGAAACGAGAGTAAATCAACTAACACTCCACTTTTAGCTCACTAGTAAGCATGCACGTGCAACGCACGTCTCAAACAAAACATGTTCACATGATATAATACTAAAATGTTTTTTTTACAAAAAATACAGATCGCTACAAAATGTTATCATGTCACTCAAATTGCATTTTCAAAAAGTGCAACATATTTGTGATCCAACGCACGTATCATAAACATGTATTCGCATAAAATTCACTGTCACATAATAATTGTGTTATAATTGCTACAAGAATATATTCTAAAAACCGCAACTAAGCGTGTCTTGAAGGTCCATATTTTGAAGCAATGAAGGTCCATCTATAAATGCGATCAATGATGCTTCGTTCAATGTATGGGATATTGTTTTGAGCTTCATTGTCTTTGTACTTTAAAATATGCACCAAAAATTGCTTCCTCGGTTGAAAACCATCCTACATTGGCATTATACAACATTGTTATAACAAGTTGCATGTGCAATGTGTATACAAATAAGCATGGTGTAAATAGTCACCTGAGGTACGGGAAAATGTAGCTTTCCATCACACAATGAGTGCATGTAATTAAAAACCAAATAACCAGACAATGCACTGCATGTATGAAATAAACACATAATGTACGTTAAATGAATCAATTAATATTGTAATGCGTTTAAAAGATTCATACCAGTGTGAGTATGTTGGAGCAACAGGAACAATGCATTCCCATTTAGAGATATCATCCTTGAATGCAGGGTTTGCAACTTCAAGCGCAAGGTTTAGATTGTCGACCACGGTTTTAAGTACATTCTTCCCGAAAGTAGGTATTGGTATCGGATCGAAAATTGAGACAACTTTTCTATTTTGATCCAAGACAAATAATAGAAATAACCCAAACATATACCAAGGCAATAAAATCTGCAATGATGAAATAGTTTAGAAATGCATAGAATATTAATTAAGACCAAGTAAAGCACTGTTACAAATGAAAAAAATCTTACCGTATCACATTGAGAGATATGATAATCATTACTGTCAGGCCAGCTATGAAACAACTGTTTGAATGTAGCAATTTCCATATGTTCACGGTGACTTGAGTCTTGTGCATAGTGGAACATGGACTAAAGTAAGAATGAGAAAATATTAGTGCAATGAGAAAAAAATGTAGTACGTGATTATAGTAACTTACACAAAAGTTCAGATCCATATAGTGAGATGGAATGTCTCTGAGAGCTGGACTTCGTGGCGCGCTAGTATTCGCACATCCATATTAAAGCAATGAATATCCATGTATTCATCATTACTTAAGATGTTTCAAATTTGTCTCTAATTTAAGCTAATAGGGTACGGATCAGAGCTTTTCACCCATTCGCTCATGTAAAATCAAAATTCTGTAAATTATAATGACATCAAAGTAATTTGTTGGAATACAAAATGATACAAAAAATATGGCTTACTCTAGTAGAGCAACATCATCAAGCATACCGATGAACAAGCAAAGTTCATCTATTAAATCATCGTTTCTTGGGCTGACAGACGGTGAAAGAATAAATGACCGCGAGATGAGCTCAACTTCTGTTGATGTATTTGATGTTTTCAAATTCTCAGGGGGTCTATCCAGAATCACACATTCTATGGGATCTGTGTTGTTTTCGTCCTCTTCCATGTCTCGCTTTCTTATATTATCATCATTCAATTATGAGTCCACTAAAATGACAGCTAGTTTTGTTCTAAAATCTGTCATATGTTCCTACTAAAACAGTAATAAGAGTTAAATAGTGATACAACATAGAATAAATATAATGATACACAGTAAAAAAATACCTGTGTAGGAATATCAGACACAATATCTCCTGTGAAGTACTCCATAAAATTTACCATCCACAGACCACAAGATGACCTGCATGATTACAAATATAAACCTTAAATATGCTCAATCATTTTTATCAAATTTATAGATATTTGTATAAAACAACTTTTCGAATCATCAAATGATCATGATTGAAACAAGTCGTGATGAAAACAAAATTTTCACAAACTTAGTGAACCGGACATGCCCTATGAAATATAATGCGGTGATGAAAACAAAATTTTCACAAACTCATCAAATGATCTGTTTTTTATCTAATATAGTATAATTTTGTTTGGATAACCCGCACTCACTCAAAGCTCAGTCAAACTCCCACCGCCCCCTCACTTCTCCTTTCCTCCCCATTCTTCCCTCATTCCTGGCCACGAAATCCCCATCCACAGCCGGCGGCCCGGCGATCTGCTCTGCGCTGCCCCTCACTCCTCCTGGCGGCACCAGGGCCATCCACTGCGTGCGCTCTCTGGTGGCCGCCCCCTCGTCACCAGCAGCGGAGATAGGGTAGGCCCTGCTCTGCCCCGCCCCGCCCCTCACTCCTCCTGGCGACGACGGGGCCATCCACCGCATGCGCTTTCTGGTGGTCGCCCCCCTCGTCACCAGCGCCGGCGGTAGGGTAGGCCCTGCTCTGCCCCGCCCCGCCCCTCACTCCTCCTGGCGACGATGGGGCCATCCACTGTGTGCGCTCTCTTGTGGCCGCCCCCCTCGTCACCAGCACCGGCGGACAGGTAGGCCCTGATGCGCCCGCCCCGCCCCTCCCTCCTCCTGGGGACGGCAGGGCGCTCGAGGTCGGCATGGTCGCCGGCGACGCCTTGGCCCTCCATCGTCCTGATGCGCTCGATGTAGCCGCCAGGAGCCTCCAACCTCTCCCGCATGGCACGAATTTCCCTGCCCCCTTGGTCGGGACGCTATCAAGGTCCGGTTTCAAGTCTTCTTCTCCCCTCGATCCGGATGCTCTACTCTCCGATCCCATCTAATTTTCCCTGTTTGATTCGGTCAGGAGCAGGAGCAGTTGCTGCTCGCGACCTCCATCTTGATCAAGATGATCATGAAGATCTCCGCATGCTGTGCTGCTGCTCAGGACCCTCCCTACGCTTCTCCTCGCTCGTCCGGGTCCAGGTTAGTCTCTCTGACCCCACCGCCTGCTTCTCCCCATCAAATTGGTGCAAAAGCCTCACTGTGTGCAATGTTCATTCCCTAGATATCCTGAAGGAGAACAAGGAGCTGCCTAAAGGGGATGAGATCAACAAGTTTCAATCGAAAGAGGTATACCCATTTGTCTGCAGTTTGATCTTAAGACACTCGTCCCTTGGCCATGCTGTGATGTTTATGTCTTTCCACTTATCCAATTTTAGTTCCATTTGAAGCGATGCATATTGGAACATATTTTTCAGTCCTTCCAGCTATTACATGAATAAATGACCAAGTATTAGCATCAGAAGCAAAGAATGATAGAAATTGTCTTATCAAAAGATGGTGCAGTGGGACTAATACTAACCATAGCGTTAAGGTCTTTGCGGGGCATTCCTGGGCCTAGTGAGTCGAGCACCTGGATACGTTTCACCCTGGTATTTATAACTGCTAGGTACCAATTAAAGTGTTCAATGTTTACTGGAATAAATATCTGAGAAAAGAGATTTGTTAGTTTAGGTCTCATCTATACAAACATCTGTCCTCGATTGAATTCATCATAGTAATACATACGGAACTGAGACTCACCATATCATGTTCTAAATAAGTCGTAGCTCTCTTTAATACCCATCTTGGTACGTCATCACGTATAGAGCTAAATTCCTTTATCATCTTAGAGATGCATGCATTCTCTAAGAAAACACTTCCACCTGACCTCATCTGTAGATGCTCTTTAGCACTTATGCAATGTATGTATGCGTCTATGATCTACTATATCAAGTGCACACCTTGGTTATAAGAGATATAGGAACATATGTTAAAATAGCATCGTCTTGTCATAAAGCTACATATACTTACTTCGTCGCCAACAAATTCTTCGGCGGTTAAAAGACGTAGTAACTGTTTTTTTAAGAAATGACTCGTTGATGCTCACTAAATTTCTTTTATCGCTTGGTTCAGACATGATATTTTCAATCACCGACCAATCATCGTCGGTGCAGGCGTAATCTATCATGATGTAAGCAAGAAGAATTATTAATAATGATGAAAATTAGTGAAGCAAAAGCAGGGCATAGAAGGATTTGTTCATGCCTTCTGGAGCCACCACGTAGTCTTGTGCCTTCTTAGGTTTGTTATGCACTCGGATAGGGATATGCTTCCCTGTTTGTGCCCCTTTCGTGCCGGATGTGTGTGCTAATTCTTCATCATCTGATGCCTTTGTCACTTTGGAGACTTCGGAATCAGTGGACTGCATGCTATGCTTTTTCTCCACTTCTTCTTTGTTAGCTATTCCATGCGATTCTGGCATCGTCTCCCCTATAGTTTCTGGCCCTTCGGTACCGAATGTTTGTGCTAATTCCTCATCCTGAGCTGGCTGCATTTGTTCACTTGTTTCATTGAAGGTTAATTCCTAAGAGCAACATTACAAGATATAATATAGTTAGAATTAGAACTATTTGGGACATAGTTGAAAAACTATATATGCCTGTGTCACCTCGGATTCAGTGAACCGCGAGCTCTTCTTTTTCTGCACTTCATCTTTGTCGGCTATTCCATTTGATTCTGCCAGCTTGTCCCCTATAGTTTCTCCCCCTTCGGTGTTGAATCTTTGTGCTAATTCATCGTTTTGAGTTGGCTGCATTTGTTCACTTGTTTCCTTGAAGGTTAATTCCTGAGAGGAACATTACAAAGAATAATTTGTATGGAGGATATAAAATAATTAGAATTAGAACTATTTGGGATAGTCGAAAAGAAAGCATGCCTTTGTCACTTCGCAATCAGTAGCTTGTGTGCTATTTTTTTTCTCTTCTCCATCTTTCTTGTCTATTCCATTTGATTCTACCTCGGTTACTATCTGAAACTCACAATAATACAATATTATCCAGTACTTATAAAACAGAAAATATTATTAAGGTGAGTAAAGAATTGTAGGCATGATATTATTATACTACAAATTACATATTGTTTTGTCCCACCAGAATAAAAATAATAATGACATGTGAAAATAAAAATCGCCTTTGTCGACTTAGAGTATCACCTCATCAATCTCCATATTTTCTGTATCATCCTTGATGGTTTGTTCTTCTATTGCCTTTGTTGACTCGGTGTTCATATCCTCATCTTTGATTATCATGCCTTCAATCTGAATATTTTGTGTATGCTCGTCCTTGGCTCCCTTGTCGATGAGTTCCTGAAAACCCAAGCATATATAAATCATATGCTGGTGGTGGTATGATATTCTGTTAAATACATATATATCACGCACCTACAAATTCTATGGATCTGTGGATGTTTTGATTACACAATGGCATTGTTTACCGAACTAAAGTTGTGTCATATTCAGAGGGTTAGTGTAGTCCCGATATGAGTGGCACCTCATGGTCAGGCAAGTTTAATTCTGTTCTGGAATAGATATCCATCTGACATAATTTTGCCATTGTTTTATGTTCAATGGTTACTTGGGCTGAATCGGTGAATCAATTGATGGTAGAGCTCATGTGGTAAATAAGCACTCCTATTTGTGTGTGGAAACCACAGTTTCTGATCTTCTCTTACCATTAGACCCTATGTTTTGTACATCACAACTGGATGCAGATATATGTACACGTTTACTTAACATAGTGCTACCAGAATATTGTTTCCACCTAAATTATAATGATCTATTTCTTTGTTCAATTATCCAGTCAACCTTTTGAGATTCACTTGTGTGACTAATCATCTGGATGTTGTAATAATAAGAATTTCCTAAGTCGCACAGAGCATGTTGGTAATTTTGTAGGGTCACACAGATCATGTTGTTTTACTTAGTTGGATCCCCTCTGGTGACTTTGTTGTTTCGCAGATGCGAAAGCATGAATAGGATGAAATTGCAGAGAGATACCATTACCATGATTATTGTAGATTGATCCCTACAGGACACCGGGGATTGTGGCGCGGACATGGAGGATGATGGTAGGTCACCACCGACGGATGTGTGCGGCAAGGTGGAGGCCCTCGCGGCGGAGGAGACCTTTGCGGTGGAGCAGTGTGAGGATGCGGCAGCAAGCTCACAAAGCAGGATTCAGGGGAGGTTCAAGGGAAACCCTACGGTGCTTCTTTGGGCTCCTGATCGAGAGGTCGTTAGGTATAGGCAATATACAAGGCGGAAGTCACGGGAAGGACTTCCATAGCGTGAGGAGGAAAGTGAATCGTGATTGCTATGTCAGGCCCCACACTTTCCTTTGATTTATCTCTGGCCCCATGCTTTCCTTTGTTTTATCTCAGGCCCCACATTGTTTTTGCTTTTATTTATACCCAAGCACATTAAATTAATTGAGTTATTTTCGTAATACATTTTATACAGAAATATCGAGTTAACCTCATTGGAACGTTTCTTCGATTTTGTGTGTTCCTTCCTTTACGATTTTGTACAGGGAAAGCTTAAACCTTTATGTAAAGAAATATAATTCATGTGTCCTTTCTCTTGCTAGTTTATTGTACCATTAGCGGCCGTGCTTGATAGGAGGGGCCAGCGAAGTGCTTTTAGTTATGAGTTTGCTAACCCGGCAGAATCCAATATTCCTGAGATTGAAGGATGTTACATTATTGTACTACAGCTGAAAACTCTTGGCATTGATGTGTAACCATCAAGGTGAGTTTCGTAATTTTGTTTTCTCATTATTCCCTGTCATGAGTAAAAGGAAAATTTGCATTGAGAAGATAGACGCTAGTAAATCCAGCCATCATAAAGTTACAATATTTCAGGTGTGCTAGTGTGCTTTTTATTTACAAATAAATAAACGACACATATGCACTGTCGAAGATTACATCGACATCCTTCTTCTTTCATGATTATTATATAGTGCGATCTGATAAAAACCTGGAAGTAAAAAAAAAGACAAGTGCTAGTAAATCCAGCCATCATAAAGTTATAATGTTTCAGGTGTGCTGGTGTGCTTTTTATTTACAAATAAATAAACCACACAAATAAACGACACAGATATGCAGAGTCGAAGGTCAAATCACATCCTTCTTTTGGCATGATTATTATATAGTGCGGTCTGATAAAAACCTGGAAGTAAAAAAATAGATAAGTGCTAGTAAATCCAACCATCATAAAGTTAAAGTACTTTAGGTGTGCTGCTGTGCTTTTTTATTTACAAATAAATAAATCACAGAAATAAACCACACAGATATGCAGAGTCAAAGGTCACAACGACATCCTTCTTTTTTCATGATCATAAATAAATGACACAAATAAACGACACAGATATGCAGAGTCGAAGGTCACATCGACATCCTTCTTCTTTCATGATTATTATATAGTGCGATCTGATAAAAACCTGGAAAAAAAAAAGATAAGTGCTAGGTCCAGAATTAGTTATAGAAAAGCAAAAGGTACAAAGGAAACATGAACGATCGCACGAACCTCACCGCTCTAAAACATCTTTGTACACAATGTTTTTGGTGCTTCTCCCAGATTTATCGACCTCCCTGTTAGGCTTGGCTAAAATCCGCGTTGTCTCTCTTGACACACCTCTTGACAATGCAACATATAGCTGGCCATGTGAGAATACAGGCTCTGGAAGGTAAATACCAATGTTTGGGATGGTTTGACCCTGTGCCTTGTTAATGGTCATCGCAAAACTCAGGCGGATGGGGAACTGTTTTCTCTTAAGCTTGAAGGGAGGTGAGGTGTCCTCCGAGGGTGACATAGGGATCCTAGGTATGAACACCCTCTTTCCAGCATGCTGACCACCAACAATCTCTGCATCGATTGCACTATCCTGGAAAGCTCTGATCATAAGTCGTGTTCCATTACATAGCCCATTATGAGGGTCAAGGTTCCGTAGCAAAATGACCGGGCAGTTCATTTTTACTCTCAACACATGTGGGGTGCAACCCGCTTGGTGTGAGCGAGTTCAGCAAATCAATCGTGTAATTATTCTGGAAGTCATCCTCGATAGAGTCAAAGCTATGGTACACCTTTTCTTTGACCGGAAACCTGGAGATCATCTTGTCATTCAGGTCATCCACATGCTCGTTTTTGGTCGAGAGGATTGCACGTGTGCTCATATACTCTCTCGAAGCATTGGTGTGCAGGGATGGGAAGACATCTTCGATGAGCTTGTTAATAGGTTCTTCGTCCTCGGTATAAGCAATCACAATGTCTTCAGGGAGACGCTCATAGTCGTCGCCAATTGTTTCTTCCATTCCATCGCCTATCCTAAGGAGGTATTCGGAGAACCAAGGGTCCGCTTGTGCTCGCATATTACGCGTGAGGCGTATCTTGCGGATCTTCTCCCGCAAATAGGATCTCAAAAGTGTAGCATCCGTGATCTGTGCTCTTGTCCCTCGGGTCACAACGGGGAGGACCTGCCTGAAATCCCCACCAAAGACGACAACCTTTCCACCAAACGGTAGAGGACATTCCATTATATCCTGTAGCGATTTGTCAAGCGTCTCAACTGCCTGTTTAAGCAACTTTGCCGTACCACTCTGCTTTGTGAAACTACACATGCTTTTGTCAGTGATCTTGATTGGAATTTTGAACCTGGAGTGTGCAGTTCGGCCTCCAGGCATTATCGACGCTGCAATACCTGATGTAGCAGTTGCGGTCGCTATTAGGCCCATCGAACGGACCCTCGCAAGCAATGCCTTGTACAAGTACGTCTTCCCAGTGCCTCCAGGACCATCAACAAAGAATATCTGGCTTTTTTGGTTCGCCACATGATCTATTATGTCATTGAAACCAGCCAGTTGCTCATTGTTCAGGCAGTTGAATAGATCTAGATGTTCTTGATCTGCTTTGACTTGCCTCTCCTCTGTTACCTCCCTATACTCGGCATCAGAAGAACCATCTGTGCCAACCAGATCCGGAAGCCCATACATTTTAATATCCTTTCCCATGGACTGCATCAGATCCCTGATATCCCTAAGGACCATCTGCTCAAGTGCTGCCTCATTCGATTGAGTACGGTGGTAATCTTCAGACATCGATGCTAGGTGTTTGTCCCACAACTGACGGATTTCTTTTGCCTCACAGAATACCAGAATAGTTGCAAACAACCGTCTAAGAGCAGAAGGCATCTGAAATGTTGCTGCCTCTGTCATGCAATCATCAAGTGTCTAATCATGCTCAATGAGTCCTAAGTGCTCACATGCCTCTCTGAAGGAACTGCATGGATTGCCATTCACTGTTTTTAAATCATCAAATGAAGTGGCACCTCGGACATGGCTGAGGAGCACCCGCAAGTAGTACCTCTCTCCTTCAGCAGGGTGTGCATACACTAGTCTTCCTATTTGTGGTCTATTATTTTTTCTCAGTCGCCACTTCTTATTACCGGTAATCCACCTATAATGTTCTGGGATCTCTCTGTACAGCCATTTCCGTGCCTCTGGATACTTTTGGTTCATCTCAAAGTACTCGGTAAGCATGGATTTGGAAGAAGATGGCCGAGTGACAACATCTTCCAGATTTTCATAAGCCCTAAATGCAACTGTATGCATGTTTGGCAGATGAAGTTGGAGCTGCAACACAGATGGACTGACACCAAACATTTTAAAGCCGAATATCCTGTAAATAGCTTCCTGAGGAGATATATAGCGTGCATCCCTATACTGTCGGATTTCGTTGATGATTCCCTCATCCTTGATAATATCTTGACTGCCTTGATGCTCGAGCATGCTTTGACATTAATGTGACAGTTGTATGTCATTAGCAGGAAGGGGTTGTAAGGGACCACCCATCTGTTGTCCAAATCTGCTCCTCTGATCCTAACTCGAACCCACCTTCGTCTGTAGATCGGATATGAATCTTTCCCTTGTAATGTGGCATCACAGAAATCTCGTGGGTAATGAAACCAACATTGTCCATCTATCATGCAAGGGCAACTCTTCTTCAGCACACCACATGGTCCGCGCAACATGTGTTTGACTACCAGATCATGGAGAACAGGATATTTCTTCTTGTTGGGTATCTCTGCAGATATGACCCGGTCATAGTCATCTGGGGTCCTTAACTTGCTTTTGGCTTTCATGATTAAAAGTATATGCTCATGAGGGAGACCTCGTTTCTGAAACTCGGTGACATGTACATAAGCCGCAACTTCTCCGAAATGCTTACCCTTAATTAGTAGGTCCATCATACTTCAATGTTTAGCTCTATATACTCTTGCCACAAGGTCTGGACGGTCTTGCGGCAGTTGTCCAGGCAATAATTCCTTAGTTATCTCCTCCCAGTAGGGATTGCATGTCATGGTGATAAAATAATCCGGTTTACCCCATCATTGTACTATTGCCATAGCATCCAGAAACCTGCGCTGCATGTCACAGCCACCACCAGGAAATGTACGTGGAAGCACTATTCTCTTGCCAATCCGATCACCACGTGACTCGCCGGCATAGACGGTGTCAACAAGACCCTATAATGAATCAATATTTGACGCTAAGTAGTGTACAAGGTTGAAGGAAAGAGTGCAGCATGTATAATGTGATTTATTGGTATTAACAGAAGCATGTTACTTGGTATAGGTCAGCACCTATAACCTTTTGATTTTCTGGCCATGAGTACCAGTCAAGCCTCATTGTCTCAATCTTGATGTACATGTCAACAGCCCACTGTTGGAACAGGCGCCCCCCGAATAAGATGATGTTAAAAAGCTTTTTTCAGACCTGTAGCTTGAAGCAATAGTACTCTCTCGCGCTTACAAATTTCCTGGATTTTGTGGCATTAATCTCATTGTCTCCAAACTCCTCCAGGTTATCATCGTTGTCATCTAAAAATTGATTAACAAAAAAAGTTGTTATCCCATCATGTTGTTGTCTGAAAGTTGGTATGATAGATAGAATCATAAGAATATAAAAAACAACAAGTATGTGCAATACCTGCAGGTAAATCAGTGGCCTGTTCTTCAAGTTGTGTGGTATGACCAACTTGTTCTCCCATCACGCTGTTGTCTGAAAGATGGACGACTGTCTAAGTTTTAATTTGACCAATATGTATATAAATCTGCTATGAACACCATACCTGAATGAAAATCAGTGGCTTGGTTCCTTTGTGGTGCAGAATCATGCACTGAACCTTGGGTTGTGGCATCGGGGAGCCCAATATATGGCATCCAACGATTCCAACCGATCTCCCCACGTGGGAAGAATAGTGGATATGACAAAGTATGCTCTAATATACACGGGACGATCTCCTTTGCTGTACACGACAACACTCCTATCAAAGCTATTTTGAGGGTCACTTCCTTCAACCCATATTGCTGCTACTTGCGAAGTAGTTGGCGCATTGTACCTTCGCTGATCAAGGTTGATTTCTGTGTTCAGTGAGATCCTATATTCATCCAGATTCGGAACAGCACCAATGCTTCTAAAAGCTTGAGCATAAGGGTTATGTTGTAGTATTGTCAGAATCTTCTGTATGAGATCTAGCCTAAGATCTGGAGACCTCTTAACCCTGTGAATCAAGTTTTCATCCGTATCGTAAATATATAGCTGCAAATGTCGAGGGCCATATTCACCGGACATCAGATCATCAAGAGCGTGGTACAACTGGCCACACGCACGAAAAGTGTAGACGTCGGTTCCTACGGCAGTGCTCACTTGTCGATCAAGAGTGACACCAAGAGTTGTGAATGAGAAGTGAGAGTTGAAATAACATATATTCTCTCTGAAATATTTAGCATCCTCATCCGATTGACTTGTAAACGACCGTTTCAACTCGTCAGAAACTTCCGGAGTAAACACACCCACCTTTCTGCAACAAAATGCAGGCCCCTCGTATTGAAACCGCAATGCTCCACAGTGGCAGCAGTCGCTAACTTTTCGAAGGACATGGTGCTTTTTGGGCAGGTTCATGTATACTCTGTCATGAGTGTCATTAGTGCAAGTTCCATCACCATGATTTCGATCCACAAGGTAGGATTGAAATTCAACATCTGGAAAAGTGTAGACATTTGCATTAACTAAATTTATTGCACAAACCATTTTGTTATATTATATATTGTATTGGTACATCATGATAGCAACAATAGACCTGGTTGGGCGAACATCCTAGCTTCCTCATCAGGGTCATCATCTCCAAGGTTGTCACCTGCCAAGCAGTCTAGCCGCCAACACAGTCGATAATGCAAAAGGTGTTTCAAATAATGCTCAGGACACGAAACAAAGGTAACCGGGGGAGAGGAGACTTAAAATGATATTATGTGTACCATCAATATTAATCGTGTGGGCATCAGGCTCCAGTATTCCATATGGATCTTCCCCGTGGTTGTTGCCTGATAACATTGTATATGGGAAAAATGAGTAAGAATCAGAGATGAATTGAAGTTATGAACCAGGTGTTAGTAAAAATACACCAATTATATTATGAGTGCCAGGGCCGCATCAGGGATCGTTTCCATTACTGGACTATTGTAAGTTGGCTGGATCGGTATAGGTTGTTTGCTTACATAAATAGACTATGTACCTGAATGAACAAAAGAGGGCCCAAATACAGAAGAAATAAACACTCCTGAAATTATTGTAGCAACAATAGACCTGAGTGAACAAAAGAGAACCCCCAACTCAGTACCATCACCACGAAGAGGGCCCATTTTGTTGTATTATATATTGTATTGGTACATCATGACATTATTGTAGCTGAATGAACTATTATATATTGTAGCATAAATATTTCAATGAACTAACCTTTGTTTTGTTCTGACTCCTCTGGGTTACGTAGGTTCACGATTGTACTGAGTCGGGGGTTCTCATCCCCTGACATTTGGGTGAATGGCAATCGTCGTGAATGTCGCTGCATCTGGTACGCATCATTTCTGTGCAACCAATCGGTCTCATTTTCGTCATAAATATTCTCGTTGAGCTGCATTGAATTTGGTCTAGGCTCTCCTGCACTTGTTATGATCTGCAGTTGTGTGACTACCGTTTGTCCGGTAGCTTGCAGCTGTGAAACAATGTTACTGCCATCGGCAACGACGGCAATATGCTTATTATGCTCGCTGGATTTGGGTTGTCCCTTTAATAGTTCCTCTGTATTGTGTGCATACTGCCCCCTTCCCCCCGTATGTCCAGCGCATTATGGTTCTGAATAGACAAAGAGTAGACCATTATATGGCAGTACCATTGGGCTATACATCACCAAAGTCGACAATCATTACCTTGTGATACAGCCAAATGTGTGTGTGTTCCGTTTTCCAGGCCATTGACGTCTGCTGCAACATTTTTTTTGTTTGTAGGCTTCACGCCGTCTCTTATTTATGTCATCCCTATTTTGTGCATACTGCTTTCTTTCCCTCTGCCTTTTTATCTCTTTACGGTCTGCAAGTCATGACACAGTTCAGCAACTGAGCAAAATAAATAAGAAATCGAGTGATTGGGTTAAGTACCCAAGGAGTGGGTGTTGGTTATATCCTGGAATGGTGTGCGCGCCCCGTTGGGAGTGGTAGGGGCCATACGAAGTTCTTCAACCCTGTGAATGACAAATTGTTATAATACAATTGTATTTGAAGTGGCATCTGACTGAGGACTTTGAGATCTAAAAGTACTGACTTTTTCTGGAAGTTGTGTCTATTTTTCTTATGAAATTCATCTTCAGCAGTTTGAGGATGAGTTACTTTTCATAGGTGCCTCATTATTCGTCTGCAATTTATAGATATTCTAACAAATCTGGGATGTAACAAGTTCACCGCTTTCATGTGGTGGTTAAATTCCAGACTAGCAGCTGTTGATGTGTTATAGTATATATTGCAGGACAGAAAATAGAGAAAATGAGGGCGCACCAGCGTTGCAGAGGACGCCGTGGTATGAGCTCAACGGCGATAAGGCAGGACAGCCTGGGCGGCGGCGTTACCAATCTTGGACGATAGCGGCATATAAAAGCTTCACGAAGTCCAGAAGAGCATAGACCTGTGATGGCGTCCGTCACCGGGTGCCTCGCCGGCTGCGTATGGCGTATTCGTTGTCGCGTCCGTCGCCAGGTGCCTCGCCGGATGCGTAGGGCGTACGTCAATCTGGAGGACCGCTTCAGTATTTTTTTTTTTTGTTTCTGTGCTGTTGAAGAAACCATCCGGAGATTACGTGATGTTTCCATTGTAAGCCTTAATTATTCCTACATGGACTTTTTTTTGCGTAACGTGGGAGGGCAGCAGTTTTCGTCTGTCTTTGTTGGCTCTTTTAATAGTAGTGTAGATAGAAGTGTAGATTCAACTTGGGCTGGAATCGTGAAGGCACAGGACAAACAACGGGCCACCGGCCCAAGAATGCAAAAAATAAACAAAGACCAGCCCACCCCGCTCCAATGCACCTGGACACGGCCGCCGTGCGCGACGCGGGAACAACTAATTAACGAGCGCTCCTTCGGGAGCCTCGCAACGATCAGCGCCACTTGGCGCGCTCTCAGTCATTCACCACGTATTGAGCTCTGGGCGCTCCCTCCGGATTTTGTTTTTATTATTTTTCCGTATGCGTTTTCGGCTTTTTAAACGGTTTTTTCTGGATTTTTTTGACGTTTTGGTTTTCTACTGGTCTTCCCTAGCTTTTCGACCAAAATTTGTTTTGGAAAAAATAATTTTTTTCGCAAAGAACGTATTTTTTCGCGAGAGTCACGGTTTTGTTTTCGCGAGAGGCACGGCCGTGCCTCTTGGAAACGAAAAAAAATGTGTTTTCTGTTTTTTTCCTTTCGCGAGAGGCACAGTTTTGCTTCCGCGAGAGGCACGGTTGTGCTTTCGCAAGAGGCACGGGCGTGCCTCTTTCGGAAAGGGAAAAAACGTGTTTTCTATTTTTTTTCGCGAGAGACACGGTTTTGCTTCCGCGAGAGGCACGGTTGTGCTTTCGCGAGAGGCACGAGCGTGCCTCTTTCGGAAAGGAAAAAAAGGTGTTTTCTGTTTGTTTTTTTCTTACGCGAGAGGCACATTTTGCTTTCGCGAGAGGCACGATTTTGCTTCTGCGAGAGGCACGGGCATGCCTCTTTCGGAAAGGGAAAAAAACGCGTTTTCTTTTTCTTTTTTTTTGCAAGAGGCACGGTTTTGCTTCAGCGAGAGGCACGGTTGTGATTTCGTCAGAGGCACGGGTGTGCCTCTTTCGGAAAGGGAAAAACCCCTGTGTTCCCGGTTCGGGTTTTTCATCGGGTTTTTTCGTCCGGTTTTTTCGTGAAAAAAAAAGTTCATCAAAACCTATCAGCATGGGATCTAGTTTTGAAGATCTCGACGCGAGGAATCCAACGGCGAAAGCGGTTCGAGATTTGGACGCACGGTTTAAGAGATAAAACATTTTGAATAAACGGATCTACGAAAAAAGGGAAAACTCCCGGGTTGTGACAAGTGGCGCACATGCAGCGTGCCACTTGTCGCAACCTGGGGGAGTTGGAGTGATCTCCGCAAGTAGTACTATTTAATTAGTGATTTCGGCGCGACGCTGGGTAGCGAGCGAGCGAGACAACCATGTTTTTTTCTTTTCTACGCATCAAGACAATTAGGTCCCCTCAACAAAAAAATCAAGACAATCAGGTTGCACGAATATTAAAGACAAAATATATCAATGGTATTAGACTTAGATGTGAGATAACTATTTCACATCTAGATGTGAAATAGCAAATCTGTAGTAACCCAGGTAGCCCCCTAGTAAAAATTGTCATCCAGTAAGTCGTGCTAAGGCCAAAGAGGGTGTTAAGTACAATCTTGTAAAAGAAGATGTATAAGAGGGTTTGCTTTGATTTAATTGAACGGAGTAAAAAATATGTTTTTCATATGATTTAACTGAATATGTCATACACTGAGAGGATACTGATCACAATGCAGGGCTTCCTCCCATATTTGTCGGCAAACATGCCCCATGGCACAGCACTGATTGTTCTTCCAAGGAAATAAGTAGCCCCTTAAGAGACATAGTGTATGGTGAGTAGGTACTAACAGAAAATAACCGCCATCACATCATAACGCTGTTAGAGTCTACTTCATGTAGACTTCTCTTCCCGTAATTTTTCCAATATCACACGACGAAGGGGGGGCGGGGGGGGGATGCTCACCGACAAAACCAGCATAGAACCCAATGTCTTGCTCCTGCTTTGCTACTTTAAGGTCCTGAATCTGTTGCATGTAACAAAGTTGAACATATAATTAATCACCATAGAGTTTTTTTTTTGTTGCGGTAACTCCATAGATTATTCAATAATTCATCAAACAATAATTTCCATGAATACAATCAGAATAGATAGGTGTTCAATTTCTGTGACATCTCTACATACCATGAAGTAAAGATAGGGAAATAGCGACTTGATTGGTAACGCTGGAAAGATAACAAACCAGGGTGTTAGTTAGAAAGCATCAAAAACTAAATTAATCTGATATAGCTGAACTAAAAAAACAATAAAACATACAAAAATATGTCAGATTGTGACAAGAAAAACTCAGAGTTCTGTAAACGAATTGTGTGACTGTAGAAAAAACCATGAATGAAATAACATGTTGGGCACCATGTTGATCTTAGTATTCCGAAGTCCGAAGTTGTCAGGATCTCGTCTGGTTTATTGTATATATCTCTTTTTTTGCTGTGTACATGTTGTGGTGGGCAGCCTCTGCTGAGTTATTGGCCTTCAGTTGGGTGCGGCCCAGTTATTTTGAGATTGATTGTTTCTTCAATTGTTGTTAATTTTATGTTTGGCCGTGCAGCCTATACCTTTTCCTTTTTTGAATGAATATAATATATTTTTGCCAATAGGATCAGATCCAAAATAAAGATTCATCAGAAATACAAAGCATCTCAAACATAATAAAAATCACATCGAGGTATATGAACCACCGAACGACCATTGTCGCTCCCAGAAAGAGCCACCGACTCACATGTAACCAACTCTTCTTGTTGGGGATTTTCTTTTACATTTTGTATCGAGTCACACACAACTTATGCGTGAGACATAAGGAAGGAAAAGAAAAACTCATGTAGCCGTTGTCTCTTTAGTATGTCTCTTTTTAAGCTCAAAAATCTAATAACAACAAGCCCAAACAAAGAAACCAAGTTTTCCAAATAGGGTCGCAACTCTAAGTTTTTTAGAAGAATCAAAATTTCAAAACTGTCGCAACTGCAAGTATACAAATGGGGTTGGTATTAAAAAAATTACTACGCCTTCTTTCTGTGCTCACCAGACAAGTTTACAAATGGGATCGCCAAAACACACACGCGCGCGCGCACCCACGCACGTAACCAACAATATTTTGGGGATTTTCTTTTTTTACATTTCGTATCGGTCGCGCACGAGTTCTAGGTGAGCTATAGTAACCCCTCAAGAAAGTTGCTAAAAAAGTAAGAGTCAATTACACCATCGGTGCTTGAACTTGGCACGAAAAGTCATTTTAGTGCTAAAACTTGTTGTGTACATTGAACCGGTGCAATAACTTGGCTTAGGATGCAAATACGGTGCAAATTGTTGTTGAATACGTCCACGGGGCTGACTAGGCATGACAGAGTGGCATGGGGCCCACTGTTAGGGACTCAAAGTCGGAGACAACGGCGTGTGGCCTGCTTTTTTGCGAAAACACTCTTAATATTTTGTTCCACAAAAAAACCCCGGTGTGGGTTAAAATAAATACCGGTCCTCAGCGTCCTACATATATGAGAAATAAAATCGTTAAATGTACGGGGCATGGGCAACTAGCCACTACAGCCTTGGGAATTTGTTGTCTCATCTGAATACAAATATCTTATGTTAGTATCGTTAAACAATGTAAATTGAGATTTTTGATACGAGTTAAAAAAGATAGATAGGGAGGGAATCCAACTAGCGACCACAAAAAGACCTGCAATCAAACCTGCCACTCCAGCCAAAGACAATTGTTGCCCCCAAACAACAAGTATAATCCCTCATTTCCTTTTTTTTGCAATATAATCCCTCTTTTCCTAAATATAAGTCTTTTTAGAGATTTCAATTAATACTACATAAGGAACAAAACCTGTGAATGTATATTACTGTAAAATATGTCTATATACATCTGTATAATTCTTATTGAAATCTCTAAAAATAATTATAAATAGGAACGGCTGAAGTACTTTATGTATGTAAACTATAATCATGTGTTATAAATAATGTACATAAACATAAAAGTAAAAACATTCAGAAAATTTTCATGTACTTTCATTAAATATCCACTTATTAATTTTATAAATATACATATAACTAAATTAATAAATATACAAATATTTGTATGAGTCATTTAAAAAAGTTCATATATATTCAAATAAATGCTCGTATAAGAATATAAATATGTCTTAAATTATAACCCATAAGTATGTCATTTGAGAAAATGTTTGTATAATAATTAATATTCATAATTTAGAAAATAACATGTTGATATGAATATTCAATAGTGGTAATACTTAAGTTACGTAAAATAAATTGTATATAGGTCACAAGTGAAAATTATTCACAAGTTAATGGTCATAAATATTTTGTAAATGTTTGTATTCAATATTTTGTATATTTTAAATATGAGCCATAGTGTAAAAAAATGTTTGTGTATAATACTTTTAGCACACTAATATTTTAACATTATTTTATTACTTACTACATGCATTTTGCAAATATCTTAAAAAAATTAACGGGTAAAAACCGGCCGCGCTAACTGCAGTCCACATCTTGCTTATATTGAGAGTGCTTATCCAGTCTGAGCATGAGAATTGTTGGGGTTGCAGTGGCTAGTACCGTGCGCGTGCACTCTGCGGATCCCGGGTTTTATGTCAAGCCGGACATATTTTCGTTTCTTTGCTCACACCTTGTACTGACATGCGGACCCGCCTTGCTGGGGCTTTTTCTTGAAAAAATAAATCCGAGCATATCTTTGCAAATAAAGAGCCCGCACGCCCTGCCTCTCCCGTCTGGTCGCTGACTGTGGGGCCCATGCCACGTTGGCGTGCCTAGTCAGCCCCGGAGGCGTATTCAACTGTGATTTGCACCGTATTTGCACAAGGAGGCCAAGTTGTTGCACCGATTGAATGTACGCCGCAAGTTTTAGCACTAAAGTGACTTTTCGAGCCAACTGTAAGTGTTAGAAGGGAGAGAGAGATTGGTGGAATAGTTGTTGTATTGCTTGAGCCTCATGGGCATATATATAGGAGTACATGATCTACTTGGAGTACAAGGCAAGCCAGAATATTTCCTAGTCTAACCTATGTTTCCTAATACAATCACGTTACTCAACATCCCCCGCAGTCACAACGGTAGCGATGCAGACGGTGAGACTGGAGAAGAATCCGAAGGCAAGCCGACGGACACCCCCCACAGTCGTAACGGTCGATGCATCGCGGAGTCGTGGCTGGAGTGGAAACCAACGAGGTTGCTCAAGCAGGCGGTAGCTCTTTGTGCCGTTTGTCGATGTAGCCGAGAGCGTGGGTGGTGGAGCCGTGGTCGAGGTAGCCGTGCGAAGAATGCCGTGGTCGATGTCGAGTCGGGGTAGCCGGTGTCGAGGAAGTCGCCGTGGAGCCGCGGGCGCAAGGGGGCGCCGAGTTAGCATGGGCGCAGTGGTGTCGAAGTAGTGGTGCGCCAGGAAGTAGATGATGTTGACGACGCGTCGCGGCGGGTTTGCCAAGCCCGGGGACACATCGTGGACGAAGGCACGCACCGGTGTTGCCAGCACCGGGCATGCGTAGACGGACGAAGACGAAGTTGACGAAGCGCCGCGCCAGGCTTGCCAGGCCCGGGGACACGTCGTGGACGAAGGCACGCGGCGGTGTTGCCAGCACCGGCATGCATAGACTGGGACCTGCACAAACTGTACGCCATGTCGAAGAAGTCGGAGAGGCCAGCAGAGAAGGACTCGACGACGGTTGCGGCGCCAATCGGCACGGGGCCAATGTCGCCCGCGGTTGTTGGAGGAGATGAAGCGGTCGGGGTAGATGACGACGACGCTGGCGACGGGCCGATGCTGGACGAAGACAAAGGAGGTGGATGGGCGGCTGCGGCGGCTATGGGGTAGCGGCGGCGGCTACAAAAGAAGAGCGGCGGCGGCGGCGGCTAGGTTAAGAGCGCGACGGCGAAGCTCGAAGTAGGCGAAGAACCCTGACAGCGTGTCGAAGACCGGCGCGGACGGTGGCGTTCCCACGCCAAAGGAGGTGCTGCGGTGCATGCCACAGGAAGTCGACGCGCGGGGACGGCGGTGGACCGCGGGCCGCGGCGCTACGGCCCGAAGGGGCGACGCGGCGGCGGCGGGCAGGTCGGGGTGACGACGGAAGACCTCGGGACGGTCGCAGGGACCGCGGGCCGCGGTGCTACAGCCCGAAGGGGCGGCACAGCGGCGGAGCGCGGGGTGGTGCAACC
>NC_041389.1:713947916-713957411 GCF_002162155.2 Triticum dicoccoides | reverse complement strand
CGTGCCACGCTCGCTACGGCCCGACGGGGCGACGCAGCGGCGGCGCGAGGGTCGGTGCAGCCACGGGGACGGCCTGGAGTGGATGGCCTCGGGGCGGCGGTAGACCGCGGGCCGCGGCACTACGGCCCAAGGGGCGACGCAGAGGTGACGCGGGTCGGTGCAGCCGGGAGAAGAACCACGGGGCGGCGGCGCTGCGGCCCGACGGGGCGACGCAGCGGCAGCCCGTTGCTCGATCGACGGAGGGGCGCGCTGAACTCGGAGACGATCTTCACAGGACCTGCGAAGGCGCGCGTAACTGACGGGCCAGGTCGGTCGCACGGCGTAGATGAGGCGGATCGCGGCGGCGAGCGGGTGATCAAGCCGATCGCGCGCGAGGTCGGGGACGCCGCTCGGTGGAGGCGTGGTGGCGTCGGAGTCCGAGATGAAGCCGGCGGCGGCGGGCGGCAGGGCGGCTATGATTGGCCGCCGCATAGCGCGAGGCCGCCGAGTTGGGGTGATGCAGAAGCCCCGGTCGGAGCAGGGCGGTGACGGCCGGCGTAGATCGACGGGCGGGCCGGCGCGCGGACGACGGCCTTGAGGGCTGCCTGTCACGCGAGGCCGCCGGGTCGGTGAAGTAGCCGGCCGGTTGCGCCGATGTCGGAGTAGAGGCGCGAGGTGTCGACGGCGACGGTGGGCGATGCAAACCGATCAAGAAAAGATCGGAAAACCAAAAAATAGACGCCGATCCAAACGACCGGCGAGAGAGAAAACCCGGATCAAAGGATCGGGAAAAAGACTCTCTAGGGCAGCCGGTCAACACGACCGGCGGACGAACCCTAGGTACGGGCGGCGCGGCCCCCGGCGGCGGTCATGGAGGTCGACCGCCCCGGGGGCGGCGCGCAGGTGCGGAAGCGGTGGCGGCTAGGGTTTAGGATCGACTTGCGATAGATACCATGTTAGAAGGGAGAGAGGGATTGGTGGAATAGTTGTTGTATTGCTTGAGCCTGATGGGCATATATATAGGAGTACATGATCTATTTGGAGTACAAGGCAAGCCAAAATATTTCCTAGTCTAACCTATGTTTCCTAATACAATCACGTTACTCAACAGTAAGCATCGGTGATGTAATTGACTCAAAAAGTAACGCCTCAAAGAAAATGTAGAGCCATACATTTTGTACGATCGAAATGCTAGAGGTGCTCTCTTTATGGAATGGAATCCAAGAGACGCTGGCTATGTATAGCTCTTACCGGCGCAGAGGCAGACGATCCAGATGGAGAAGAAGTTGAGGTAGGGGACGCCGGTGTGGGCCTTGTTGGCCTGGTCCAGCCTGCACCCGAGGCACCTCTCCGTGCACACCCTCCTCCCCTCCGCCACCGCCAGCAACGGAGCCGCCATTGCCGCCGTTCGATGTGCTCGCTCAACAGGCGGAGTAATAAAAGGAAGAAAGAACGGCGCACGTACGTTGGCCGTAACGCGCGCGCACGGGAGCAGGCGTTAATAAGCGAGAGCGAGACGCGCGGGGAGGGAGAGGGAGGGCGTGTTTACAGCAGCGCCGGGCGACGCGCGTGTTGTGTGTGTCTGGTCTCTTTTTTTCAAGAAAGCTTTCAACTTATTCATCAACCGTTAAGATAATACAAAGAACAATAGAAGTAAAAAATTACATCCAGGTTTGTAGACCACCTAGCGACGACTACAAGCACTGGGGCAAGCCGAAGGCGCGCCGCCAACATCGCCCCTCTCTCTTCGGAGCCGGACAAATCATGTTGTAGTAGGCAGTCGGAAAGTCGTTGTGCTAAGCCCCCATAGGACCAGCGCACCAGAACGGCAACCGCCGCGGATGAAGAGAAGTGTAGATCGAAAGTATCCAACTTGTAGACACACGAACACAGATGAGCAAAGACCAGATCCACGGGGATCCACCGAAGACAAATGCCGAGAGAATCCCATGAGATCTGCCGGAGGTAAGCCTCCACGCGTACTTCGACGATGCTAGAATCACCACCAAAATGGGGGTTAGGCGGGGAGGATCTTATTTCATCGGTGGAGAGCCACCTCCACTTTGCATCTCTGAATAGGACACAAACCCTAACAAAACAAAAAAAAAAATCAGAAAACTGAGCTCTCCCAGCGGCAAGGGACGGGATTCACCGCACCTCCATGATCCTAAGACGATAGGAGACGAGATAGATCAGCGCCGGCGCCGGCGGGAGGAAAAAAAACCCTGGCACAGGGTGTAGGGTACCAGCGGCGGCCGTGCGTACTAACCACGTGAGTCGATACATTTGACTTTTCTTTTCTTCTTTGAAATGGTGTGTTTTTTTTTTGAGGGAAAAATGGTGTGTGTTTGGTGTTGGATATTCAGTCAGAGGTTCGATCGGCTCGGCCCACGCTTGGTTTGCGCGCTGTCTGCCTGCCACTTTCCCTGCATACAGCACGCAGGCATGCGCCGAGTGGATGACCGCTGGGCCCTGGCCTGGATATCCCCGGCAGGTCCCGCACGCAGCGTCCTTGAGCCTTGAGCCATCAACCTCGCCGGCGCCCTGTAACCACCGACTCCGGCAGCAGCCACAACACCGCGCCCACCACTAGCGCTCGGCCCCGCGTTGTTGCCTCTGAGACATGTTTCTGCAACGACGCGGCGTTGTTGCAAAACGACAACGATGACGACTGTGCAAGTGCGCGACGTAGCCGTGGATGCCGTTACAGTTTTTTCAACAAGAGTCTGGTTGTAGAAAATTAGAGGCCGGGGCGGGAGATGTTGTTGCAATTTTTGCAACAAAGGTTTGTGCGAAAAACTAGAAAAAAGGTTTTATAATATGGGTCTTGTTGCAAGAAATTAGAGAAGAGGAGTTTTCTAGCAAAGATTTTGTCATAGAAAATTACAGAAGACAAGGAATGATACGGACCGCTTGCGTCATAGAATCAGACGGCTCGTGAGACAGCGGATTTTGTTTAAAGATCCGCCGGCTGACGCATAGCACGCCCCTCATGTGATTATAGGAACATGATGATCATTTCCTGTCAAGAAACAAATAAAGAAATATGTTTGATGTAATAATTAGTGGTGGAATGGATTAATTAGTGGCTTGTTGCGATCAGCATTGAAGGCTTTTGGGCCTTTAGATCTTCTAGATGGACCGCCGTAATTGTTTGAATCTCCCTCTTTAGATGTAGCAAAGGTTGGTTTCCTATGCCATCATGAGCCATAGTATTCTGTTTCACAGGTCGCATCAAAGGTATGGAGATGTGCTACCAAAAATCTGATGGAGATACATCCTCTCCTGATGAAATTACAACCCCAGCAAGATCCAAATTCCTCAAGAAAAACCATCTATCAATAGGTAGCGTAGCAAATTTAACAACAATGGAGCCCAAGCAAGTCGACGTTGTCGACACACCGCGGGAGTAGAGTCTCAGCAACATTCATTCAGCGCGCAACGCATCGTCTTCTAAAACATCCAACACATCTAGGTCCGCTGGGCGTAAACCTTCCTCGACTCGGACAACAGTACCATGTACTGAAAAGCGTTGTTAGCATCCACAGGATACATCAATCAATATACTGACACTAGGAGAGCGTTCATTAAGAGAATTCCCCCGCGAGATCGCCGAGTCGCCGCACATGGTTTCATCCCCCCACGAGAACAGGCAGATTCAGGTGTATGCATGACATCAATCCTGCGGCGAAGGTTAAACAAACACAAGCAGGTAAGAAGCAGCCAGTGGAACCAACAGGCACCATGTGTGAAGTAAAAGGCAGAAAACACACTGCAAATATCAGTACCTCCTGAATCGGGGTGCTTTCATCTGCTTGCTTCTGCTCATCAGCCCCATCCTCCTCCTGGTCCTGGCCATCTGTCTCCATCTTCTCAGCTTCAGCTTCCTCTGACGCCTCAGCCATGTTGGTGTCAGGCTTGGGGAGCGCAAACTCAGCAGGAACTTGGCCAGTGCTCAACGCCTGATATCACAGTGACCAACGGGTGCATGTCAGTACAATAATGCATAGGGTGCTTCAAACTGCACAAAGCGACGGCGCTAAATGTCACACGGCATGTTACCTTCTCAAGCCTTGTAACTTCGTCAAGCGTCTGCGAGTTAATGATAGCAGCCTACATACAGATAAAAGACTTGTTAAACACAAATTCACAGCCAGATGTATTACAAAGGAAAAATAGAAGATACTGGCATTTTAACCACGACATATATACGGTAACTAAGAACAAATGATGTCTCAATACCTGGGACGGACATGGACATCATGGTAAGACTAAAACATATGGAAGTAAATATCAAGCCCATACCAAACATATGCCAGTAAAAGACCTGACCATAATTTTTTTCCCTGAATGCAACAGTCAAGTAATAGAGATTCTATTCAACTTGCAATGATGACATGAACGCCTGTGTACAAAACAGAAAGAGGGAGTCAAGTACCTTGATAGCTGTGATTTGTGCAGGCGTTGGAGCGACTACTTTAGGGCCCTGGTCTTTTGTGGTACCTTGAGCATCCATCACTACTGGAGTATAAGCTTTGGCAGCAACCTTCTTTGCCGCCTCCTCTGCCTCCTTTGAGTGGAACTTTTGTGCTGCGTCAGCTCTCTCCTACATAAACACAAAATCTCATACAAAATTTCAGAAACATACACAAAACCAGGCACGGCAAATAATGCTAGTGAACATGCCAACCAAAAAATATTTAATGGCATGCATGCATCTAATTCACAGATAATTAGTTAAAAGAGTTGCTCTTTTCCCCCTTTTGCTGCCAGCACTTCTGCGGTCAATTCCAAAATCATTTTGGAAATCATTCCGAAGGAAATGAATGAACCTGTGGGGAATAAATCAACAAATCAAGCAGCGACAGGATTTCTGTGCAAATCCACAACTTCTAAAATCTTCATGACAAAACGATTATGGCATGGTATAAATCAACAACTCCTAGCTCCATTCAAAAAAGAAATGAAGAAAATGATTAGAAGAAAAGAGTATTAGCTGCTGACAGAACTCATAAACTGTCAATTAATGACAGTTACCCTTTTCTTTTAGAAGTCCCAAGAATTATCTTGACTTGGTGCTGTAAAGGGCTAGCACGATAACATCTAGATGGTGTTCTCAACTAATACTTCTTCAATTAAAATAAACATGACTTAGAGCAGACATAGTCTATTGACTAGCATAAAGCCGTAAACCACATAAGCCTGCAATGCTGCTAACTTTTGAGCTCGTTTGAACTAACTCATATCTCAGTTAAGTAAAACATATATGGGAGATGTATGTGGGCCGTAGATACATACAATATGTTATGTCCGGACATTATATCGCTAGATTTCTGGGTTCTTTGAAGAAATCATGACCAGTTGGTTTCCCGTATATGAAGAACCAAGCAAAGTTCAATGCAGCACAGCGGCACACAAAATGGTAAATGATGTTTCATCATTAAAGAAAATGCAAACATAGGATGTTGACTTTAGAAACTATGATTAGCTATCAAATGAGAGAAAACTGCAGCGAAATTAGACAGATGTCATTCAGAACAAAATCATTGGCACTATGCAGAAGTATATTTGGACAACATGACAATCAAGAAATCAAGCCTGACTACAGATGATTCAAATATCAAACATAATTGTGTTATTGAGAATTTGGTGGTTGCTAACCTGTTGTTTCACTTTCTTGAAGTCCAGCAAACGCAGATGCTTCAGTTTGTGGATCACATATAACCGGTAATCTGGTTGCTTAGTTACGGTATTATCCAGTAAGCTGAGAAATTGCAGCTTTGGAAGAGAGGCCAGGGGGTCAATCTCCGCAAGACTTGTAAGGCGATTGTTCGTCAGCACCAAAGTATGCATCTTGGGTAAAAACTCTACATGACAGCAAAGCAAAGAGAATTGAAGAAACAGACAACCTATGGAGCAAATTATGCAAGTGAAAGAAGCACATAGCAACAAGACATTGTTTGTTCCTCTTACCACCAAGGTTGGGATTGATACGTGTAATTCTGTTGTTGTTGATTAACAGAGTGCCAAGGCGATTCATGAAAGGGAAGTTCTCAAGCTTGACAATCTCGTTGTCCGACAAGTCAATAGTGTCAAACTGGTCCTGTTATCAAAAAAAAGGAACAAAGACAGTTATAAACACAGCCAGAGAAGGAACTGGAGCAACTACAAACAATTCAAAATGAGATAAAGAAAACCCTATGATTTCAATTTCAAATCAAGCTAAACATTTAAATATTAAGCCATCGGTAATACAAAAATCGCCCAAGAGGTGTGTCACTCATGGTAGAGTCAGTACAAAAAAGTAGGCTGGTAACACAATAACAAGCCACGCATAAAACTGTTATGCCCTGGACAACTACATAGAAGAAAGCAAAAGTAACCAGAACAGTAGAGGTGTGGTGATCAAGTATATAAACACTCCTAGCAGCTAATTATATAAGGGCACTGCTCATAGTGAAGAGCAAATTATTTTTATGGGGAGGAAAGGCTTCCAGCATTACCACCCCTACGATATGCACCTCTTATAAAATTACTACACAATGCACTCCAATACTTCATTCCTTATCGAAGAGAAATGTCCTGGACAACTACTACATAGAAGAAAAGCAAAAGTAACCAGAACAATAGAGGTGCGGTGATCAAGTATATAAACACTCCTAGCAGCTAATTCTATGAGGGCTCTACGATATGAGGGGCACCCACGTCGTCACGCCTTGCAACCCCAGCATAACATTGCATAGCACGGACTGATACAGGCAAAACTCCCTGCTTATAACATGGCCAAGGATTATGAATCCACTAGCAGGGATGTTACTCAGCTAGCATTTGATGGCCAACAGGGAAAAAATCCCAGCAGTAACGTCTGCTAACTTGACAAGGCACCACAGCTTTACCCCTCCCAGCCTCTGTGGCCACTTCAATAGCAGCCAAGCAAATCGATAACCAAAGCAGTAAAGGTGTTGTGATCAAGTGTATAAACACTCCTATTAGCAATTTCTACATGCACACTGCTCCATAGTGAAGAGTGCTTAATTATTATAAAGAAAGGACTAGAACTTCACCACTCGTATAATGTGTACCTCTTGTATAATTACTAAACGATGCAGTTCAATGTTTCATTCCTCTCAACCTTAGCTGGTATATATAGCAGTGCATAAGAACAAAATCATTGCATCGCACCCACTGATATACAGGTGAGTGAAACTCCCTGTTTACTTACTACATGGCCAAGGATTACGAACCCACCAGCAGAGATTCGGCCAGCATCAAATGACCAACAGAAAAGTTCCCAGCAGTAACGTCTGCGAACCTGACAAGGCACCACAGTATTACCCCTCCCAGCCCACTTCAGTTGCAGCCAAGCAAATGGAAACAGCTATGTTCCTTGCATCACTAACTATCTAGAGCTAACAGTTTGTGGTTCTGCACCCGTTCGTTCTAAGGAAGCAGAACAATTTTCCATAGAAGCAGATTCGGCCGGCCGGGGAGGTTGGGTCGAGGAGGCCGCACCTTACAGTTACAGCTTAGAATGAGAGGAAGGACGGGTAGGTGGTGGAGCTCACCTCGGTGGCGCCGATGTTCTCGATGATGGCGATCTTGTTGCCTGCCGCCGCCAAGACCAAACGAACCGCCGGTTAGACAGGGGAGAAAAAAGGCAGAGCCCTAGATCTATCTGACTGACGGGCGAGAGGAAGGGGGAAGGAACCTCGGAGGTCGAGCTCGCGCTCCTTGATGGCGTTGAAGAAGTGCGGGCTCTTCCATATCAGGTCGGCGTTGAGCCTCACCATGGAGCACGGCGGCGGCGGTCTGGAGCGGGGAGCGGGTGGCGAAGAGGGGCGTGGCAGTCGGCGAGGGGGAGAAGAAGAACCCTAGCAGCGGAAGCCGAGGGAGAAGGCGGCGGGCGGCTTCTCGCTGGGCCTGGGCTTGCGGGTCGTCCACGCCGAGACCTACAAACCCGGTCGGTAGCTCGAAAAGAAATGCGGCAAGTTGTCGACTCGCACAGGGGAGGTGCGACCGAGCGACCGAGTGGGCCGGCCCGTTTTAGCGTTACAGCACACACCGGTTTTTGGGAACCTTCTATGATGTTTCCAGCCGGTTTTTTCGGTTTTGGGAACCTTCTAGAAGATTTTGAACCGGCCATTTAATTTTAGGTTCTTTTTCGTTTTTCTATTTCTCTTCTTTTCTTTTTTTCTGGTTCTTTTTTTCTTTTCCTTTTTTACTTTTCAAGTTTATTTTCAAAAAAAAAATCCAAATTTCAAAAAAAATCCTGTTTTTCAGATTTTGTTCAAAAATTCAAAAAAAAATCCCATTTTACAAAATTTGTTCATAAATTCAAAAAATGTTTCTGCTTTCCAATTTTTGTTCCAAATTTCAAAAAATGTTCCTGTTTTTTCGAAAATTGTTCGAATTAACTTTTTTCATTTTTTTAAGAAATTTTAAAATAATGGCATGGATGTCAAAAAATGTTTGTTTTCAAAAATTGTTCACAAATTTTAAAAAATCTTCATTTTTTCAAAAAAAAATTCATGTATTAAAAAATACTCACATTTCAAAATTGTTCTCCATTTTACAATTTGTTCTAAAAATTCAAAATTTGTTCGTTATTTTAAAATTGTTCCCATTTCAAAATTTTATTCGAAAATTCTAAAAATGTTCATGTTTACAAAACAAATTTGTTCACAATTCAAAGAAATTCTCCTTTCAAAATATTCATGCTTTCGAAAAAATCACTATTAAAATACTTGTTCACATTTTGGAAAACTTTTTTGTGTTTATCAAAAAATAATCATAATTATTTTTTTATAAACCTTTTGTTCTGGAGTTTCATATGTGCACGCGGCTTTCTCCTTTCAAAAATCTCTTTTTTTTTTAGGAAATTTTTTGATTTTTCACGAAAAATGTTTTTGTATGTGCACGCGCCTTTGAGTTCTTATAAAATTCGCGCTACATACAGTCAGATAGACATGTCTAGTCGAGTGGTGTGCCACATTCACCAGCTTTGCGAGGTCCTTTGCTCGAATCCTCGTGCGCCCTCTTTTTCTTTTTACCTCTTGTTTAAGTGAAGCGCGCGTCATCTACTAATGGGCCGGCCCAGTTGAGGCAACTATGTGCGTCGCTCCATCTATTTGCCGCAAAATGCGGCAAATAGGAGCTCCCCTCGGATGCTCCAAGCGCCGCCTCTGCTACGAAAAAAATACCCGCCAAAAAAAGGGCCTACTGGTCATAAAATAATCCACCAAAAAAGCCCACCATGCAAGCACCATTCCGGCCCAAAACACGTTCATGAATCAAAGCTTCACTCTTTTTGAGGGGCAGCTTAACGCGCTTTAAAAAACCATTATTGGTAATGTTCATGCGGGTGAAAAAGCGACAAAATCGTTGCTCCCAATTGCAGCTTCTTTATCAAAGTCTTTGGAGTTTTTCTTTTCTAGCAGAGATTGTTACCGCGAGGAAGGTGTTTCCAAGAGATTTCATTGTAATTCTTAGTCATAGGACCTCGCAAAAAAAATCTTA
>NC_041389.1:713913029-713947698 GCF_002162155.2 Triticum dicoccoides | reverse complement strand
TGTACCTGTAATTATTATGAGTATGAATAAAATTATAGATGTTTCTCAAAAAACGATAAAGCAAACAACAACTTCACTCTTCTTCGAGATTGGCAGAACCATACTCCACTGACATGCAAAGCATAGCACACACTGGTCGGCATTAAAGGATAACGGAAAATTCATTAGGTTCGACACCGATAAGGTGGAAATCACTAGGTTCGCCGTCATCCACACCTCCCCTAAGCGAAGGTTAGAGAAGGTGAACAGGCTGGGACGCAAAGAGTTTATGCAACAAGACATCAGTTGCAAGAAAAATCTACAACAAAACCTATGTTGCAAACAAATTATAAAATAGTTTGCGACATGACCTTTGTTGCAAAAAAAAATCTGCAGCACCAAATGTTTTTGTAGCAAGACTTGTGTTGCAAAAGTGTTCTTGTAACACGACTTTTATTGTGAAAGTAAGAACAATGCTCAGCAAGGGACGCAGAGAGTTTCTGCAGCATGATATCAGTTGCAGAGTGAATTGCAAAAAACCACCACATTTGAAGTTTAAGCATCAGATTGCGACCACATTTGTAGCGCGTCCCAAAAATCCACCACTTTTCTTGTAAATTTTCTCAATAAAAGCAAATGACCGCTTTGCCGCAGTTAACCCGATTTCTGACAGGGCTGGCCCACCCGTCAGGTTCCACGTTGCACAGACCAGACGGCGCACGGGTTGATGGCCGTTAGGGCACGCGTGTGGTCAAAGCGTTGCCGGCTTAGTCTACTTGGCCCATTCTCCCCTCTTTCCCCCGTCTCTCTCTCTGTCCTGCGATGGCGGCGGCGGCTAAACCTAGCGGCGGCGGCAGCGAGTCAGCAGGAGGCGGAGGGACTAGAGGCGATGGTGATGGGTTCTCGGAGGTAGACAACTGACTCGGCAGCAGTAGTTTGCCGACGCAGCGGGCTCCTTCACCGGAGCAATCCCCTTCGCCCCCTTCGCCGCCGGAGTGGGACCTTGAGCGTCGTGCGGCGGCGGCCCTAGCACGCAAGATCAGGGCTTCCGGCGTGGGAGAAGGCCATCAATGGGCTTCAGGGTTCGGCGGCGAGTGGTAAGATTTCTTCCTCGTCCACCCCTCTCTTCCATGTAACTGCATTCACTGGATTGTGATTTTAGGGCTACAGATAGTGCATCTTTGTGTTTGTTAATGGGTTGTTAGATTTTAGGGCTATAGATAGTGCATCTTTATAGGGTCGTTTCATTTTAGGGCTTTGTTTACCGGATTACTGAAGATTATTTTAGGGCCGTTTCATTTTAGGGCTGATATAGTTAATATCTTCTCTGTATAACATGTTACAATATGAATTATAGCTCTGGGTTTATGGATTTATGCATAAATGCTTTGTTTACTCCTTGTTAATTACACTTAATTGTTGTCCTGTAAATTATGTGCAACTGAATCAATCAAGCACTAATTCTCCTCAAATTTGTGTAGTTTGGATGATGAGATATGGGAAATAAGGTACCATTTTCAAGGGAAAGACAACTTGGAAAGGACCATTTCTCTGTCAGAAATCACTTATATTAACATGTTAGCACTGCTAGAGACTGAAGAGGGATATACTAAAGCTGACTACATGTTCTATATGAAAGAAGAGGGAAAGGGGGCAGTAGGGATGCAGGTTATTGACAGTGAAGAGAGTGTGGAGGAGATGCTTGACCATTATGCTAAGCAGAAGGTGCTCAACATAACTGTAATTAAGGCTAATGAGCCTAATCCAGGAGAGTTTAACAGGGCAAATATTGTGGAGGAACAAGTACCTATAAATAATGTGGGGGATTCCAACATTATTTCTATAGATGAGGCAGGAGTATTGTTCCCTATTTCTGTTGAAGACCCAGTTGAGGAGCTGTATGCTGTGCCTATTGCTATTGTAGAGCCAGGTGAAGAGGCTGCTTACATTAATACACAATAGAGCATGACTTTGAGAAAAGCAAAGGGCAAAGAGAAATTACAGGGAGATGTTAGCCCCTCTGATGATGAAGGGTTTGTTGATTTGAACTGGTGTGAGGAGAAAGAGGAAGAGCATGACATATGTAATGAGGAGGAAGATGAAATCATTAAGAAGTTGAAGCAGAAAAGGAAATAGGGAGAGGATCCTATGCATCACTTTGAAGGAGACACAGAAGTGGAAGAGATGTGTCCAGAGGCAGAGGACTCAGACACAGAACTTGAGACACCACTTCCTCAAACATTTAAGAAAGTAGGCAAAGCAGGCCCCACTACAAGATCACACCATGAAACTGACATTGAGGTAATTCCTGATTTCATTCCATCAGGTGATTCAGCTTGTTTCCCTGGAGACTATGGTATTAGTGAATCAGATGATGAGTCAGGTCTGCCACTGCCTTGTGGAAGGAAGAGTCAAGCCAAGAGGGCCAGGACTAGGATCTGGTATGATGAGAGCAAGCCAGATGCTCATGACCAACTTTGCATGAGTATGTGCTTCACTGATGTGTATCAGTTTAGAAGAGCACTTAGGAATTTTTGTATCAGAATCCTTAGAAATTTTGTGTACCATAGGAACTACAAGGATAGGATCATTATGCATTGCACAGAAAGGGACAATGGGTGTCCTTTTTTCATGACTGCATCAACAATTGCTCATGAGAAGACATTCTGCATCAAGAAGATGAAGTTGTTACACACTTGTGGTGCACATGGAGAAAAAACAAAAGTGATAGTTGACTGGATGGCCAGAACCTGTGAGCAGCAACTGAGAGATAATCCAAGGGCTGGTGTTGATGCAATTTTAAAAAGAACAAAGACTAAGTATGGGCTTGAAGTGCCAAAGACAAAGGCCTACAGGGCAAGGTCATTGGCCATTGAAGTGGTGGAAGGTGACATGAAGGGACAATATACAAGGTTTAGGGATTATCTTCAAGCTGTGCTTGATACCAACCCTGGGAGCAGATGCATTGTGACTACCACAGAGCTTGAGCTCCATCCTAGTCCAAATCCTAGGTTCCACTACATGTTCTACTGTTTGAATGCTTCAAAAGAAGGTTTCTTGAATGGGTGTAGGCCCTTTATAGGTATTATGTGCATTCTACATTACTCCAGTTCACTGCTCATATCTTGTACTTAATAATGTACTCATTTCACTGCTTTAATACAGGTTTAGATGGTTGCTTTATCAAGCTTTCTACTGGGCAACAGATACTTGCTGCCACTGGGAGGGATGGGGATAACAACATATTCCCTATTGCAATTGTATTGTTGATAAGGAGGACAAGGATAGTTAGACTTGGTTTCTTAGCCAGTTAAGAGCTTGCATTGGAGAGGGGAACAAGTGGGGCACATACACAATCATCTCGGATAGACAGAAGGTACATTTTTCATTTCACAATTGAATTAGCAAGTTGTAGAAATAATAATTTGTATTATGCATGGAAGGAGCAAGTTCCATGAATAATAATCTCTATTATTACTTAAACAGGGGCTGTTGAATGCAATTCAAGCTATGTTCCAAGACTCACCTCAAAGATATTGTCTTAGACATATCTATGCAAATTTCCAGTCAGCATGCTACAGGAGTGAGGAGTTGAAGAAGCATATGGACAATGTTGCATATTCATACACAAAGAATTGTTTTGAGGTTGCAATGAATGAACTGAAAAAGGAGGATGTAGATGCTTGGAAGTGGCTTTGTAATATCCCTAAAGAGACTTGGGCAAGGCATGCTATGGATCACACATGCAAGACAGACCTAGTAGTCAACAATCTTAGTGAAGTATTTAACAAGATGATACTAGATGTGAGGAACAAACCAATAAGGAGCTGTGTAGATGGATTCAGAACTAAGTTGATGGTTAAGTACCAAGCAGTTAGAGAGAAGACAGAGAATAGTAAGTGGGAGATAACACCCACTTATATGGAGAAGTTGGAGGAGTCAAAGAAGTACTCTAGGCATTGCACTGCTTACATGGTAGGTCCTGGTATTTGGCAAGTCACTAGTGGGGAGTCTACCTACTGTGTGAACCTTGATAAGTGGACCTATGACTACAAGAAGTGGGACCTATGTGGTTGGCCATGTAACCATGCAGTTTCTGCCATTACAAGAGTGAAGGGACAACCAGAAGACTATGTGCATGAGTTCTTCAAAAAACCATTGTATAAGGAAACATACAAGCACATCATCTACCCTGTACCAGGGCCTGACTGTTGGCCTAAGACACCAACTGCTGACATAGATCCACCAGTGTTCAAAGAGAAGAAGGGCAGGAAGCAAACAACTAGGAGGAAGGGGCAATTTGAGGTCCCAACAAGGAAGGATACATCAAGGATGGCAATTATCACCTGCAGCAACTGCAAGATGCAGAAACATAGGTACACCTATTGCCCTCAGCCCCTGAAGCCTCATCTTCAGGCAAGAAAGGACAAGCACAAGGTATGGAATATGCACATTGTTGTCCTTGTTTTCAACTTAACATTACCATGAAACAACTAGCCTCAACAGTTTTCATTGTTTTAATCATTTGATGGCTTCATCCTAATTGTCGGGCTATGATGTGTGCTCTCTTAGAAAACTAGAACTCACTACCATGAAGCTGAAGGAAATATGACCTAGAGGCAATAATAAAGTTATTATTTATTTCCTTATATCATGATAAATGTTTATTATTCATGCTAGAATTGTATTAACCGGAAACATAATACATGTGTGAATACATAGACAAACATAGTGTCACTAGTATGCCTCTACTTGACTAGCTCGTTAATCAAAGATGGTTAAGTTTCCTAAACCATAGACATGAGTTGTCATTTGATTAACGAGATCACATCATTAGAAGAATGATGTGATTGACTTGACCCATTCCGTTACCTTAGCACTTGATCGTTTAGTATGTTGCTATTGCTTTCTTCATGACTTATAAATGTTCCTGTAACTATGAGATTATGCAACTCCCGTTTACCGGAGGAACGCTTTGGGTGCTACCAAACGTCACAACGTAACTGGGTGATTATAAAGGAGTACTACAGGTGTCTCCAAAGGTACATGTTGGGTTGGCGTATTTTGAGATTAGGTTTTGTCACTCCGATTGTCGGGGATGTATCTCTGGGCCCTCTCGGTAATGCACATCACTATAAGCCTTGCAAGCAATGTAGCTAATGAGTTAGTTACGAATGATGCATTACGTAACGAGTAAAGAGACTTGCTGGTAACGAGATTGAACTAGGTATTAGATACCGACGATCGAATCTCGGGCAAGTAACATACCGATGACAAAGGGAACAAAGTATGTTGTTATGCGGTTTGACCGATAAAGATCTTCGTAGAATATGTAGGAGCCAATATGGGCATCCAGGTTCCGCTATTGGTTATTGACCAAGAATAGTTCTAGGTCATGTCTACATTGTTCTCGAACCCGTAGGGTCCGCACGCTTAAGGTTTCGATGATAGTTATATTATGAGTTTATGAGTTTTGATGTACCGAAGGATTTCGGAGTCCCGGATGAGATCAGGGACATGACGAGGAGTCTCGAAATGGTCGAGACGTAAAGATCGATATATTGGACGACTATATTCGGAGTTCGGAAAGGTTCCGAGTGATTCGGGTATTTTTCGGAGTACCGGAGAGTTACGGGAATTCGCCGGGGAGTATATGGGCCTTATTGGGCCATACGGGAATAGAGGAGAGAGGCCAAAAGGAAGGAGGCCTGCGCCCCCCTCTGGTCCGAATTGGACAAGGGGCGCAGCCCCCCTTTGCTTCTTCCTCTCCCCCTCTTTCCCCTTCTCCTACTCCATCAAGGGAGGTGGAATCCTACTAGCACTAGGGAGTCCTAGTAGGATTCCACACTTGGCGCGCCCCCTCCTAGGGCCGGCCTCCTCCCCCCTTGCTCCTTTATATATGGGGGCAGGGGGGCACCCCATGACACACAAGTTGATCTACGAGATCGTTCCTTAGCCGTGTGCGGTGCCCCCCTCCACCATATTCCACCTCGGTCATATCGTCGCGGAGTTTAGGCGAAGCCCTGCGCCGGTAGAACATCATCATCGTCACCACGCCATCGTGCTGACGGAACTCATCCCCGACACTTTGCTGGATCGGAGTCCGGGGATCGTCATCGAGCTGAACGTGTGCTGAACTCGGAGGTGCCGTACGTTCGGTACTTGGATCGGTCGGATCGTGAAGACGTACGACTACATCAACCGCGTTGTCATAACGCTTCAGCTTACGGTCTACGAGGGTACGTGGACATTACTCTCCCCTCTCGTTGCTATGCCATCACCATGATCTTGCGTGTGCGTAGGAAAATTTTGAAATTACTACGTTACCCAACAGTGGCATCCGAGCCTAGGTTTTATGCGTAGATGCCATATGCACGAGTAGAACACAAGTGAGTTGTGGGTGATATAAGTCATACTGCTTACCAGCATGTCATACTTTGGTTCAGCGGCATTGTGAGATGAAGCGGCCCGGACCGACATTACGCGTACGCTTACGCGAGACTGGTTTCACCGTTACGAGCACTCGTGCTTAAAGGTGACTGGCGGGTGTCTGTCTCTCTCACTTTAGTTGAACCGAGTGTGGCTACGCCCGGTCCTTGGGAAGGTTAAAACAACACTAACTTGACAAACTATAGTTGTGGTTTTGATGCGTAGGTAAGAACTGTTCTTGCTAAGCCCGTAGCAGCCACGTAAAATTTGCAACAACAAAGTAGAGGACGTCTAACTTGTTTTTGCAGGGCATGTTGTGATGTGATATGGTCAAGACGTGATGCTATATTTTATTGTATGAGATGATCATGTTTTGTAACCGAAGTTATCGGCAACTGACAGGAGCCATATGGTTGTCGCCTTATTGTATGCAATGCAATTGCCCTGTAATGCTTTACTTTATCACTAAGCGGTAGCAATAGTCGTAGAAGCATAAGATTGGCGAGACGACAACGATGCTACGATGGAGATCAAGGTGTCGCGCCGGTGACGATGGTGATCATGACGGTGCTTCGGAGATGGAGATCACAAGCACAAGATGATGATGGCCATATCATATCACTTATATTGATTGCATGTGATGTTTATCCTTTATGCATCTTATCTTGCTTTGATTGACGGTAGCATTTTAAGATGATCTCTCACTAAATTATCAAGAAGTGTTCTCCCTGAGTATGCACCATTGCCAAAGTTCGTCGTGCCCAGACACCACGTGATGATCGGGTGTGATAAGCTCAACGTCCATCTATAATGGGTGCAAGCCAGTTTTGCACACGCAGAATACTCAGGTTAAACTTGACGAGCCTAGCATATGCAGATATGGCCTTGGAACACGGAGACCTAAAGGTCGAGCGTGAATCATATAGTAGATATGATCAACATATTGATGTTCACTTTTGAAACTACTCCATCTCACGTGACGATCGGACATGGTGTAGTTGATATGGATCACGTAATCACTTAGAAGATTAGAGGGATGTCTATCTAAGTGGGGGTTCTTAAGTAATATGATTAATTGAACTTAAATTTATCATGAACTTAGTCCTGGTAGTATTTTGCATATTATGTTGTAGATCAATAGCTTGCGTTGTTGCTTTCATATGTTTATTTTGATATGTTCATAGAGAAAATTGTGTTAAAAAATGTTAGTAGCAATGATGCAGATTGGATCCATGATCTGAGGTTTATCCTCATTGCTGCACAGAAGAATTATGTCCTTAATGCACCACTAGGTGACAGACCTATTGTAGGAGCAGATGCAGATGTTATGAACGTTTGGCTAGCTCAATATGATGACTACTTGATAGTTTAGTGCACCATGCTTAACAGCTTAGAATCGGGACTTCAAAGACGTTTTGAACGTCATGGACCATATGAGATGTTCCAGGAGTTGAAGTTAATATTTCAAGAAAATACCCGAGTTGAGAGATATGAAGTCTCCAACAAGTTCTATGGCTAAAAGATGGAGGAGAATCGCTCAACTAGTGAGCATGTGCTCAGATTGTCTGGGTACTACAATCGCTTGAATCAAGTGGGAGTTAATATTCCAGATAAGATAGTGATTGACAGAGTTCTCTAGTCACCATCACCAAGTTAGTAGAACTTTGTGATGAACTACAGTATGCAAGGGATGACGAAAATGATTCCCGAGCTCTTCGTGATGTTGAAATCAACGAAGGTAGAAATCAGGAAAGAGCATCAAGTGTTGATGGTTGACAAGATCACTAGTTTCAAGAAAAGGGCAAAGGGAAAGAAAGGGAAACTTCAAGTAGAATGACAAGCAAGTTGTCACTCCCGCGAAGAAGCCCAAAGCTGGACCAAAGCCTGAAACTGAATGATTATACTGCAAAGGAAATGGTCACTGGAAGTGGAAATGCCCTGAATATTTGGTGGATAAGCAGGATGACAAAGTGAACAAGGGTATATTTGATATACAGGTTATTGATGTATACCTTACTAGTGTTTATAGTAGCCCCTGAGTATTTGATACTGTTCGGTTGCTAAATATTAGTAACTCGAAACAGGAGTTACAGAATAAACAGAGACTAGTTGAGGGTGAAGTGACGATGTGTGTTGGAAGTGGTTCCAAGATTGATATGATCATCATCGCACACTCCCTATACTTTCGGGATTAGTTTTAAACCTAAATAAATGTTATTTGGTGTTTGCGTTGAGCATGAATATGATTTGATCATGTTTATTGCGATACGGTTATTCATTTAAAGTCAAAGAATAATTGTTGTTCTATTTACATGAATAAAACCTTCGATGGTCATACACCCAATGAAAATAGTTTGTTGGATCTCGATCGTAGTAATACACATATTCATAATATTGATGCCAAAAGATGCAAAGTTGATAATGATAGTGCAACTTATTTGTGGCACTGCCGTTTGGGTCATATCGGTGTAAAGCGCATGAAGAAACTCCATAAAGATGGATTTTTGGAATCTCTTGGTTATGAATCATTTGATGCTTGCGAACCGTGCCTTTTGGGCAAGATGACTAAAACTCCGTTCTCCGGAACAATGGGACGAGCTAGTGACTTATTGGAAATAATACATACCGATGTATGCGGTCCAATGAGTGTTGATGCTCGTGGCGGGTATCGTTATTTTCTGACCTTCACAAGATGAATTGAGCAGATATGAGTATATCTACTTAATGAAGCACAAGTCTGAAACATTTGGAAAGTTCAAAGAATTTCAGAGTGAAGTGGAGAATGATCGTAACAAGAAAATAAAGTTTCTGCAATTTGATCGCGGAGACAAATATTTGAGTTACGAGTTTGGTCTTCAATTAAAACAGTGTGGAATAGTTTCACAAACTCATGCCACCTGGAACACCACAGCTTAATGGTGTGTCCGAACGTCATAACAGTACTTTATTGGATATAGTGCGATCTATGATGTATCTTACCAATTTACCACTATCGTTTTGGGGTTATGCATTAGAGACAGTTGCATTCACTTTAAAAAGGGGCACCATCAAAATCCGTTGAGACGACGCCTTATGAACTGTGGTTTGGCGAGAAACCAAAGTTGTTGTTTCTTAAAGTTTGGGGCTGCGATGCTTATGTGAAAAAGTTTTCACCTGATAAGCTCGAACCCAAATCGGAGAAGTGCGTCTTCATAGAATACCCAAAGGTAACTATTGGGTACACCTTCTATCACAGATCCGAAAGCAAGATTCGTTGCTAAGATGGATCCTTTCTAGAGAAGGAGTTTCTCTCGAAAGAAGTGAGTGGGAGGAAAGTAGAACTTGATAAGGTAATTGTACCTTCTCCCAAATTGGAAAGTAGTTCATCACAGAAATCAGTTCTAGTGATGCCTACACCGATTAGTGAGGAAGTTAATGATGACGATCATGAAGCTTCAGATCAAGTTACTACCGAACCTCGTAGGTCTTCCAGAATAAGATCCGCACCAAAGTGGTACGGTAATCCCATTCTAGAAGTCATGTTACTAGACCATGAAACTACGAACTATGAGGAAGCGATGATGAGCCCAGATTCCACGAAATGGCTTGAGGCCATGAAATCTGAGATAGGATCCATGTATAAGAACAAAGTATGGACTTTGATTGACTTGCTCGATGATCAGCAAGCCATGTTAAATAAATGGATCTTCAAGAGGAAGACGGACACTGATAGTAGTGTTACTATCTACAAAGCTCGACTTGTCACAAAAAGGTTTTCGACAAGTTCAAGGTGTTGACTACAATGAGATTTTCTCAACTGTAGCGATGCTTAAGTCTGTCCGAATCATGTTAGCAATTGTCACATGTTATGAAATCTGGCAAATGGATGTCAAAACTACATTCTTTAATGGATTTATTAAATAAGAGTTGTATATGATGCAACCAGAAGGTTTTGTTAATCCTAAAGATGCTAACAAAGTGTGCAAGCTCTAGCGATCCATCAATGGACTGGTGCAAGCATCTCGGAGTTGGAATATACGCTTTGATGAGTTGATCAAAGCATATGGTTTTATACAGACTTTTGGAAAGGCCTGTATTTACAAGAAAGTGAGTGGGAGCTCTGTATCATTTCTGATATTATATGTGCAAGACATATTGTTGATTGGAAATGATATAGAATTTCTGGATAGCATAAAAGGATACTTGAATAAAAAGTTTTTCAATGAAAGACCTCGGTGAAGCTGCTGACATATTGAGCATCAAGATCTATTGAGATAGATCAAGACGCTTGATAAGTTTTTCAATAAGTACATACCTTGATAAGATTTTGAAGTAGTTCAAAATAGAACAGTCAAAGAAGGAGTTCTTATCTATGTTGCAAGGTGTGAAGTTGAGTAAGACTCAAAACCCGACCATAAGCAGAAAATAGAAAAAGAGAATGATAAGTCATTCCCTATGCCTCAGTCATAGGTTCTATAAAGTATGCTATGCTGTATACCAGACCTATTGTATACCTTGCTCTAAGTTTGGCAAAGGAATACAATTTTGATCTAATAGTAGATCACTGGACAGAGGTCAAGAATATCCTTAGTGGTGACTAAGGAGATGTTTCTCGATTATGGAGGTGATAAAAGAGTTCGTCATAAAAGTTACATCGATACAAACTTTTACACTGATCTAGATGACTCTATGTCTCAATCTGGATACATACTGAAAGTGGGAGCAATTAGCTAGAGTAGCTCCGTGCAGAGCATTAAAGACATAGAATATTTGCAAAATACATACGGCTCTGAATGTGACAGACCCATTGACTAAACTCCTCTCACGAGAAAAACATGATCATACCTTAGTACTCTTTTGGGTGTTAATCACATAGCGATGTGAACTAGATTATTGACTCTAGTAAACCCTTTTGGGTGTTGATCACATGACGATGTGAACTATGGGTATTAATCATATACATATATGAATATTGGTGTTAAATCACATGATGATGTGAACTAGATTATTGACTCTAGTGCAAGTGGGAGACTGAAGGAAATATGCCCTAGAGGCAATAATAAAGTTATTATTTATTTCCCTATATCATGATAAATGTTTATTATTCATGCTAGAATTGTATTAACCGGAAACATAATACATGTGTGAATACATAGACAAACATAGTGTCACTAGTATGCCTCTACTTGACTAGCTCGTTAATCAAAGATGATTAAGTTTCCTAAACCATAGACATGAGTTGTCATTTGATTAACGGGATCACATCATTAGAAGAATGATGTGATTGACTTGACCCATTCCGCTAGCTTAGCACTTGATCGTTTAGTATGTTGCTATTGCTTTTTTCATGACTTATACATGTTCCTGTAACTATGAGATTATGCAACTCCCGTTTACCGGAGGAACACTTTGGGTGCTACCAAACGTCACAACGTAACTGGGTGATTATAAAGGAGTACTACGGGTGTCTCCAAAGGTACATGTTGGGTTGACGTATTTCGAGATTAGATTTTGTCACTCCGATTGTCGGGGAGGTATCTCTGGGCCCTCTCGGTAATGCACATCACTATAAGCCTTGCAAGCAATGTAGCTAATGAGTTAGTTACGAATGATGCATTACGTAACGAGTAAAGAGACTTGCTGGTAACGAGATTGAACTAGGTATTAGATACCGACGATCGAATCTCGGGCAAGTAACATACCGATGACAAAGGGAACAAAGTATGTTGTTATGCGGTTTGACCGATAAAGATCTTCGTAGAATATGTAGGAGCCAATATGGGCATCCATGTTCCGCTATTGGTTATTGACCAAGAATAGTTCTAGGTCATGTCTACATTGTTCTCGAACCCGTAGGGTCCGCACGCTTAAGGTTTCGATGATAGTTATATTATGAGTTTATGAGTTTTGATGTACCGAAGGATTTCGGAGTCCCAAATGAGATCAGGGACATGACGAGGAGTCTCGAAATGGTCGAGACGTAAAGATCGATATATTGGACGACTATATTCGGAGTTCGGAAAGGTTCCGAGTGATTCGGGTATTTTTCGGAGTACCGGAGAGTTACGGGAATTCGCCGGGGAGTATATGGGCCTTATTGGGCCATACGGGAATAGAGGAAGAGGCCAAAAGGAAGGAGGCCTGCGCCCCCCTCTGGTCCGAATTGGACAAGGGGCGCAGCCCCCCTTTCCTTCTTCCTCTCCCCCTCTTTCCCCTTCTCCTACTCCATCAAGGGAGGTGGAATCCTACTAGCACTAGGGAGTCCTAGTAGGATTCCACACTTGGCGCGCCCCCTCCTAGGGCTGGCCTCCTTCCCCCTTGCTCCTTTATATACGGGGGCAGGGGGGCACCCCATGACACACAAGTTGATCTACGAGATCGTTCCTTAGCCGTGTGCGGTGCCCCCCTCCACCATATTCCACCTCGGTCATATCGTCGCGGAATTTAGGCGAAGCCCTACGCCGGTAGAACATCATCATCGTCACCACGTCGTCGTGCTGACGGAACTCATCCCCGACACTTTGCTGAATCGGAGTCCGGGGATCGTCATCGAGCTGAACGTGTGCTGAACTCGGAGGTGCCGTACGTTCGGTACTTGTATCGGTCGGATCGTGAAGACGTACGACTACATCAACCGCGTTGTCATAACGCTTCCGCTTACGGTCTACGAGGGTACGTGGACATTACTCTCCCCTCTCGTTGCTATGCCATCACCATGATCTTGCGTGCGCGTAGGAAATTTTTAAAATTACTACGTTACCCAACAGAAGCTGGGGGAAGTTTTGCTGCATCTGCCCAGCCTGCAACCAGTGCACCACCTGCTGCAACAACTAGGGGAAGAAGAACAACTTCTGGTGGTCCTTCCCAGCCTGCTACATCTACAAGAGGAAAAAAAACAACTGCTGCTGCTATTAGTCCTGCCCAGCCTGCTGCTTCTACAAGGCCAAGAAGAACAGCTGGTGGTACTACTCCTTCCCAGGCTTCCACAAGAGCTTTAGGTTCAAGCAATGCACCCAGCAGGAGAGGTGGAAGGCCCTACATGGCACCTAGGGCTGCAACTACAACAGAGGGAGCAACAGTAGGGTCCAAAAGGAAGAGGTTCCAGAACACCAGGATGAGGGGTTACTTTTATGCTAGTGGCAACTAGTCAGTGCACATTTGGTTGTTGTCTTTTGAACTACCTGCCTTAAGTATTTCTAAGTTTTAGAAACTATGCCTGAGAACTGCTATGTGTAATCAGTATTTAGCTTGAGAACTTGTTTGTGTTAGCAGTATTTAGCTTGAGAACTATTATGCCTGAGAGCAATTATGGTTCGGAACTATTATGGCTGAGAACTAGTATGGTTCAGAACTTGTTTGATTTGATGTTTTTTCTGTTCTACAAGATTTTGGCATTTGCTGCTTAATGGTAGTTTGGGTGGTTTTGTTGAGCCCAAGCCAACCTAAAGCCTAAATGATAGGTTTAGTGGTTTTGTCGAGTCCAAGCCACCATAGAGCCCAAGTGATAGGTTTAGGTCACTTTGTCGAGCCCAAGCCACCTTGATGACTAAATTATGGTTTTGGTGGTTTTGTCGAGTCCAAGCCACCATAGAGCCTAAGTGATAGGTTTATGTCACTTTGTCGAGCCCAAGCCACCTTGATGACTAAATTGTGTTTTTTGTGGTTTTGTCGAGTCCAAGCCACCATAGAGCCTAATGATAGGTTTAGGTCACTTTGTCGAGCCCAAGCCACCTTGATGACTAAATTATGGTTTTTGTGGTTTTGTCGAGTCCAAGCCACCATAAAGCCTAAGTGATAGGTTTAGTGGTTTTGTCGAGCCCAAGCCACCCTAAAGCCTAAGTGATAGGTTTAGTGGTTTTGTCAAGCCCAAGCCACCCTAAAGACTAAATTATAGGTTAAGGGGGTGAGTGCACTATGCATATTTTTTCTTTGTGGTTTATGTGATCAACAATTTACCTTCTGAAGCATTTGCCCAATTTGGCCAAGCCACCATGCCCATTTAGTCCAAACAAGCAGAATAATAATTGCAGATTCATAATAGCATAGCTCTTACTATAGAGAGCTAACAACATTACATAACCGGGGTAGTTTTGCAGCTAGTCATTACATACATTACATAACTTAACTGGAGGTAGTTTTGCAGATAATCATTACAGTCATTTAACTAGGGGGGTTCCCAAAATATACAACCCTAAGGCCAGCTATATTGTTCCAAGGCCACATATTAGCTTAACATAACTCATGAACATGATTGTTCACTCAGCAAGGATTGACTTGATCTTGTCAAGCTTGTCCTTGTTGCCATGACCAACTTTCATAAGATCACCCACCAGAAACTCCAGCTTCTTCTTCTCCTCTATCAGCCAGTCCCTCTCTTTCTTGAAGTCATCCCTCTCCTTCCTGGTGTTCCTAATGATCTCTCCCTGAGATCTAAGAATGCACTTCATCTCCTTGTGCTCCCGAGCCAGTTTCTCCATCTCCTTCATCTTGCCAATGCCATCACTGTCCTTCTCCTTGCTGATAGCTAGCTTCTCCATGTCCTTGTCCACATCCATCTGCTTCTGCTTGAACTCTTCATCACTCATGACCCTGTTATTTTGATCTGCCCAATCAAACATCTTGGTGACATCCTCAACCAGTTGACTATACTGATCACCAAGTGTATCCAACTCCTTGTGCACCTTCTCCAACTCTTTCTTATACTTCTCATGGTCAATCATTCTGCCATTGTTCTCCTCATGAAACATCTCCCATATCTTCACCAAACATCTCTGCAGAATAGAAGGCCATGGGGCATCAACCCACAGAGCAACTCCACAATCAATACCATCCTGCATCAAGTATCATAAATATGCTAGCTTCAAAACTAAAATAGATGAGATATTCAGTGATTCTGTCAAACTTGCAGATACCACATTAACTGAATAAATCATGTATCATAAATTAATGCTTACATCTACAGACAGACAGTACAAATCATGTACAGACAGTACAAATATCAGAACAACAGGGTCAATGCTTCAGTTAATGTATCATAAAACTAAAATGCATGTTTCATTTACTTATTTACTGACATAAATTAATGCTTCCATCTACAGACAGTACAAATCATGTTTCATTTGTTGGGTTTCGTAGTAATTTCAAAAAATTTCCTACGCACACACAGGATCATGTGATGCATAGCAACGAGGGGAGAGTGTTGTCTACGTACCCAACGCAGACCGACTGCGGAAGCGATGACACGACGTAGAGGAAGTAGTCGTACGTCTTCTCGATCCAACCGATCAAGCACCCAAACTACGGCACCTCCGAGTTCGAGCACACGTTCAGCTCGATGACGATCCCCGGACTCCGATCCAGCAAAGTGTCGGGGAAGAGTTCCGTCAGCACGACGGCGTGGTGACGATCTTGATGAACTACAGCAGCAGGGCTTCGCCTAAACTCCGCTACAGTATTATCGAGGTATATGGTGGCAGGGGGCACCGCACACGGCTAAGGAATAGATCACGTGGATCAACTTGTGTCAACTTGTGTGTTTAGAGGTGCCCCTGCCTCCGTATATAAAGGAGGAGAGGAGGGGAGGCTGGCCGGCCAAGGGGGGGAGGCGCAGGAGAGTCCTACTCCCACTGGGAGTAGGATTCCCCCTCCAATCCTAGTCCAACTAGGATTCCTCGGAGGGGAAAAGAGGAGGAGGGGGCCGGCCACCTCTCCTAGTCCTAATAGGACTAGGGGAAGGGGGGGCGCGCAGCCCATCTAGGGCAGCCCCTTCTCTTTTCCACTAAGGCCCACTATGGCCCAAATAGCTCCCGGGGGGTTCCGGTAACCCTCCTGGTATTCCGGTAAAATCCCGATTTCACCTGGAACACTTCCGATATCCAAATATAGGCTTCCAATATATCAATCTTTACGTCTCGACCATTTCAAGACTCCTCGTCATGTCCGTGATCACATCCGGGACTCCGAACAACCTTCGGTACATCAAAATGCATAAACTCATAATATAACTGTCATCGTAACCTTAAGCGTGCGGACCCTACGGGTTCGAGAACAATGTAGACATGACCGAGACATGTCTCTGGTCAATAACCAATAGTGGGACCTGGATGCCCATATTGGCTCCTACATATTCTACGAAGATCTTTATCGGTCAGACCGCATAACAACATACGTCGTTCCCTTTGTCATCGGTATGTTACTTGCCCGAGATTCGATCGTCGATATCCAATACCTAGTTCAATCTCGTTACCGGCAAGTCTCTTTACTCGTTCCGTAATACATCATCTCACAACTAACATATTAGTTGTAATGCTTGCAAGGCTTATGTGATGTGTATTACCGAGAGGGCCCAGAGATACCTCTCCGACAATCGGAGTGACAAATCCTAATCTCGAAATACGTCAACCCAACATCTACCTTTGGAGACACCTGTAATGCTCCTTTATAATCACCCAGTTACGTTGTGACGTTTGGTAGCACCCAAAGTGTTCCTCCGGTAAACGGGAGTTGCATAATCTCATAGTCATAGGAACATGTATAAGTCATAAAGAAAGCAATAGCAACATCTAAATGATCAGGTGCTAAGCTAATGGAATGGGTCATGTCAATCAGATCATTCAACTAATGATGTGACCTCGTTACTCAAATAACAACTCATTGTTCATGGTCAGGAAACATAACCATCTTTGATTAACGAGCTAGTCAAGTAGAGGCATACTAGTGACACTTTGTTTGTCTATGTATTCACACATGTATTATGTTTCCGGTTAATACAATTCTAGCATGAATAATAAACATTTATCATGAAATAAGGAAATAAATAATAACTTTATTATTGCCTCTAGGGCATATTTCCTTCAGTCTCCCACTTGCACTAGAGTCAATAATCTAGTTCACATCGTCATGTGATTTAACACTAATATACATATCTGTATATGATTAACACCCATAGTTCACATCATCATGTGACCAACACCCAAAGGGTTTACTAGAGTAAATAATCTAGTTCACATCGCTATGTGATTAACACCCAAAGAGTACTAAGGTGTGATCATGTTTTGCTCGTGAAAGAAGCTTAGTCAACGGGTCTGTCACATTCAGAGCCGTATGCATTTTGCAAATATTCTATGTCTACAATGCTCTGCACGGTGCTACTCTAGCTAATTGCTCCCACTTTCAATATGTATCCAGATTGAGACTTTAGAGTCATCTGGATCGGTGTGAAAACTTGCACCGAGGTAACTTTTACGACGGGCTCTTTTATCACCTCCATAATCGAGAAATATTTCCTTAGTCCTCACTAAGGATATTCTTGACCAATGTCCAGTGATCTACTCCTAGATCACTATTGTACTCCCTTGTCAAATACTGAGCAAGGTATACAATAGTTCTGGTACATAGCATAGCATACTTTATAGAACCTATGACTGAGGCATAGGGAATGACTTTTCATTTTTTTTCTATTTTCTGCTGTGGTCGGGATTTGAGTCTTACTCAATTTCATACCTTTGCAACACAGGTAAGAACTCTTTCTTTGACTGTTCCATTTTGAACTATTTCAAAATCTTGCCAAGGTATGTACTCATTGAAAATCTTATCAAGCATCTTGATCTATCTCAATAGATCTTGATGCTTAATATGTAAGTAGCTTTTACTGAGTTCTTTTCCTTTTAAAGAACTCCTTTAAAACACTCGTTTATGCTTTGCAGAAAAATTCTACATCATTTCTGATCAACAATATGTCACTCACATATACTAATCAGAAAGGCTGTAGTGCTCCCACTCACTTTATTGTAAATACAGGCTTCTCAAAAAGTCTGTATAAAACCATATGCTTTGATCAACTCATCAAAGCGTATATTCCAACTCCGAGAGGCTTGCACCAGTCCATAGATGGATCGCTGGAGCTTGCACATTTTGTTAGCACCTTTAGGATTGACAAAACCTTCTGGTTGCATCATATACAACTCTTCTTTAATAAATCCATTAAGGAATGCAGTTTTGTTTATCCATTTGCCAGATTTCATAAAATGCGGCAATTGCTAACATGATTCGGACAGACTTAAGCATAGATACGAGTGAGAAAATCTCATCATAGTCAACACCTTGAACTTGTCGAAAACCTTTTGCGACAATTCTAGCTTTGTAGATAGTAACACTACTATCAGCGTCCGTCTTCCTCTTGAAGATCCATTTATTCTCAATTGCTTGCTGATCATCGGGCAAGTCAACCAAAGTCCAAACTTTGTTCTCATACATGGATCATATCTCAGATTTCATGGCCTCAAACCATTTCGCGGAATCTGGGCTCATCATCGCTTCTTCATAGTTCGTAGGTTCATCATGATCTAGTAGCATGACTTCCAGAACAGGATTACCGTACCACTCTGGCGCGGATCTTACTCTGGTTGATCTACGAGGTTCAGTAGTATCTTGTTCTGAAGTTTCATGATCATCATCATTAGCTTCCTCACTAACTGGTGTAGGTGTCACAGAAACAGTTTTCTATGATGTACTACTTTCCAATAAGGGAGCAGGTACAGTTACCTCATCAAGTTCTACTTTCCTCCCACTCACTTCTTTCAAGAGAAACCCCTTCTCCAGAAAGTTTCCGAATTTAGCAACAAAAGTCTTGCCTTCGGATCTGTGATAGAAGGTGTATCCAATAGTTTCCTTTGGATATCCTATGAAGACGCACTTCTCCGATTTGAGTTTGAGCTTATCAGGATGAAACTTTTTCATATAAGCATCGCAACCCCAAACTTTAAGAAACGACAACTTTGGTTTCTTGCCAAACCATAGTTCAGATTGTGTCGTCTCAACAGACTTAGATGGTGTCCTATTTAACGTGAATGCAGCTATCTCTAATGCATAACCCCAAAACGATAATGGTAGATCGGTAAGAGACATCATAGATCGCACCATATCTAATAAAGTACGGTTATGACGTTCGGACACACCATTACATTGTGGTGTTCCAGGTGGCGTGAGTAGTGAAACTATTTCACATTGTTTTAACTGAAGGCCAAACTCATAACTCAAATATTTTACCTCTGCGATCATATCGTAGAAACTTTTATTTTCTTGTTACGATGATTCTCCACTTCACTCTGAAATTCTTTGAACTTTTCAAATGTTTCAGACCTTTGTTTCATCAAGTAGATATACTCATATCTGCTCAAATCATCTGTGAAGATCAGAAAATAATGATATCTATCGCGAGCCTGAATATTCATCGGACCACATACATCAGTATGTATGATTTCCAACAAATCTATTGCTTGCTTCATTGTTCCGGAGAACGGTGTTTTAGTCATCTTGCCCATGAGGCATGGTTCGCAAGCATCAAGTGATTCCAAAATCCCATCAGCATGGAGTTTCTTCATGCGCTTTACTCCAATATGACCTAAACGGCAGTGCTACAAATAATTTGCACTATCATTATTAACTCTGCATCTTTTGGTTTCAATATTATGATTATGTGTATCACTACGATCAGATCCAACGAACTATTTTCATTGGGTGTGTAACCATATAAGGTTTTATTCATGTAAACAAAACAACAATTTATTCTCTTACTTAAATGAATAACCGTATTACAATAAACATGATCAAATCATATTCATGCTTAACGCAAACACCAAATAACACTTATTCAGGTTCAACACTAATCCCGAAAGTATAGGGAGTGTGCGATGATGATCATATCAATCTTGGAACCACTTCCAACACACATCGTCACTTCACCCTTAACTAGTCTCTGTTTATTCTGCAACTCCCGTTTCGAGTTACTAATCTTAGCAACTGATCCAGTATCAAATACTGTGGGGTTGCTATAAACACTAGTAAAGTACACATCAATAACATGTATATCAAATATACTTATGTTCACTTTGCCATCCTTCTTATCTGCCAATCACTTGGGGTAGTTCCGCTTCCAGTGACCAGTCCCTTTGCAGTAGAAGCACTTAGTCTCAGGCTTAGGATCAGACTTGGGCTTCTTCACTTGAGCAGCAACTTGCTTGCCGTTCTTCTTGAAGTTCCCCTTCTTCCCTTTGCCCTTTTCTTGAAACTAGTGGTCTTGTCAACCATCAACACTTGATGTTTTTCTTGATTTCTACCTTCGTTGATTTCAACATCACGAAGAGCTTGGGAGTTGTTTCCGTTATCCCTTGCATATTATAGTTCATCACGAAGTTCTACTAACTTGGTGATGGTGACTAGAGAATTCTGTCAATCACTATCTTATCTGGAAGATTAACTCCCACTTGATTCAAGCGATTGTTGTACTCAGACAATCTGGGCACATGCTCACTAGTTGAGCGATTCTCCTCCATCTTTTAGCTATAGAACTTGTTGGAGACTTCATATCTCTCAACTGGGGTATTTGCTTGAAATATTAACTTCAACTCCTGGAACATCTCATATGCTCCATGACGTTCAAAACGTCTTTGAAGTCCCGATTCTAAGCCATTAAGCATGGTGCACTAAACTATCAAGTAGTCATCATATTGAGCTAGCCAAACGTTCATAACATCTGCATCTGCTCCTGCAATAGGTCCGTCACCTAGCGGTGCATCAAGGACATAATTCTTCTGTGCAACAATGAGGATAAACCTCAGATCACGGATCCAATCCGCATCATTGCTACTAACATCTTTCAACATGATTTTCTCTAGGAACATATCAAAATAAACACAGGGAAGCAACAACGCGAGCTATTGATCTACAACATAATTTGCAAAATACTACCAGGACTAAGTTCATGATAAATTTAAGTTCAATTAATCATATTACTTAAGAACTCCCACTTAGATAGACATCCCTCTAATCCTCTAAGTGATTACGTGATCCAAATCAACTAAACCATGACCGATCATCACGTGAGATGGAGTAGTTTTCAATGGTGAACATCGTTATGTTGATCATATCTACTATATGATTCACGCTCGACCTTTCGGTCTCCGTGTTCCGAGGCCATATCTGCATATGCTAGGCTCGTCAAGTTTAACCTGAGTATTCTGCGTGTGCAAAACTGGCTTGCACCCGTTGTAGATGGACGTAGAGCTTATCACACCCGATCATCACGTGGTGTCTGGGCACGACGAACTTTGGCAACGGTGCATACTCAGGGAGAACACTTCTTGATAATTTAGTGAGAGATCATCTTATAATGCTACCGTCAATCAAAGCAAGATAAGATGCATAAAAAGATAAACATCACATGCAATCAATATAAGTGATATGATATGGTCATCATCATCTTGTGCTTGTGATCTCCATCTCCGAAGCACCGTCATGATCACCATCGACACCGGCGCGACACCTTGATCTCCATCGTAGCATCGTTATCATCTCGCCAATCTTATGCTTCCACAACTATCACTACCGTTTAGTAATAAAGTAAAGCATTGCATCGCGATTGCATTGCATACAATAAAGCGACAACCATATGGCTCCTGCCAGTTGCCGATAACTCGGTTACAAAACATGATCATCTCATACAATAAAATTCAACATCATGCCTTGACCATATCACATCACAACATGCCCTGCAAAAACAAGTTAGACATCCTCTACTTTGTTGTTGCATGTTTTACGTGGCTGCTACGGGCTTAAGTAAGAACCAATCTCACCTACGCATCAAAACCACAACGATAGTTTGTCAAATAGACTCCGTTTTAACCTTCGCAAGGACCGGGCATAGCCATACTTGGTTCAACTAAAGTTGGAGAGACAGTCGCCCGCAAGCCATCTCTGTGCAAAGCACGTCGAGGGAACCGGTCTCGCGTAAGCGTACGCGTAAGGTTGGTCCGGGTCGTCTCGTCCAACAATACCGCCGAACCAAAGTATGACATGCTGGTAGGCAGTATGACTTGTATCGTCCACAACTCACTTGTGTTCTACTCGTGCATATAACATCAACATAAATAACCTAGGCTCTGATACCACTGTTGGGTTTCGTAGTAATTTCAAAAAATTTCCTACGCACACACAGGATCATGTGATGCATAGCAACGAGGGGTGAGTGTTGTCTACGTACCCAACGCAGACCGACTGCGGAAGCGATGACACGATGTAGAGGAAGTAGTCGTACGTCTTCTCGATCCAACCGATCAAGCACCGAAACTACGGCACCTCCGAGTTCGAGCACACGTTCAGCTCGATGATGATCCCCGGACTCCGATCCAGCAAAGTGTCGGGGAAGAGTTCCGTCAGCACGACGGCGTGGTGACGATCTTGATGAACTACAGCAGCAGGGCTTCGCCTAAACTCCGCTACAGTATTATCGAGGTATATGGTGGCAGGGGGCACCGCACACGGCTAAGGAATAGATCACGTGGATCAACTTGTGTCAACTTGTGTGTTTAGAGGTGCCCCTGCCTCCGTATATAAAGGAGGAGAGGAGGGGAGGCTGGCCGGCCAAGGGGGGGAGGCGCAGGAGAGTCCTACTCCCACTGGGAGTAGGATTCCCCCTCCAATCCTAGTCCAACTAGGATTCCTCGGAGGGGAAAAGAGGAGGAGGGGGCCGGCCACCTCTCCTAGTCCTAATAGGACTAGGGGAAGGGGGGGGCGCAGCCCATCTAGGGCAGCCCCTTCTCTTTTCCACTAAGGCCCACTATGGCCCAAATAGCTCCCGGGGGGTTCCGGTAACCCTCCCGGTATTCCGGTAAAATCCCGATTTCACTTGGAACACTTCCGATATCCAAATATAGGCTTCCAATATATCAATCTTTACGTATTGACCATTTCGAGACTCCTCGTCATGTCCGTGATCACATCCGGGACTCCGAACAACCTTCGGTACATCAAAATGCATAAACTCATAATATAACTGTCATCGTAACCTTAAGCGTGCGGACCCTACGGGTTCGAGAACAATGTAGACATGACCGAGACATGTCTCTGGTCAATAACCAATAGCGGGACCTGGATGCCCATATTGGCTCCTACATATTCTACGAAGATCTTTATCGGTCAGACCGCATAACAACATACGTCGTTCCCTTTGTCATCGGTATGTTACTTGCCCGAGATTCGATCGTTGATATCAAATACCTAGTTCAATCTCGTTACCGGCAAGTCTCTTTACTCGTTCCGTAATACATCATCTCACAACTAACATATTAGTTGTAATGCTTGCAAGGCTTATGTGATGTGTATTACCGAGAGGGCCCAGAGATACCTCTCCGACAATCGGAGTGACAAATCCTAATCTCGAAATACGCCAACCCAACATCTACCTTTGGAGACACCTGTAATGCTCCTTTATAATCACCCAGTTACGTTGTGACGTTTGGTAGCACCCAAAGTGTTCCTCCGGTAAACGGGAGTTGCATAATCTCATAGTCATAGGAACATGTATAAGTCATAAAGAAAGCAATAGCAACATACTAAACGATCAGGTGCTAAGCTAATGGAATGGGTCATGTCAATCAGATCATTCAACTAATGATGTGACCTCGTTACTCAAATAACAACTCATTGTTCATGGTCAGGAAACATAACCATCTTTGATTAACGAGCTAGTCAAGTAGAGGCATACTAGTGACACTTTGTTTGTCTATGTATCCACACATGTATTATGTTTCCGGTTAATACAATTCTAGCATGAATAATAAACATTTATCATGAAATAAGGAAATAAATAATAACTTTATTATTGCCTCTAGGGCATATTTCCTTCATCATTAACTGAATTTACTGACATAATTTTATTCTTGCATTTGTAGACAGTCCAAATCATGTTTCATTTACTTACTTTACTGACATAATTTTATTCTTGCATCTTCAGACAGTCCAAATCATGCTTCATTAACTGAATTTACTGACATAATTTTATTCTTGCATCTTCAGACAGTCCAAATCATGCTTCATTAACTGAATTTACCAACAGCAATTCAAAACATCTGCAGACTAACTACCACCAACACAAACCCTAGTTGGATAGCACTGACTGACCTAAGGAACAACACATCCATAGAACCTCCTCCCAGTGTCCTTTCCTTCAAATGCATGGGGCCAAGTGCAGTCTACATGTGATGCTTGCATCTGCAGCTCTACCACAGAAGGATGCATTTATGGTGGTGCCAGGGTTCGCCTGCATTGTAGCACAGTAATGAACCTCAAAACAAAGAGCAGTGCTCCAAACCATTGTCTCAAATCGAAGAACACTTGAACCCTAACCCTAACCCTAGGTGCGAAATAGAGAAGATCTCTTACCCAGTGTTGCTCCAGCTCCATGCCGACCAGCTCCTCCTCGCTGCTCTCGTCTCCATCGTTCCACGGCGGCGAGGGAACCATGCCTCCAGCGGCGGCGAAGAGCTCCGGCGGTGACAGGAGGGGACATAGCAGAGTGGGGTGGAGTGAGAGTGAGAGTGAGCGAGTGGAGTGGAGTGGAGTGTGAGCGGCGGCGAGTGGAGGGCAACGCTTTGACCACGCGCGTGCCCTAACGGCCGTCAACCTGTGCGCCCTCCGGTTTGTGCGACGTGGCACCTGATGGGTGGGCCAGCCCTGTCAGAAATCGGGTTAACTGCGGCAAAGCGGTCATTTGCTTTTATTGAGAAAATTTACAAGAAAAGTGGTGGATTTTTGGGACGCGCTGCAAATGTGGTGGCAATCTGATGCTTAAGCTTCAAATGTGGTGGTTTTTTGCAATTCACTCTCAGTTGCAAGAAAAATCTTCAGCAAAACCTCTGTTGCAAACAAATTATAAAAAAGTTTGCAACAAGACCTTTGTTGCAAAAAAATCTACAACACAAACTTTATTGCAAATGTTTCTGTAACAAGACTTGTGCTTGCAACCCGACGAATCGCTAGCCGACGCGTAGCACGCTCCTAGCTACTACTTGAAAAACATGCTTAGTTATGGTTTGACACATCAAGATAGTTTTCTGGTGTTCTGTTAACTTACGATAGCTACTGATCTTATGGGGTTTCGAAAACCAGTTTTACCTGCTCATTTGTTTTGAGAAAGGTTGAGAGTTTCCATGGAGAAAAAGGAAAAATCCCATATGAACGTCTAACTTTTCACAAATATGTGGTCAATTGCTGAGTTTTCTGCCATGATAAGATTTTCTTGTGAATTCGTGAGATTTCAAAATTTCCAAGCTTCCGGTTGTGAGTTTTAATTCATGTGCAACAGTCATGAACAGACCCGGCCCGTCCTGCATTCAAAATATTACAGGATTGTACGTTCTTACATTTCAATTAACTTTTGTTCACCAATGTCAGTCAGTGTGACTACAAAAGTCTCCTCAGACTACTCTGAATCAGATTATGTAAATAGAAGTTGAATTCTTAATACATTTATGCCATCCATAGAAAAAGAATGGCCTTGCCAACTGCAACACCACGTCCATGAACATGGCTAGATGAACAAGTCGAGAATTTTCCACATTTGAACAATTATCTACATTCTTATATTCATCGTTATATGACTAAGTTGTTGATGATATTGACAACTAATAAATTATTATTAACCCGTCATTTTGCCCTCTCTTTATTTTAAGTCGGACGCCACTTAAATCACACATTCCGGGTAGTGCTAATTATTTCTACACATACTTACTAGTAGAAAGAAGTGCTTCGATCCTTAAAAAAAAAGAAAAAAAGAAAGAAGTGCTTCGAGAGACCCAACACGTGCCCATCAACGCGTCAAGCAAGTACGTAGCCACCGATGCATCAAGCAAGTAAGTGAGGGGTTAATAATCCATAAACTTAAGCTTAACGATACTTCTCCACTACTATTAAACAATCCAACAAGAACTTTCTTACGTGCACCACATAAGCGTACACGGACTCATTACCATCATAGGATTAGACCCACCAATCTCAATCTAACAGCTATCTTTAATCTAATCCGATCACTGGTGTGCACTTAGTAATTTAACATGACTGACCGCACTCCACCACACAGGAAAACAACTCTGCACATAACGCAGGAACCGTTCTCCCCTTATCCCTTCCGCTAATCGCTCTCCTTCTTCACCCACCTCGCACCCCCGATCTTCGTCGCCATGTCTTGCGCCGATCTCAGCTGGTGCTCCTATGCCCCCGGCCATGCCGACCTCCGGTGGCGCTCATCCCATCCTGCACCTCCAACCCCGACTCCGCCACGCCCAACACATCTTCACTAGAGCGCCTCCACACAGAGAACACCGGGTGCATGGGGAACCTCCATTGCACTCCCTCCGACGGCCGCCCGGCGGTAACCCAGCTCCTCCCCTCCCTCGTCTTCACCACCAACCGAGCCCCCCAATGACGAACCAAGAGGAGCCGGGGGCGGCTAAAACTTTGGATCACTGATGGGACGCGGAGATCCAACAAGCGATGGTGACGACGCTTCAAATTCTGCAGGTATTGCCCTCCTCCCATCTCCAGCACATTTCCTATTTATTTGACTCTCCTTGGAGATGGCGAGGTCCACCGACGTGGAACTGCTAGCAGCCACGGTGGGGCTTGGTGAGTGCAGACGTCTAGTCCACTATAATTAACACCCAACACCAAAACCCAGATTGTTTTCATGGCAAATTCAAAGCTTGTCATGTGTACCTCTAATGCAGGAATAGGATTAATGGCACATAAGAGGAATCCATCAAACACGCTCTCCACTGGATGTAAATACTACTTCTAGTTAAGTTTCTGGATCACACCGGTTCATAATTCAACAAGCATTCCAAGCTTCTCAAGAACCAAAAGTTCGCGTCCAAGCTTGACCACCAGATTAAGTTTTTTTAATGTCCAGGTTAGTTTTTTGTTCATACCCTATGCCTCCATTGAGTTCTTCTAGCTGATGAGCGTCCAAAGTGGAATTAGCTATCAAAATGGGTTCAAGGTAAACTCTAATTTATTTATTTCTTTGGATTCAGGTGGACATGTCATAGGTGCAGATGGGCTTGATCAAGCCGTTAAATTAATTTCATTTACGAACTGACGTGAAGGCGAAGTTTTTTAGTAGGTATTTCTTCAACATATGAATGGTGCTTGCTTCTTGCGTCCAAAGATGATTTACTACTTTGTTGCTTCAAATTAGGCTCGAACCAACCATACCTACAGTAAACACATCATAATTATGAGCTAATTTTTTTTGTGTTCCATTGATTTTCCTAACATGTTGTTTGGCATTGTTGTTGCTAATCTCTTTGACATTGATTTTCATAGCATGATGTTTGACACCGTCGGCCTCGCGAACCAACCATACCTATAGCATGCTGTTGGACATTGATTTTGCTAATTTCTTTGATATTGATTTCCATAGCATGTTGTTTGACACCGTCAGCCTCGCTGTACTCAGCCAGGTTGCCACAACAAGGCGTCTGGTAGCCATTCACCTCGTTTCTCCTATTTTCTTTCTCCGTCCGTCCATCAGGTGCTTCAAAAGCTGCTATAAGTTCATGGGCCGATTTACTTTCAGGAGTTCCATATGAACTGTTTGACTGTGGGTGTGGGCATGGGTACATCAGAGAAGGGCTCCACTCTTTCAGAGCTAAGTATTTTTTTAACTAAAAAAGATCCATGTTTGCACTGTTATATATTTGGTTCAACTCATATTACAAGTATGCATCTATATATGTTCCCAAACGAGTGAACCCCTTCCAACGTCAAAATTATGCATGTCTTTCACATTGCAGCTTCCCATTGCCCGTTGGTATGTGCCTCGAATGGCTTCACCATTGCAAAAGGTATTGTAGTCGTGCACAACATACTACACCGAATTCTTTGTAGCTTTGTGGAATTTTGCTGAAAACTGTTGTTACTATTTGAGAATTGAGAGTGATGTTATTTTCTTCCTATGTTGTAGAGGCCAGAAAAGTTTGGTGAGACGGAACACTATCATGGTCTTTTATAGAGCTACAGATCAATCTTTACGAATGTTTTTCTGTAGGCAATTATTTGCTCTTCTTGAAACTGTGAGACCGGTATTTTGATTTGTTGTTTCTTCTTAACTGCAGATTTGTCACCTACTATTAGGTACATATATTGTGTTACTGCACATTGCCTCTATATGTGTTCACTTGAAAAGATAAGACTATTTTACCAACCAATACTTTCAGCTCCCATTTGAAGGGAATAGTATGGTGCTCGTGGTCTTTATGTTATCTTACCATTCTATACGATAAAAATGATTCTGTTCAATTCCAGTCTATCCACCTCTAACATGTTGTTTGTTGCTTTTCTTTTCTTGTTATATGGTTTTTCCTGCTCTTTCCAAAATCATGAACTCATTAAGCATATAAGCACATATAATGCAAGGTTTCTTTTGGTGCTTTTAGAACTTAAAAATGGTTCATTTTTATTGTAAAGGAGGGTATGCAATCACTATGGTGGCATTATGATGGCTCTTGTAAGTTTGACATGGGAGTTTAAGGGACAACTTGATTGTTCACATAGAGAAGGTATGCTTTTAGCCCTTTGTTTTCTTTTAGACACGAAAGCATGTGCTTAGCATGTACTCTTTTCACAGAGAGCTGCTGATTATTTTTGTGGTGAGCTGTGATGCAAGGTTTTGCCGTGATGTTACAAAACAGATATCGATATCGAAAACTATATACTTGGAGATCTTTGGGCAAGGTAACACATTTCAATAAATAAGGGCAAATGGATTGGTTCTCTATATATTTAATTACACAGATGGCTTTGTCCTATTATTCCTTACCAGTAGGTTTTTTGTCATGAACTATAAACAATTGAAATTATATTTGCACCATCTATCTCATTGCGTGGCATGTTAAGGCACCATGGCTCTTCTAAGTTTTGGGATGTCGGCCAAGCAACCGACCTTGTGATGGGACTGCAATTCTGGCTGGCCTTCCACCTGAAGAAGCTAGCCATTGACACCACAAAAATCGAAGCGGTTGTTCCCCTGCTCCATGGATCCGTGGCACTCAACGGCCTTGGTTGAAACGATGGCGTCAAAACATAAAGCAGATTATGTAAAGTAGGACTTGCAAAAAAACAATCATATTACAAGAATGGATAAATAGTGGTTGTACCTGAGTGCTTTGAATGTGTCCTTCAAGATTCATAGGAATAAGAAGATTACTGATGATTTGAAATAAGAATGCAGTAGCTTTTCGGGTGAAAAAAGAACCTTATCAACATAATAATTCGTTTGAAATATTTCTTTACTACTACTATCAGATTATCCTTTTACATACACATGCGATTTTTCACATATGGTTTCAATATTAGTTGAGACGTGCGTTACACATGCACGCTTACTAGTACTGTAAATGAAGAACACAACCCATATATACATGCATAATGTGTCGACCAACGCGGCGCGCTTTGCTAGTGCTTTCTATGGGCCGGCTCATTTAGAGTTCATCGAAGGTCCACGCAGAATATATCGAAGTTATTTAGCCCGATTCCAGCCCATCCCATTACCAAGCACTTCCCCGGGGTTGGGGCTAGGGTTTACAAGCTATATATTTAACCCGGGGTTGGGGCCGGCTAGGGTTTTCTGATCCTGAAATCAACAAGAACACCGATCGAAAGGTAGGAACACCAACATGCAACAGATGATAAGCCATGCCTCACTACCGGAACCACACCCTATGCCGACGGCCCTGGCCGTCGGCATAGCCCTGATTGGCCGTCGGGACAGGCCTATGCCGACACCCCCGTCGGCATAGGGTCGTCGGCAACATATCCGTCGGCGTAGCCTGGGAGGCCGTGCCATCGAAGCTCCCGCGGATGGCATCCCGCGCTCGCGCCACTGCGGCAGCCCCATCTCGCGCCGCTTGGATGCGCTCCCGCTCAGCGTGTGGCCATGAGGAATCCCTCCTATCTTGCGCCCCTGCTGTGGCGAAGAAGAAAAAGAAATTGTCCAGCGCCTATTACGAGCTCTCCTCGCCAGGTAACCAATCTCAGAAATTCTTTGTGCTTGCGGCGAACCAAATCGCATGCAATCCGCTGCTGTGTCTGTCTGCTTGACGCTACTAACTAACGCTTATAAAACAGTCACAGATGATGATGATGTTGATACCCCGACGGAGAAGGACCTTGAGTCGGATGAAGCCCAGTGGGCGTATTATCAGCGCTGGTGCAAGGCTCATAACAAGAAATATGACCATGACGAGATGGCTCGCCGATTCGATGTTTTCAGAGGTTGGGCGCTGGGTGTGTACCAATGGAACACCGGCCTTCCTTTGGATCCAGTTAAAGCAGCCATTTTCATAAAGAAAAGAGAAAAGGTCAAATTACTTTTGTCGAAAGGCAAAGACGTCTCAAAGTATGATGAATGTCTTGTTCCACTCGCATTAAGTCCATCTATGGATGAGCCCTAAAGCTATGCATTAGCGCTTGTTGGAGAAAGAAAATCACAGAGATGGATGGATCCCTTCAGTGATGTTGAAGATGTCACAGCAGAGTAGTCGTAGTAGTTTGCTTAGGGAAATCCCAGTCCCTGAATGAGATGAACTCAACTCACCAAATCACTCCACTGTAATAAGTTATGCTTTGCTGTTCCATGTGTACTAAGTTATCCTATACCCTGCGGGCTAAGTTATGCTTCCAAGTGTACTAAATTATGGCATCTTTTTCTCTAAGTCTCTGCCATGATGTGTTCCATACTTCCATATGCTTCCACCTGTGTAAAGTGTCTATTTAGTCTATTGCGTTTACAGGAACAAGAGTTCAAAAAGATCAAGAGCAAATATGGAGATGGTAATATATGAAGTTGTTTATTGGGCATTATTAGGACGAAACTGAAGGTGAGTTTGTAGTGAAAAATATTTTAGCAACTTGTTTGTTAGGTGCTCGTACAGTTAAAGGTCCACTATAATATTTTTAGATATATACATGTGCTCTTTTGGATGCTTGGGTTGCTACTCTCCAAGCACAATCAGGACGCACTGGGATCAACCAACAAAAATAAATTCCATGGATAGGTTTACTAAACATAGATAGCAAGGTGGTACAGGAAGAACCAATGTTGTCCTCTTGGCGTGGCTGGATCCAAAAGAAATGGCCACCCAAGCTTCGCCAGGCATGAATTGACACTATGTAGGTGAGAGTACATTTTGTTTTATGTGTTTATTCACTCTAAAAGGGTGATGCTATTACTGAAAAAAAGGTGATGCTGCGCGACAACAGTCTTGATCCAGCTACATAACATACCACCATGTTGCACACATCCCTACAAAAAGCTAACCCTCCTTCTTTCTTCATCAAGTCTTGATCGACATGTATGCTTGATCATACACACACAGAAGAAAGCTCACCCACGAGCTGCAAAAATGGCTTCTCGTGGTGCCATTATCATCGCCATGTTTGCCTTGCTCTTCTTCTCGATGCTCGCGGCTTCCCACTGGGATCTTCTGAAGGATTTTGAAGAGATTATCTTCGAGCATTGTCTGAGAGTGGCATATGTCGTGGCTCATGAGTTTGCTAGGTATGCGTCTATCTATCAGCCAGATGTGTGGCAGGAGAATCCCCCTATTTTACAATCATGTGGTGGTCTAACTGATGCCCGAACAGGTTATACCGGGCATGACGGCCCACCAACCTGGCGGAATCATTGGCTAGATCCAAGCAAGGAGGAGAAGTGGCAACGAAGTGGTCAATGGCGCCGGCAAGGAAGACCAATTCCAAGAATCTCAAGAAACGAAACACAAACCGATAGGTAAAATTCCCATACTATTTTACTTAGACATCCCTACGTTGTAAGCAAATGGCAAGAGCAAATATGAAATTACATGTTAACACAATACTATTCTTGAGGTTTTCATCCCATGTCCACATCACTCGAGTCCATTTACTCAACGTGACGCAAAACACAATAGCAGATGCCATTATCAGATTAGTACACGCTAACATTCAGTTGAGACACGCGTCTCCATCAACTGACAGATTTCTCAAGTTCATCTATCTACTCCATGCGATGGGTATTCTCGCAAAAGGCAAGCGAGTCAATATACACCAGACTAGACTGGCCACACAAACCGGCGCTAGACACCAGGCTTCAAGTGCTATGTTACTAGTCGCTATCGCTATCGCCATCCGAACGAGGATAGGCAATACAAGTACTACTACCGCCGCCATATGCTTGGCTGCTTGGGTGAACAACAGGCTGGTAGTTTTCGCAGCCGTAGCAGCGCCCTGCAACATAGATAGAACAAATAAAGAGTTAGACAAATATCAATATGAGATTGCGATTAAGGCATATGTGTGAACAGCACAACTGGCTGAACCTGATGCAAACCTCACGGACAATATAATAAGAAAACATGCCAAGAATCAGGAGGAGCAACTGTCAAGAAAACCAACAAGGTACCTGCATCATTTTCTCCAACTATACAGCACATAATCACATCATTCTCACTCCGAAAATAGAGGTCGACTTCAGAGAAGAATAGTTTGGTACTGTTGGCATCAGCATTCTGCTGGTCCTCAGGCTGCTTAGCTGTGAAGTTATAATGGGCACCGCCCCCTCCAAACTCGTAAAATATAGATATCACTTTTACCTCCACCAGCTCATACTGAAAAGACAAAATGGAAAGACATGTTTAAAATGGATAATCAGGCTGAAAAGTCATCCCGATTGTCACAACCTCACACACACCGAGATAAGAGAGAAAGAGAGAGAGAGGTAGACCTTGGTGTTGTTGGCTCTGTTGTATTTACGCAGGGCCACCTCCGCGTGGTAGCGCGCATCCTTTTGTTTGGCCGCGACTCTTCTTTCACGCAGCGCGTTCCTCACCTCCGGAGGTTTCCTCTTTCGCATTACAGGTGGAATTCCGATGGAAGCGATGTTAAAGTCACCCGTCCATTTGGGTGGGGGCAGAGGCCGAAACCTCCAAGCATGTTCCTCCATGTTGATACCTTCAGGAGTGCTCCTCTCCTTGGACATCCAACCAGCTTGACTCCTGATTCATTATTGTGAACTGATTGTTATGCCAAAAAAACAAAAATACATCACATGTACCATGCCTTAACGTGAGAAATATTAAGTTATCACTTACCCAGTTGCTTTTCTTTCATGATGAAGGTGCATGCAGAGTTCTTGAAACATGATTAAAAAAAACCATTGAGTTTGTTCAGAATTAAATTTGACAGATTTACCCATTTGATTTTCTTTTATGATGAAGGGATGAACTACATGACATAAGATAATGAGAGCAAAACATGAGATTGTGATATTAATTTTATTGAACGAATTGCTGTGTGTTTCAGCACAGTTCTAAGCCCGTCAGCGATGAAGCTTGCAGTGTAGAATGTTAACGGGAGGAATTATCTTAACCATTTACCTGGGAAAATAGTTTGGAATATTTTAAAAGAAGGACGATATAATAGTAGGAACCAGAGGATTTGGGTTATCGATCTTGCAATGACATTTCAGAATGCCAAATGAAGATGCACAATGACATTGAACAGAGAGCAATCGAACAATTTAAGTAAGAGGTTAGGAGTGTTCAACTTGCATACCTCCCTTTTGAAGAGGCGCCTGAGGTGGCAACTTGATGGTGGTGTTGCTTTGTCTCCTGTGCCTTGGCATTCAAATTCTGTTTAAACCTGAACCAGAACATATGACTTAAATAGAATTAATTAAAGTAAAAGGAAACTAAGTTGTCGAGATAATCTACGTATTATTATTATTCCAATTTTAGTAAATTTCAGAACCAGAAAATATTTTTGGAACCGATAGCATTGCTGCGCTTTTCAGTACAATTCTTAGCCGATGCAGCGTAGAATGGTTTTTTAAAGAACGAAATCCAGCTAACCATATGGGAACAGGGGGAATTATGCAACCCATTTTCCAGAAAAAAAAACAGTTTGGAATATTAACCAAAATGGACAACTTAACAAAGGGATTCAGAGTATTACCCAATGACCATGTACAGTGGTGTTGAACAGAGCAAACCAGAAAAAAAAACCCTGAAGATGTTAGGATTTTTACCTTGCATATCTCCCCTTTGAAGCAGCATGTGAAACTGTAACTTGGTGTTGCTTTGGCTCCTCCTCTGGGAAGACAGGCAGCAAACCCCCCTTATGCCTTGAACCATAACATATGATTTATTCAGAATCACGGTAAAATGAAGCAGAGTCGTCAACAAAATATAGTAACATTCTAATTTCAGCAACTTTCACAATCGTAATAATTTGTTGCTGCGGGGTGGGGGGTTGCCGGCCGGGCCGAGCTCGGCTCCGCCCGCGTCATGGTGGCTACAGAGCTCCCTCTCGTCGGCGGGACTACTCGCCTCGCCGCCCGTTGGACCTGCGAACTCGTCGTTGATCTCCCGTCGGTTTCCGTTCCTCCTGCCTCTGCTGCTCCCCCGCCCCC
>NC_041389.1:713910987-713912708 GCF_002162155.2 Triticum dicoccoides | reverse complement strand
TCTCCGTGTCCCAGATCCCCTGCTCTCGACCCCCTCCTCCATGGCTCCCCCTTCCTCCCTGCCGCCCCTCCCGTCGTCCCCCTCACGACTGGGGCGACGGCGCCGGCCGGCCCAATATGTCCCTGGACGACCGCCGGGCCCCTGCCTGTGCCTTTGCGGGGGGTCAGCGCCGGGAGGCCGACCTGCGCCGCCAACTGGCCACCCGGGACTCCCGACGCTCCCCACCCCATGAGCCCCGCCGCTGGTCATCTCGCGATGATCGCCGCTCGTCGCCCCGCACCGATCGCCGCTCGCCGGGCCGCGATGCCCGTCGCTCCCCCGCCCAGGAAGACCGTCGGGACCGGGCCCGCTCTTCGACTGCGGACTCGTGGCGCGCTGACCGCCGCCGGTCCCCCTCCCCTGCTCCCCGTCATCGATCTCCATCCCCTCCCCGCCCTGAAAGCCCCGGCATCCGATGCCGCTCCCCCTCGTCGGTACCAATCGCCTCATAACCAGCCTACTCTGCCTCTGGGCAACGGCGGTAACGGGGCACGGGGGAGGCAAGGTGCCAAGAAGAAGAAGAAGCGAGGCCCCGGTTGCGGCCCTAATGCCTCGGCCATCACTCCCGCAGCTTCGGCTGCGCCTGTTCCTGGGGTGGACCGCGACCCTCCTTCGTGCTTCAACTGTGGGATCGCGGGTCATTTCCAAGTCGAGTGCCCCAACCCCCCGATGTACTACCTGTGCAAGGACTCGGGCCACCCCGCTGCACTGTGCCCGGACCGCCCGGTGTCGGAGAGCTCATGATGTACGGCCACTGTATCGAGGGGCTCGGCTTCTTCCACATCGAGGTGGAGGACATCCCCCTTCCTCTCCGTCGCTCCTCACGATTGTCTCCATTATGGGGGCGGGGGTTGCCTCCCTGGAGATGATCAAGGCCGAACTCAACCACCTGTGCCGGCGTGTTTGGGACTGGCAGGTCACTCCGACTGCGGACAACTCCTTCTCTGTGATCTTCTTGGATGCCATCAGCTTGGGCCTTTGCACTCGCAGCGACAACATCACTCTGGCCCTCAACAAAGCTCGTCGTCAACATCTCTAAGCCTCAGGTGGACCCCAAGGCTGCGACCGTCCTCGACATGGCCGGGATTCTCATAGCGGGGCTCCCCGACATTTCCCGTTCTGAGAGGGCAATTCGTAGTATGTCCAAGATACTCGGCAATGTGGTGGTGGTGGATGAGCTCTCCCTCCGCAAAGAGGAGGAAGTCTGGGTCAAGATCAAATGCCTGGACTCCTCCAAGCTCCGCGCCACCGTCCGAGTCTTCTTCAACGACTTGGGCTTCGACCTCAAGATCTCCCCCGAGCCGCCCAACCACATCGGCCGCCCCCGCTACTCTGATGATGGGCACTTTGGTGGGGGTGGCATGGAGAAGCGCGACGACTCCCACTACCGCCGCCTGCGTCCCTCCCGCCACGAGGATCCGGACGACGAGAGCGCTCTGGTCGCAGCCGCTCCCCATCACGGGACCCCTCTGACCCCCTCCGAGCCGTGGGGGTGCGGGCTCCGATCGGTCTCACGCGCTGGACCCCTCTGTCGAGGTGGCCCCCGTTGTGTTGCCGGCTGCCTCCCCCACCTCCTCGGCCGAGGGGAGCAACGTCTCCGGCATCAGCCTCCTTGTCCTGCCGGTGTCTTCGTCGCGCCCCCCATGCTCCACCTCGGCTCCCACCTCCTCGCCTCCGGCCCC
>NC_041389.1:713901189-713910702 GCF_002162155.2 Triticum dicoccoides | reverse complement strand
CGGGCCCCCCTGGGATGTTTTGTCCCAACCCTCCACCATGGCCTCGGACTTCGCTCTTGTGGCCCTGCTGGAGGACAGCCAGCCGGCATCGGACCCGCCACCCCCCCGGCCGGGCCCCGGTGCCCTGCTGGAGCCTCCTGCGCCTGCTTCTCTGACCCAGCTGCTCCTGGTGGCCACCGAGGAGGTGGTCACCCCTGTCGCTTCCCACCTGCCCCGGACGGTGTCGTATGCCCGACGGACCCAGGCCTCGTTGACTCCAGTGACTGCTTCTCGCCGCAGTGCCCATCTCGATGCGGACCGCCCGTCCGGCTTCCCGGCGCCGTCCATCTCCGAGCGTGCTGAGATCCGGGCCGTGATATGTCCATTTTGCATCATGCTTTTATATCGATATTTATTGCATTATGGACTGTTATTACACGTTATGTCACAATACTTATGACTATTCTCTCTTATTTTACAGGGTTTACATGAAGAGGGAGAATGCCGGTAGCTGGGATTCTGGGCTGGAAAAGGAGCAAATATTAGAGACCTATTCTGCACAACTCCAAAAGTCCTAAAACTCCACGAAAGTCATTTTTGGAATTAATAAAAAATACTGGCGAAGGAATCAGCGTTAGGGGGCCCACACCATGTTCTCGAGGGTGGGGGGCAAGCCCACCCCCTAGGGCGTGCCCCTGCCTCGTGGGCCCCCTGACAGGCCTCTGGTGCCCATCTTCTGCTATATGAGGTCTTTTACCCTGGAAAAAATCATAAGCAAGCTTACGGGACGAAACTCCGCCGCCACGAGGCAGAACCTTGGCGGAATCAATCTAGGGCTCCGACGGAGCTGTTCAGCCGGGGAAACTTCCCTCCGGGAGGGGGAAATCATCACCAACGATCCTCTCATCGGGAGGGGGTCAATCTCCATCAACATCTTCACCAGCACCATCTCCTCTCAAACCCTAGTTCATCTCTTGTATCCAATCTTTGTACCAAAACCTCAAATTGGTACCTGTGGGTTACTAGTAGTGTTGATTACTCCTTGTAGTTGATGCTAGTTGGTTTATTTGGTGGAAAATTAATGTTCAGATCCTTAATGCATATCAATACCCCTTCGATTATGAACATTAATATGATTTGTGAGTAGTACGTTTGTTCCTGAGGACATGGGAGAAGTCTTGCTATATGTAGTCATGTGAATTTGGTATTCGTTCGATATTTTGATAAGATGTATGTTGTCTATCCTCTAGTGGTGTTATGGGAACGTCGACTACATGACACTTCACCATTGTTTGGGCCTAGAGGAAGGCATTGGGAAGTAATAAGTAGATGATGGGTTGCTAGAGTGACAGAAGCTTAAACCCTAGTTTATGCGTTGCTTCGTAAGGGACTGATTTGGATCCACATGTTTCATGCTATGGTTAGGTTTACCTTAATACTTCTTTTGTAGTTGCGTATGCTTGCAATAGGGGTTAATCATAAGTGGGATGCTTGTCCAAGAAAGGGCAGTACCCAAGCACCGGTCCACCCACATATCAAATTATCAAAGTAACGAACGCGAATCATATGAGCGTGATGAAAACTAGCTTGACGATAATTTCCATGTGTCCTCGGGAGTGCTTTTCTCATATAAGAACTTGTCCAGGCTTGTCCTTTGCTACAAAAAGGATTGGGCCACCTTGCTGCACTTTATTTACTTTTATTGCTTGTTACCCATTACAAATTATCTTATCACAAAACTATCTGTTACCTACAATTTCAGTGCTTGAAGAGAATACCTTACTGAAAACCGCTTGTCATTTCCTTCTGCTCCTCGTTGGGTTCGACACTCTTACTTATCCAAAGGACTACGATAGATCCCCTACACTTGTGGGTCATCAAGACTCTTTTCTGGCGCCGTTGCCGGGGAGTGAAGCGCCTTTGGTAAGTGGAACTTGGCAAGGAAAAATTTATATAGTGTGCTGAAATTTACTGTCACTTGTTACTATGGAAACTAATCCTTTGAGGGGCTTGTTTGGGGTATCTTCACCCCGACCAGTACATCAAAGAGTTGCTCCTCAACCTACTGAACCTACTAAAAAAGTTTACTTTGAAATTCCTTTGGGTATGGTAGAGAAACTGCTAGCTAATCCTTTCACAGGAGATGGAACATTACATCCCAACTTGCACCTAATCTATGTAGATGAAGTTTGTGGATTATTTAAGCTTGCAGGTATGCCTGAGGATGTTATCAAGAAGAAGGTTTTCCCTTTATCTTTTAAGGGAGACACATTGACATGGTATAGGCAGGCTATGTGATGATATGGGATCCTGGAACTATAAATGATTGAAATTGGAATTTCACCAAAAGTTCTATCCAATGCATCTTATTCATCGTGATCGTAATTACATATATAATTTTTAGCGTCGCAAAGGAGAAAGCATCGCTCAAGCTTGGGGAAGGCTTAAGTCAATATTATATTCATGCCACAATCATGAACTCTCAAGAGAAATGATTATTCAAAAAATTCATGCTTGGCTTTCTCTCAACAATCGCACCATGCTTGATACTTCTTGTGTTGGCTCTTTTATGATGAAGACTATTGAATTCAAGTGGGATTTATTGAAAGAATTAAACGCAACACTAAAGATTGGGATTCCAATGATGGTAAGGAGTCAGGTATGACACCTAAGTTTGATTGTTTTAAATCTTTTATGGATACCGATGCGTTTCATAGATTCAACACTAAATATGGACTTGACTCTGAAATAGTAGCTTCTTTCTGTGAATCATTTGCTACTCATGTTGATCTCCCTAAGGAGAAGTGGTTTAAATATAATCCTCCCACTGAAGTAAAAGTAGTTGCACCTATTAAAGTTGAAGAAAATACCATCACTTATAATGATCCTATTGTCCCTACTACTTATATTGAGAAACCTCTTTTCCTTGTTAGGATGAAGGATCATGCTAAAACTTCAACTGTGGTTCATAAGAGTAATACTAAAACACCTACACCACCTGAGCAAATTCAGTTTGAACCTAATATTGCTGTGGTTAAAGATCTCTTGGCTGATAATATTGATGGGCATGTTATTTATTTCTGTGATGAAGCTGCTAGAATTGCTAAACATGATGCTAAGAAACATAGACCTGTTGTAGGCATGCCTGCATTGTTATCATGGCTTATGTGATATGGGTGCTAGTGCTAGTGCAATACCTATTTCCTTATATCAAGAAATTATGCATGATATTGCACCTGCTAAGATAGAAGATATTGATGTTACAATTAAGCTTGCCAATAGAGGTACTATTTCACCAATTGGGATTGTTAGAGATGTTGAAGTCTTGTGTGGGAAAGTTAAATATCTTGTTGATTTTCTTGTTCTTGGTTCCCCACAAGATGACTTTTGTCCCATTATATTTGGTAGACCCTTCTTGAATACTGTTAATGCTAGAATTGATTGCAAAAAAGATGTTGTCACGATTGGCTTGGATGATATGACTCATGAGTTTAATTTTGCTAAATTTCGTAGACAACCCCATGATAAAGAACTGTCTAGTAAGGAAGAAATTGTTGGTCTTGCTTCTATAGTTGTACCTCCAACAGATCCCTTAGAACAATATTTGCTAGACCATGAAAATGATATGTTCATGAATGAAAGAAGGGAAATAGATGAAGTATTCTTTAAACAGGGTCCTATTTTGAAACACAACTTACCTGTTGAAATCCTAGGGGATCTTCCATCACCCAAGGGAGATCCCGTGTTTGAGCTTAATGTTGGGAAACATAGTAATTTCAAAAAAATTCCTACGCACACGCAAGATCATGGTGATGCATAGCAACGAGAGGGGAGAGTGTTGTCCACGTACCCTCGTAGACCGAAAGCGGAAGCGTTAGAACAACGCGGTTGATGTAGTCGTACGTCTTCACGGCCCGACCGATCAAGCACCGAACCTAAGGCACCTCCGAGTTCTAGCACACGTTCGGCTCGATGACGTCCCTCGTACTCCGATCCAGCCGAGTGTCGAGGGAGAGTTCCGTCAGCATGACGGCGTGGTGATGATCTTGATGTTCTACCGTCGCAGGGCTTCGCCTAAGCACCGCTACAATATTATCAAGGAGGACTATGGTGGAGGGGGGCACCGCACACGGCTAAGAGATCAAGAGATCAATTGTTGTGTCTATGGGGTGCCCCCTGCCCCGTATATAAAGGAGTAAGGGGGAGGGGGCGGCCGGCCAGGGAGGAGGCGCGCCAAGGGGAGTCCTACTCCCACCGGGAGTAGGACTCCCTCCTTTCCTTGTCCAAGTAGGAGAGGGGGAAGGAAGGGAGAGAGGGGAGGAAGGAAAGGGGGGGCGCCGCCCCCCCTCCTTGTCCAATTCAGACTAGAGGGGGAGAGGGCACGCGACCTGCCCTGGCCGCCCCTCCTCTTCTCTACTTTGGGCCCAAGTGGCCCATTAACCCCCCGGGGGGTTCCGGTAACCCCCCGGTACTCCGGTATATATCCGATAACCTCCGAAACTTATTCCGGTGTCGGAATATAGTCGTCCAATATACCAATCTTCATGTCTCGACCATTTCGAGACTCCTCGTCATGTCCCCGATCTCATCCGGGACTCCGAACTCCTTCGGGACATCAAAACACATAAACTCATAATATAACCGTCATCGAAACCTTAAGCGTGCGGACCCTACGGGTTCGAGAACAATGTAGACATGACCGAAACACATTTCTGTTCAATAACCAATAGCGGAACCTGGATGCTCATATTGGCTCCCACATATTCTACGAAGATCTTTATCGGTCAAACCGCATAACAACATACGTTGTTCCCTTTGTCATCGGTATGTTACTTGCCCGAGATTTGATCGTCGGTATCTCAATACCTAGTTCAATCTCGTTACCGACAAGTCTCTTTACTCGTTACGTAATTCATCATGCCACAACTAACTCATTAGTCACATTGCTTGCAAGGCTTATAATGATGTGCATTACCGAGAGGGCCCAGAGATACCTCTCCGACAATTGGAGTGACAAATCCTAATCTCGAAATACGCCAACTCAACATGTACCTTCGGAGACACCTGTAGAGCTCCTTTATAATCACCCAGTTACGTTGTGACGTTTGGTAGCACACAAAGTGTTCCCCCGGTAAACGGGAGTTGCATAATCTCATACTCATAGGAACATGTATAAGTCATGAAGAAAGCAATAGCAACATACTAAACGATCAAGTGATAAGCTAACGGAATGGGTCAAGTCAATCACATCATTCTCCTAATGATGTGATCCCATTAATCAAATGACAACTCATGTCTATGGTTAGGAAACTTAACTATCTTTGATTTAACGAGCTAGTCAAGTAGAGGCATACTAGTGACACTATGTTTGTCCATGTATTCACACATGTATTATGTTTCCGGTTAATACAATTCTAGCATGAATAATAAACATTTGTCATGAAATAAGGAAATAAATAATAACTTTATTATTGCCTCTAGGGCATATTTCCTTCACTTAAACCATTACCTGATACTCTTAAATATGCTTATCTTGATGAAAAGAAGATATATCCTGTTATTATTAGTGCTAACCTTTCAGAGCAGGAAGAGGAAAGATTATTGAAAACTCTGAAGAAGCACAGTGCTGCTATTGGATATACTCTTGATGATCTTAAGGGCATTAGTCCCACTCTGTGCCAACACAAAATTAAGTTGGAAGAAGATGCCAAACCAGTTATTGATCATCAACAATGGTTAAACCCTAAGATGAAGGAAGTGGTAAGAAAGGAAATACTAAAGCTCCTAGAGGCAGGTATAATTTATCCCATTGCTGATAGTACGTGGGTAAGTCTTGTCCATTGTGTCCCTAAGAAGGGAGGTATTACTGTTCTTCCTAATGATAAAGATGAATTGATCATGCAAAGAATTATTACAGGTTATAGGATGGTAATTGATTTCTGCAAATTAAATAAAGCTACTAAAAAGGATCATTACCCTGTACCTTTTATTGATCAAATGCTAGAAAGACTATCCAAACATACACGTTTTTGCTTTCTAGATGGTTACTCTGGTTTCTCTCAAATACCTGTGTTAGCGGATGATCAAGAAAAGACCACTTTTACTTGCCCTTTCGGTACTTTTGCTTATAGATGTATGCCTTTTGGTGTATGTAATGCACCTACTACTTTTCAAAGATGCATGATGGCTATATTCTCTGACTTCTGTGAAAAGATTTGTGAGGTATTCATGGATGATTTCTCCATTTATGGATCCTCTTTTGATGATTGCTTGAGCAACCTTGAACGAGTTTTGTAGAGATGCGAAGATACTAGTCTTGTTTTGAACTGGGAAAAGTGCCACTTTATGGTTAATGAAGGCATTGTTTTGGGGCATAAAACTTCTGAAAGAGGTATTGAAGTTGATAAAGCTAAATTTGATGCTATTGAAAAGATGTCGTGTCCTAAGGACATCAAAGGTATAAGAAGTTTCCTTGGTCATGCCGGTTTTTATAGGAGGTTCATTAAGGACTTTTCTAAAATCTCTAGGCCTCCGACTAATCTATTACAAAAAGATATTCCTTTTGTCTTCGATGATGATTGTGTAGAAGCATTTTAAATACTTAAGAAAGCTTTGATTTCTGCACCTATTATTCAGCCACCTGATTGGAATTTACCCTTTGAAATTATGTGTGATGCTAGTGATTATGTTGTAGGTTCTGTTCTAGGACAAAGAGTTGATAAGAAACTAAATGTTATTCAATATTCTAGTAAAACTCTAGACAGTGCCCAGAGAATTATGCTACTACTGAAAAAGAAGTTTTAGCAGTTGTATTTGCTTGTGATAAGTTCAGACCTTATATTGTTGATTCTAAAGTAACTATTCACACTGATCATGCTGCTATTAAATATCTTATGGAAAAGAAAGATGCTAAACCTAGACTTATTAGGTGGGTTCTCTTGCTACAAGAATTTGATTTACATATTATTGATAGAAAGGGAGCTGAGAACCCCGTTGCAGACAACTTGTCTAGGTTAGAGAATGTTCTTGATGACCCACTACCTATTAATGATGGCTTTCCTGATGAACAATTAGCTGTCATAAATGCTTCTTGTACTGCTCCATGGTATGCTGATTATGCTAATTACATTGCTGCTAAATTCATACCACCTAGTTTTCCATACCAACAAAAGAAAAAATTCTTCTATGATTTAAGACATTACTTCCGGGATGACCCACACCTTTATAAAGAAGGAATAGATGGTGTTATTAGACGTTGTGTACCTGAGCATAAACAAGAACAGATCCTACGCAAGTGTCACTCCAAACCAAATGGAGGACACCACGCTGGAGATAGAACTGCACATAAGGTATTGCAATTTGGTTTTTATTGGCCTACTCTCTTCAAACGATCCTCTCATCGGGAGGGGGTAATCTAGGGCTCCGACGGAGCTGTTCTGCCAGGGAAACTTCCCTCCGGGAGGGGGAAATCATCACCAACGATCCTCTCATCGGGAGGGGGTCAATCTCCATCAACATATTCACCAGCACCATCTCCTCTCAAACCCTAGTTCATCTCTTGTATCCAATCTTTGTACCAAAACCTCAGGTTGGTACGTGTGGGTTGCTAGTAGTGGTGATTACTCCTTGTAGTTGATGCTAGTTGGTTTATTTGGTGGAATATCATATGTTCAGATTCTTAATGCATATTAATACCCCTCTGATTATGAACATGAATATGATTTGTGAATAGTACATTTGTTCCTGAGGACATGGGAGAAGTCTTGCTATAAGTAGTCATGTGAATTTGGTATTCGTTCAATATTTTGATAAGATGTATGTTGTCTATCCCCTAGTGGTGTTATGTGAACGTCGACTACATGACACTTCACCATTGTTTGGGCCTAGAGGAAGGCATTGGTAAGTAATAAGTAGATGATGGGTTGCTAGAGTGACAGAAGCTTAAACCCTAGTTTATGTGTTGCTTCGTAAGGGGCTGATTTGGATCCACATGTTTCATGCTATGGTTAGGTTTACCTTAATACTTCTTTTGTAGTTGCGGATGCTTGCAATAGGGGTTAATCATAAGTGGGATGCTTGTCCAAGAAAGGGCAGTACCCAAGCACCGGTCCACCCACATATCAAATTATCAAAGTAACGAACGCGAATCATATGAGCGTGATGAAAACTAGCTTGACGATAATTCCCATGTGTCCTCGGGAGCGCTTTTCTCATATAAGAACTTGTCTAGGCTCGTCCTTTGCTACAAAAAGGACCGGGCCACCTTGCTGCACTTTATTTACTTCCATTGCTTGTTACCCGTTACAAATTATCTTTTCACAAAACTATCTGTTACCTACAATTTTAGTGCTTGCAGAGAATACCTTACTGAAAACCGCTTGTAATTTCCTTCCGCTCCTCGTTGGGTTCGACACTCTTACTTATCGAAAGGACTATGATAGATCCCCTAAACTTGTGGGTCATCAGGCCGCGGCCCGGAACCTCGAGCCAGGTGCGACCGACATCCCTTCTAGTTCTTCCAGCTATTCGTTTTCTGCTCTTGAGGCTGTTCTGCTCGGCCACCTTGCAAAGGTGCCTTAGACTCGTCCATCGTTTTCAGGGGGGGTTGCCCCCCCTTAGATCAGATCGCGACAATTCAGGCCCGTGAGATCCTTGTCAGGAAACTTTTCAAGACCCGGGCCCGGCTTCTTCGTACACCGGCACCCCAGCCTTCTACAGGGGCGTCGGTCGAGGAAATCCGCGGCCGCACCCGCTCCCGCACTGCCGCTCTCAGAGCCCACAATGCTTCCACCATTCTGGGGTCAAGCAACCCCCCAATGGCGGTTTAGATGCGTGTCCTCTTATGGAACATTCACGGCTTCGGCCATGATGACCGCCGCCGCCACTCATTGGGTTCATGCGTGACGAACACATCGACATCATCTCCATCCAAGAAACCATGTGTACGGAGTTTTGTCTCCTCGAGCTTGATAGCCTTAGCCCCCACCTGTTTGCCTGGCATTGGGTCCCTTCTAGTGGGACCACTGGACACTCGGGTGGCATCCTTTTAGGTGTGAAGTATGCCACCTTTGAGGTGGGCGGTATGGACCGGGGCAAATTCTTCGTTAGCATGGAGATCTTTGAGCGGGCTCTCAACTTCAAGTGGGAGGTCGTCATTGTCTATGGACCGGCGGACCACCGTTGATCCCCGACCTTCCTTGCTGAGTTGCAGCAGAAGGTCTCCGCTTCCTCCCTCCCGATTGTTTTGGGAGGTGATTTTAATCTCATCCGCTCCCCGGACGAGAAAAGCAATGACCGGATTAACCGACCCCGGATGCAGAAGTTCAACGATTGCATCGCGGAGCTCGGTCTCTACGAGCTTGAGCGGACGGGCGCCAGGTTCACCTGGACTAACCGTCAGGCGGACCTGACGCGATCCTTGCTGGATCGCGTCCTAGTTTCTCCGACTGGGAGCTTAGATGCCCCCTGGCCTCGCTGCGGGCGATCACCCGGATCGGGTCCGATCACGTCCCTCTCGTCCTCTCCACCGTTGAT
>NC_041389.1:713858671-713900946 GCF_002162155.2 Triticum dicoccoides | reverse complement strand
CGCGGTTTCGGTTTGAGCTCTTCAGGCTCAACAAGGCGGGATTCCGTGAGGCTGTCACGACTAAGTGGATCGCTGCGCGCAATTCTCCCCACCGCTCCATGTCCGCTGTTGACTCGTGGTAGTTTTGCACCAAGCTTGCCCGCCAATTTATGAAGGGGTGGGGCACGAACCTTGGCCGAGACCTGCGCGATCGCAAGAAAGCCCTCTTAACTGCCATCCAAGCCCTGGACACCCGCGCTGACACTTCCGGGATCTCCCCGGATGAGTGGATTTTGAGATATGATCTCGAGGATCAGCTCTCGACCATCTACACGGATGAAGAAGCGTACTGGAGGCTCCGCGGCACCCAACGGTGGGTGCTCCGTGGGGACGCTAATACGGCTTACTTCCAGGCTATTGCCAATGGGCGACGATGATGGAACTCCATCCACTCCCTGTGGGATGGAGATGCCCAGTGTTGGAAATATGCCCTAGAGGCAATAATAAAATGGTTATTATTATATTTCCTTGTTCATGATAGTTGTCTATTGTTCATGCTATAATTGTATTAACTGGAAACCGTAATACATGTGTGAATACATGGACCACAACATGTCCCTAGTGAGCCTTTAGTTGACTAGCTCGTTGATCAATAGATGGTTATGGTTTCCTAACCATGGACATTGGATGTCATTGATAACGGGATCACATCATTAGGAGAATGATGTGATGGACAAGACCCAATCCTAAGGATAGCACAAGATCGTGTAGTTTTTTTTGCTAAAAGCTTTTGTAATGTCAAGTATCATTTCCTTAGACCATGAGATTGTGTAACTCCCGGATACCGTAGGACTGCTTTGGGTGTGCCAAACTTCACAACACAACTGGGTGGCTATAAAGGTGCACTACCGATATCTCCCAAAGTGTCTATTGGCTTGGCGCGAATCGAGACTGGGATTTGTCACTCCGTGTGATGGAGAGGTATCTCTGGGCCCACTCGGTAATGCATCATCATAATGAGCTAAATGTGACTAAGTAGTTAGTCACGGGATCATGCATTACGGAACGAGTAAAGTGACTTGCTGGTAACGAGATTGAACGAGGTATTGGGATACCGACGATCGAATCTCGGGCAAGTAACATACCGGTTGACAAAGGGAATTGTATACGGGATTGCTTGAATCCTTGACATCGTGGTTCATCTGATGAGATCATCGTGGAACATGTGGGAGCCAATATGGGTATCCAGATCCCGCTGTTGGTTATTGGCCAGAGAGTTTTCTCGGTCATGTCTGCATGATTCCCGAACCTATAGGGTATACACACTTAAGGTTCGATGACGCTAGTGTTATAGGGAAGTTTTGTATGTGGTTACCGAATGTTGTTCGGAGTCCCGGATGAGATCCCGGACATCATGAGGAGTTCCGGAATGGTCCGGAGGTAAAGAATAATATATAGGAAGTGAGGTTTTGGTCACCGGAAGTATTACGGGTGTCACCGGTAATGTACTGGGACCACCGGAAGGGTTCTGGGGGTCTACTAGGAGGGATCACAAGCCCCGAAGGCTTGCATGGGCCAAGAGTAGGAAGGGACCAGCCCCTGAGTGGGCTGGTGCACCTCCCACCAAGGCCCAAGGCGCAGCAAGGAGGAGAGAGGGGAAACCCTAGGCGCAGATGGGCCTAAGGCCCACCCTAGGGCGCGCCCCCCTCTCTCCCCCTCTTGGCCGCCCCCCTTCTTCCCATCTAGGGCTGCCGCCCCCCTAGGGGGGGGACCCTAAAGGGGGCACACCCTCCTCCCCTCCTCCTATATATAGTGGGGGGTTTTGGGGCTGCCAAACACACGAGTCTCCCTCTCTCTTGGCGCAGCCCTACCCCTCTCCCTCCTCGTCTTTCGCAGTGCTTGGCGAAGCCCTGCTGGAGTGCCACGCTCCTCCATCACCACCACGCCATTGTGCTGCTGCTGGACGGAGTCTTTCTCAACCTCTCCCTCTCTCCTTGTTGGATCAAGGCACGGGAGACGTCTTCGGGCTGCACGTGTGTTGAACGCGGAGGCACCGTTGTTCGGTGCTTAGATCGGATTTGGCCGCGATCTGAATCGCTTCGTGTACAACACCGACTGCGTTCTTTCAACGCTTCCGCATCGCGATCTTCAAGGGTATGAAGATGCACTCCCCTCTCTCTCATTGCTAGAATCTCCATAGATTGATCTTGGTGATGCGTAGAATTTTTTTGAATTATTGCTACGTTTCCCAACAGTGGTATCAGAGTTAGGTCTATGTGTAGTTTCTATGCACGAGCAGAACACAAGTTGTTATGGGCGTCGATTTTGTCAATTTACTTGCCACTACTAGTCTTATCTTGATTCGGCGGCATCGTGGGATGAAGCGGCCCGGACCGACCTTACACGTACGTTTACATGAGACAGGTTCCACCGACTGACATGCACTTGTTGCATAAGGTGGATAGCGGGTGCCAGTATCTCCCACTTTAGTCGGATTGGATTCGATGAAAAGGGTCCTTATGAAGGGTAAATAGCAATTGGCATATCACGTTGTGGTTTTGGCGTAGGTAAGAAACGTTCTTGCTAGAAACCTATAGCAGCCACGTAAAAAACTTGCAACAACAATTAGAGGACGTCTAACTTGTTTTTGCAGCATATGTCGTGTGATGTGATATGGCCAAAAGGATGTGATGAATCCAGAAATAAGAGAAGGATGGATGTACAAGCCTCCTCAGAGCTCAGTGATTCTGGGCCATTGGATCGGTTCTCTTGATGTGTTTTCGTCCATCCGATCGAGATCTGGAGAAGCCTGGGCCGTTGGATCTAGGATTGACACTGCTGAAATGAATAGTAATGGCAACAAAATGTAAATACCATGCCCCCACCGAAGCATTTTGGTCATTTCGCGTAGGGGGGGTATAAAAGGCGGCCACGTTCCTGGTGAAACCCTAGCCGCCTCGCTCCCGCACTCCGCCTCCTCCCTCCCGCACTCGCGCCTCGCCGTCACCTCCTCTCCCCTCCCCTGCGCCTCCTCTCCCTTCCCCTTCCGCCTCCTCTCCTCCTACCCACATCGCCACCGCCACCCACCGCCTCGAACCGCGCCGGAGCAGCAGCAGCAGGCCAAGGCGGCGCAGCAGCAGACTTTGGGCGACCAGCAGCAGCGGAGGGAGGACGAGGAGCACGACGGCGGCGGGGAGCGGCAGCAGCAGGCCAAGGCGGCGCTGCCCTTCTCCGCCATGTGCGTGCGAATCTCCCGCGACTCCTACCAGATCCGCCACAACAGAGCACCCCCCCGACAAGCAGATGAGGAGCACTACGGCGGCAGCGGGGAGCAGCAGCAGCAGGTCAAGGCGGCGTAGCAGCGAGCGCGAGCAGCCAGAGAGGAATGGCCACGACCCTCTCCCTCGGTGGCGCCGGCGTCAGCGCCTCCCTCCTCTGCAGCCCCCTGCCTCGCGGGGCTCATGGCGGTGCCGGATCCGGTGTCGGGGGCGCGCGGGGTCCGGGCGCGGTGGCGGCCATGGATGAGCTGGAGGTGGCGGCTGGCGCTCTCTTTTCACCGAAGGAGTGATGGATGCGGGACTGAGGCGTCGTCCTACACTCCCCTCGCCGCCGCCTAGCTAGATCGAGCACCCCATGGACGCTTCTTCGACCCAAGGCTCCCTCGACGGAGGGACGCTTTCTCCATATGTTGCCTGCTCCGTGCATCCTCTACTCCCACGTGCCTCTGCTCGCTCAAACCCAGCCGCAGCTCCTCGTCAGCCATGCGGGGAGCACGGACGAGCTGCTCATGGACGTCCATCCCGCAGCCCTGCCAACGACGGTGCCCAGCCTCCTCGACAGCGCGCCTCCTACTTGCCGCACGGTATGTGTCCTCTGCTGCATAGATGATTGACAAGCACCGCCAAGATCTGTTGATTCGACCCCTACCCCATCTCCGCAGTTGACAATGATTAAATGTTTGTGATTGCAGCCAGATTTTAGTAGGGGGAGCATGGATACTGCAGGGCTTTCATATGTTTTTTGATTTTGCAGATAGGGCTTTCTTCTATTCTGGCAAAGAGTCAAGCTAGCAACCGTGAAGATGCCGAATTCATGCAACTCCATCTTACTCCAACTCTCAGGTTTGTCTTTTTCCATCCTTAATCACATGTATTTTTTCGAAATTGATTAATCACATGTATGTGTTTCTACCATCTTGATCATGCATGAATAGAATTACTAGATGGAAGATGTTTGAAGTGCAAACTAATATAATGTTTAGGTTCAGATTTGGTGAGAAAGTGAGAACATGAATACATCAGAGATCAGACTCTATGCTCTGTAGCCAACCACTTTTTTCATGTAATTTTGTTAAGAAAAAAGAAACCATAGCATGCAATGCCTACCAGCCAGCTGCTAATAAGCACCTTCCCGAGCTCCTGTGCATGTCTACTCTCAGCACACGGTTGCACTGTCATTAGGGCAGCCCTACAGTTTATAGATGGGGGCATGGGGCATAATTGCACAGTTAATACTATAGTAAATAAATTAATATTCCAGTTACTAATCTTTTGTGCATTATATCATAGAGCGTAGACATTAGGTTTCAGTTTGACTCATGCATGCATCAGAGACCTCTCAGGTTGACCTTAGGTTTCAAACATTTATGCCTGCATATACCGCCCAGTTCCAGTTGCTCGAGATCACATCCCTCATCTTTGCCCCCAGCCTGTGGGTAGGAATAGAGTATTCTGATCTATAATTTCTTCCCGTGGTTGTGGGCCTTGTGGCAGCAGAATTTCAGTTTTTTCGATTGTTGTTGGACCCTGCAGTTGTAATACTTGAGCTCTATCTAAACGTGTTTATATATAGGTATGCTTGCACTGAAACCTAATCAGAATAGGTTTTTAGAATTAATCTATAGTTTGTTAACAAAATTGGTAAGCCATTGCAGCCATCTAATTGGTGGTATGGTGTGCTTCTGACAGTATTTCACGGCGTTTGTACCAGCGGCATAGTAACTAAAAACTACCGTGAACACAGCTTATTTATTGTTTCTGGAGGGCCTCACGGATGAGCTATTCATCGGCGGCACCCTGCCAGTCGTTTAGAGGATCTGCGGGAACAAATGAACAAGCAGAGTGTCATAAGTCAGGGACCAGCATCCATGCCAACTGCCCGGGATGACTGCTAAGGCAATTCATATTCTCTCTCAATCGTCAGCCACCATATGATGTTAATTGATCTTGATCTTCCCCACTCGCCAGTTCTGAAGACACTTCGGATCTCACATTAACTTCATTCAGTCTTTAAGAATAACCATAGGTATGTTCTACAATAGCCTTCTTTAAATTGTTTAATATATATTTTACAACTAAACAAACCTTCCAAATGTCTCGATATCATTTTCAGTAATATGCATCTCAAAGCTATGGCTCATGCGCCCATACAAAAAAGGTCAACTGACTAGATTGAGGATACGTTATGGCAAGAAGGCTATATATTCATGGTGATCTTAACCCCACTCTTGACTTTTTAACCGGTGCCCATAGGAAACATAATTAGGCATTTGTAATCATGAAAGTTTCTTTCATCATGCTTTCCATAATATAGTGAAATTTGACAACAAAATTATTTTCTGTGCTGCTACGTAGTCAATTCAATGTGGGTAGAAGATGTTGTCGTGGGTGTGCAGAGTATGCGGTGCATGGCTTCTTGTGTTTGTGTGTGTGTGTGTGTTCTTATATGTTAATTGGTGGCTGGTGTGTGTGCGTGCAGGGTGTGAACGGGGACAGCAAGTAGGCGGCGTGTATACTACACCAAGGAGCGATACAAGGCATGAAGCAAGCAAGCGAGCAGGTGTACACAGCGACCTGCTACTGCACTAATAGCCTTGACAGAGCACCGGGGCCGGCTCGACAGGGCATTTGGCCGCCGGCGGACCCTGGATGTGCGCGATGGAGATGAACCCCACGTCGTCGTCTCTGCAGCCTGGATAGAGCTCCGTCAGTGCTGGTGATCAACCCCACGTCTGTGCTGGTGACGGCGCTGTCCATCTACTTTCTCCACTGGTTGTCAGACAGTAGAGATCACATTGTGGATTTATGTTTTCTTCAGAGTGTTCTCCCATCATTGTTGGATGTCGAATTTGCAAGGCAATCCGTCTCTATGTCGATGTCTTAACCACTTCGTACTTCCGCACAATTAGCAGAACAGAGCAGTTGCCACAATTTACCCATTGATTTCTTGGACTGATTCAGACCTAGGAAAGCCTGCTACTTGTGCAAGCAACAGGGTAAGAAGTTTCAGTTTTCTTACTAATGCACCTCAATTTGTAAGGTTAGAACAATGTCAGTTTGCTTTATGTTTGTTTTCTAATTTCTACGTATTCCTTTCTTACATACTCTGCCTTCAAGCAAATCTTATCTAGGTAGTATGGAAAGCAGACAAATTATGTAACTATTTCTGTTTTCTCATGCTCTGCTATGTCAGATTGAGGAGAAAGAATTATTTTATTCACCTATCCTATTTTTTATCTATAATGATGTCATTTTTCCATCTCGCGATTTTTGCTCCAGTTGTGCTAATACTTTGTGTGCACTTCAGCGGGAATGAAATTTTCTTGCTACCATGTGTCATGGTAGTAGGTTGCTGCGGCAAAAAACTGGTAAGCCCCCTAAGAGAGGAAAAGTGAAAAAAGTCCCATCCTGCTTACCATGTTTTATCTTAAAAAATTGGCTTCTATTTTGTTTCTAACCTATATCTCTGCACGTTTCTTTCTCCAAACATGCTTTTGCTGCAACCCTGGTCAACTGGCTTGAACAGAGCTCACATGAGTCACCGCCAAATGACCCTTTTTTGAAATTCATTCTCTTATGCACTGAGAAAGGAGTTACTCCATGTCAGTATGTACATACAGATGCAAGCAATAGATAAACTGATGTAGATGATGATTGAAGAAATTTTCAGGAATTTTCCAATCTGAATTGGCTACAGAGTTGGGGAAAAGAGAAGTCTAGGCTCTGATGAACACATCTTTCCTAGCTGACTAACAGTTGGCACCTCTATATTTACATTACATCAGGCCAGCGCTACAAAGCCCATGTATGCCTCTGTCCGCCTGCCTGCGTCAATGGACGTTCCGATCACAAAAAAGTAGATAAAAATACACATTAGTTTGTCAGAATACATGTTGGTTATCTTACAAACGAGTATAGCTATCACAAGAATACAGCAAATATGTATCAATTTTTCAATGAAGCAAACTTATATTATGATTATCACATTTTGATCTTGGAGTAATGGTCGACTTTAGTTGATGGTTACTGCAGCCTGCACCAGTCCAGTATTTCTAATTACAAGTTTTAGCTCCATCGGGATAATCTGATTAGTGTATCACAAGCTTGATGTTTTTAATCGTGCAATTTTGTAGTTATTTTAGTGTTATGCAGAACACATAGATTTTTCACAACAGAAAGAAATCGATGTATAACCTGATTTTGCTTTATTATTTAGTACCAGTTGACTTTGTATATCCCAGTTTCTCCAGTGTTGTAACTCTATCAGATCATCAAATTAAACTAATCTTTTTCTTTGGACAGCTTGTAATTTGTAATATTATGATTTTCCTTTTCAGAAACCACTTCAACTAGCCTAGGACCATCTCTGGTCCGACGCGCGAGGCGCCTACCGAGTGCCTCCCCAGCTTAACGGTCCCAAACCCAAGGTGAGTCCCTCTTCCACCCATCCATCCTTGCATGTTGTCGCTGTCGGATACGGGAGGCCGCCGATTGCGTCGCTAGGCCAGACTAGAAGTGAAGCTTGCCTTTGAGTTTTAGGTTGGATGGTGAACTCGGTAGCTTATAGATTGTGGTTGTCCTTTTTGATCAGTGTATTGATGCAGTTGCGCCACTATATATTGTTTTCCTGCAAGTGGTCTTTGGGTCGGTGAACATTAAAACATTGTCAGAAGGATGGAATCAGTAATAATATTGATCCTTGCTTGGTGTCAGATTACTTCAGGTGACAACGGGTGTAGCTTGCTAACTATTTTATTGTCAGTTCCTCACTCACGGATGTCTCGGGCTGTTGATTTTTTCAGGCTTATTCTGGACATAGATTTATCCTGTTCATATGTTTAAATAAAATAGTTAAAGTTCATGTCTATGCTTCGTATGAAATAAAATATGGGATGTGCTTTTGAATCTGCAATATTTACAGCCTATAGGATTTACTTCTTTCAGCTCTTGGTTGTATGCCTAAACAGAATAACCGTAGTTCGAATTTATGTGTGGTAACAAACTAAATATGATAAGCATTTGTCATGTTCTAAGAAATAGTATATTGTAAAGAATCGGGTGAATTTTGCACTTCCATTTCTGGGTGTGTTGTTTCAGGATTTTGTAGGTTCCTGTTTATATTTCTGTATGCCTTGTGGTTTGAAATAGTGATGCTTCTCAAGTTGTTTTGTTTGCAGGTCTGGCAATATTTATTTGCGCCTAGCTCCTAACATGCATGGATCCATCATTTTATTATTTTGTCATCTCATGTAGTTTCACATGATGTTAGAATTCATCGTCCGAATTGTTAATTAGGTGGTAGCTTTGTCAAAATAATAATTATTAGAAGCTCAGAACCGTGAGAGATCGATGGTATTTCCAAACTGGAATGACAATGCTAAGACTAAATTTGACATTCAAGTGGAAATCATGTTGGTATTTGGTGCATGACAAGGTGCAGATTTCCTAACTTCTGCAATATGGTTTACTTGGTTTGTGCTGATCTGCTGAAGTCTTTGTTCAGGGATTAGATACGAAGTCTACTCAGCAGGAGGAGCATGAACAATTGTGAAGGAGAACCCCACTGCCTTGGACCAGGTTGCTGAACCAAAAGCAGAAGGTGCGAGGGGCACTGTTCAGGTACATGAATATTTCTTAGAGATCCAATCAGCTCTTTCATTTGTGATGAGCTTACTTATGATGGTTACCAGTCGTTGTCAAGTATCATAGCTGCTACTTTTTGTTTCCTTATATTGAAAGTGACTGGAATGCATTCCTTAATCGCCCTCATTGTGTGCACAAGGAGTTGCTGTTACTGATATATATTTGTTCTATGAAAATATGTTCCTTTTTTGGTTAAGAACACCACTTCATCATTTCTGATGTATAGCTTTCCTAGGTTCGTTAGCCAGTTATAATAATTTTTGTAGATCTTTCACAGTATCTTTAGGAATGAAGCCATGAGGATGCTACCTATTCTTTCCTTTCAAGTATCCGGCACTACGAGCTGCATTAGCTTCACCTCAGGATGTTGAAAGAGGAAGTAGGAGTTTTCAGAAATGATAATCTACAAGCGCAGTACATGTTCGTTGATTAACGAAGACAAAGGCCCTACAACTCAACTGCTGTAAACCTATTTTTACAATGTAGGGTATGAACTACTTGGCTTTATTTTTAACTTATGTACTGATGTAGAATGATGGCTCCTGTTTCTTACTTGTTGGTATGAGCTTTTTTGTTGTATTTTGTAAAGCTCATGTATTTACTCATCTATGCTAACTAGCATTGCTACAACATTTGTATACTCTAATAATTATACTTCCCTTGCCGTTGGCAGGGCTTTTTTTGTATAATTGCTCATACTTATGAATGTTGAAGCTACATATATTAGAGGCACTTATTACACTGCATTGGATGCAAGCTGTTGTTCTGCTAGCTTGTACCTCTTATGAAATACCAAGTGTTTGGCATGTAGCTGGCGCGCTTTATTTTTTTGGATTAGTTTGAATTGCTTACAACATATGTCATGTGGTAGCCAAGGTGTGCTTCCTATCACAATTTGAATGTTTCTTCTTCACTTTATTGTTATCCTGTATGAACGCATATGCTATACCTGGATTTCTATTAACTTAGTGTTATCTCTTTGACCAAAACGTTGTGACCGGCACCCCCGCGCCAGGGCGCGATCCCGATCTAGTGATATATATGTGATGTATGAGATTGATCATGTTCTTGTAATAGGAATCACGACTTGCACGCCGATGAGTATGACAACCGACAGGAGCCATAGGAGTTGTCTTAATTTATTGTATGACCCGCGTGTCATTGAATAACGCCATGTAATTACTTTACTTTATTGCTAAACTGTTATCCATAGTAGTAGAAGTAATAGTTGGCGAGACAACTTCATGAAGACATGATGATGGAGATCATGGTGTCATGCCAGTGACGATGATGATCATGGCGCCCCGAAGATGGAGATCAAAAGGAGCAAAATGATATTGGCCATATCATGTCACTATTTGATTGCATGAGATGTTTATCATGTTATTGTATCTTATTTGCTTAGAACGACGGTAGCATAAATAAGATGACCCCTCATAAAATTTCAAGAAAGTGTTTCCCCTAATTGTGCACCGTTGCGAAGGTTCATTGTTTCAAAGCACCACGTGATGATCGGGTGTGACAGATTCTAATGTTCGCATACAACGGGTGTAAGCCAGATTTACACATGCAAAACACTTAGGTTGACTTGACGAGCCTAGCATGCATAGACATGGCCTCGGAACACAAGAGACCGAAAGGTCGAACATGATTCATATAGCAGATGTGATCAACATGAAGATGTTCACCGATGATGACTAGTCCATCTCACGTGATGATCGGACACGTCCTAGTTGACTCGGATCATGTATCACTTAGATGACTAGAGGGATGTCTATCTGAGTGGGAGTTCATCAGATGAACTTAATTATCATGAACATAGTCAAAAGGACTTTGCAAATTATGTTGTAGCTTGTGCTTTAGTTCTACTGTTTTAGATATGTTCCTAGAGAAAATTTAGTTGAAAGTTGATAGTAGCAATTATGCGGACTGGGTCCGTAAGTTGAGGATTGTCCTCATTGCTGCGCAGAAGGCTTATGTCCTTAATTCACCGCTCGGTGTGCTGAACCTCGAACGTCGTCTGTGGATGTTGCGAGCATCTGACATACACGTTTTGATGACTACGTGATAGTTCAGTAATGTTAAACGGTTTAGAATTGAGGTGCCGAAGACGATTTTGAAACGTCGCAGAACATATGAGATGTTCCAAGAGCTGATATTGGGATTTCAAGCTCGTGCCCACGTCAAGAGGTATGAGACCTCCGACAAGTTTCTTAACCTACAAACTAAGGGAGAAAAGCTCAATCATTGAGCATGTGCTCAGATTGTCTGAGTACTACAATCACTTGAATCGAGTGGGAGTTAATCTTCCAGATGAGATAGTGATGGTTCTCCATAGTCACTGCCACCAAGCTATTAGAGCTTCATGATGAACTATAACATATTAGGGATAGACATGATGATCCTTGAGCAATTCACGATGTTTGACACCGCAAAAGTAGAAATCGAGTAGGAGCATCAATTGTTGATGGTTAGTAAAACCACTAGTTTCAAGAAGGGCAAGGGCAAGAAGGGATACTTCATGAAACGGCAAATCAGTTGCTGCTCTATTGAAGAAACCCAAGGTTGAACCCAAACCCGAGACTAAGTGCTTCTGTAATGAGGGAACGGTCACTGAAGCAGAACTACCCTAGATACTTGGTAGATGAGAAGGCTGGCAAGGTTGACAGAAGTATATTGGATATACATTATATTAAATGTGTACTTTACTTGTACTCCTAGTAGCACCAGGGTATTAAGATACCGGTTCGGTTGCTAAGTGTTAGTAACTCGAAATAAAAGAGCTACAGAATAAAACGGAGGCTAGCTAAAGGTGAGATGACGATGTGTGTTGGAAGTGTTTCCAAGGTTGATGTAATCAAGCATCGCATGCTCCCTCTACCATCGAGATTGGTGTTAACCCTAAATAATTGTTATTTGGTGTTTGCGTTGAGCATAGACATGATTGGATTATGTTTATCGCAATACAGTTATTCATTTAAGGAGAATAATGGTTACTCTGTTTATTTGAATAATACCTTCAACGGTCTTGCACCTAAAACGAATGGTTTATTGAATCTCGATCGTAGTGATACACATGTTCATGTTAAAGATATAAGATAGTAATGATAGTACCATATACTTGTGGCACTGCCATTTGAGTCATATTGGTATAAAACGCATGAAGAAGCTCCATGTTGATGGATCTTTGGACTCACTCGTCTCACAAAAGATTGAGGCATGCGAACCATGTCTATTGGTGTATATGCATGAAGAAACTCCATACAGATGGATCGTTTGGACTCACTTGATTTTGAATCACTTGAGACATGCAAATCATGCCACATGGGCAAGATGACTGAAAGGCCTCGTTTTCAGTGAGATGGAACAACAAAGCAACTTGTTGGAAGTAATACATTTTGATGTGTGCAGTCCAATGAGTGCTGAGGCACGCAGTGGATATCATTATGTTCTTACTTCATACATGATTTTAGTAGATGCTACGTATATTTACTTGATGAAACACAAGTCTGAATTATTGAAAGGTTCAAGTAATTTCAGAGTGAAGTTGAAGATCATTATGACAAGAGGATAAAATTTCTATGATATGATCATAGAGATGAATATCTGAGTTACGAGTTTGGCACACAATTAAGACATTGTGGAAATTGTTTCACAACTAATACTGCCTGGAACACCATAGTGTGATGGTGTGTCCGAACATCATAACTGCACCCTATTGGATATGGTGCATACCATGATGTCTCTTATTGAATTACCACTATCGTTTATGGGTTAGGCATTAGAGACAACCAAATTCACTTTAAATAGGACACCACGCAATTCCTGAACTATGGTTTAGAGAAACCTAAGTTGTCGTTTCTTAAAAGTTTGGGGCTGCGACGCTTATGTGAAAAAAAATTCAGGCTGATAAGCTCGAACCCAAAGCGGATAAATGCATCTTCATAGGATACCCAAAAATAGTTGGGTATACCTCATATGTCAGATCCGGAAGCAAAAGGGATTGTTTCTAGAAATGGGTCCTTTCTCGAGGAAAATTTTCTCTTGAGAGAATTGAGTGGGAGGATGGTGGAGACTTGATGAGGTTATTGAACCATCACTTCAACCAATCTGTAGCAGGGCACAGGAAGTTGTTCCTGTGGCGCCTACACCAGTTGAAGTGGAAGCTGATGATAGTGATCATGAAACTTCGGATCAAGTCACTACCAAACCTCATAGGTCGACAAGGACACGTACTGCTTCGGAGTGGTATGGTAATCCTGTCTTGGAGGTAATGTTGCTAGACAACAATGAACCTATGAGCTGTGGAGAAGCGATGGTGGGCCCGGATTCTGACAAATGGCTCGAGGCCATAAAATCCGAGAGAGGATCCATGTATAAAACAAAGTGTAGACTTTGGAAGAACTACTTGATGCATGATCATAAGCCTGTTGGGTACAGATGGATTTTAAAAGGGAAAACGGACAATGATGGTAAGTGTCACCATTAAGAAAGCTCGACTTGTCGCTAAGATGTTTTCCGACAAGTTCAAGGAGTTGACTACGATGAGACTTTCTCACTCGTAGCGATGCTAAGAGTCTGTTGAAATTATATTAGCAGTTCCTGCATTGTTTATGAAATCTTGCAGATAGGATGTCAAAACATTGTTTCCTCAATGATTTTCTTGAGGAAAGGTTGTATGTGATACAACCAGAAGGTCTTGTCAATCCTAAAAGATGCTAACAAGTATGCAAAGCTCCAGCAATCCTTCTAAGGACTGGAGTAAGCATCTCGGAGTTGGAATATACGCTTTGATGAGATGATCAAAGATTTTGGGTTTATACAAAGTTTATGAGAAACTTTTATTTTCAAAGAAGTGAGTGGGAGCACTATAGCATTTCTGATGAGTATATGTTGTTGACATATTGTTGATCAGAAATGATGTAGACTTTCTGGAAAGCATATAGGGTTATTTGAAAAGTGTTTTTCAATGGAAAATCTGGATTAAGCTACTTGAACATTGAGCATCAAGATCTATAAGGATAGATCAAAATCGCTTGATAGTACTTTCAAATGAGTACACACCGTGACAAGTTTTTTAAGGAGTTCAAAATAGATCGGCAAAGAAGGAGTTCTTGGCTGTGTTATAAGGTGTGAGTATTGAGTAAGACTCAAGATCTGACCACGGCAGAAGAGAGAGAAAGGACGAAGGTCGTCCCCTATGCTTTAGACGTAGGCTCCACAGTATGCTATGCTGTGTACCGCAACTAAAGTGTGCCTTGCCATGAGTCAGTCAAGGGGTAAAAGTGTGATCCAGGAAAGGATCACAGGACAGCGGTCAAGGTTATCCTTAGTAACTAGTGGACTAAGGAATTTTCTCTATTATGGAGGTGGTAAAATAGTTCATCGTAAAGGGTTACGCCGATGCAAACTTTGACACTAATCTGGATGACTCTGAGTAATAGACCGAATTCGTATAGTAGAGCAGTTATTTGGAATAGTTCCAAATAGCACGTGGTAGCTGCATCTAGGAGATGACATAGAGATTTGTAAAGCACACACGGATCTGAAAGATTCAGACCCGTTGACTAATACCTCTCTCACAAGCGAGATATGATCAAACCCAATGGGTGTTGGATTCATTACAATCACATAGTGATGTGAATTAGATTATTGACTCTAGTGCAAGTGGGAGACTGTTGGAAATATGCCCTAGAGGCAATAATAAAATGGTTATTATTATATTTCCTTGTTCATGATAATTGTCTATTGTTCATGCTATAATTGTATTAACTCGAAACCGTAATACATGTGTGAATACATAGACCACAACATGTCCATAGTGAGCCTTTAGTTGACTAGCTCGTTGATCAACAGATGGTTATGGTTTCCTGACCATGGACATTGGATGTCATTGATAACGGGATCACATCATTAGGAGAATGATGTGATGGACAAGACCCAATCCTAAGCATAGCACAAGATCGTGTAGTTATTTTGCTAAAAGCTTTTCTAATGTCAAGTATCATTTCCTTAGACCATGAGATTGTGCAACTCCCGGATACCGTAGGAATGTTTTGGGTGTGCCAAACATCACAACGTAACTGGGTGGCTATAAAGGTGCACTACCGGTATCTCCGAAAGTGTCTGTTGGGTTGGCACGAATTGAGACCGGGATTTGTCACTCCGTGTGACGGAGAGGTATCTCTGGGCCCACTTGGTAATGAATCGTCATAATGAGCTCAATGTGACTAAGTAGTTAGTCATGGGATCATGCATTACGGAACGAGTAAAGTGACTTGCTGGTAACGAGATTGAACGAGGTATTGGGATACCGATGATCGAATCTCGGGCAAGTAACGTACCGATTGACAAAGGGAATTGTATACGGGATTGCTTGAATCCTTGACATCGTGGTTTATCCGATGAGATCATCGTGGAACATGTGGGAGCCAACATGGGTATCCAGATCCCGCTGTTGGTGATTGTCCAGAGAGCTGTCTCGGTCATGTCTGCATGATTCCCGAACCCGTAGGGTCTACACACTTAAGGTTCGATGATGCTAGGGTTATAGGGAAGTTTTGTATGTGGTTACCGAATGTTGTTCGGAGTCCCGGATGAGATCCCGGACGTCACGAGGAGTTCCGAAATGGTCCAGAGGTAAAGAATAATATATAGGAAATGAGGCTTTGGTCACCGGAAGTATTACGGGTGTCACCGGTAATGTACTGGAACCACCGGAAGGGTTCCGGGGGTCCACCGGGAGGGGCCACAAGCCCCGGAGGCTTGCATGGGCCAAGAGTGGGAAGGGTCCAGCCCCTGAGTGGGAAGGGTCCAGCCCCTGAGTGGGCTGGTGCGCCTCCCACCAAGGCCCAAGGCGCAGCAAGGAGGAGAGAGGGGAAACCCTAGGCGTAGATGGGCCTAAGGCCCACCCTAGGGCACGCCCCCCTCTCTTCCCCTCTTGGCCACCCCCTTCATCCCATCTAGGGCTGCCGCCCCCTAGGGTGGGAACCCTAGAGGGGGCGGACCCTCCTCCCCTCCTCCTATATATAGTGGGGGTTTTGGGGCTGCCAAACACATGAGTCTCCCTCTCTCTTGGCGCAGCCCTACCCCTCTCCCTCCTCGTCTCTCGCAGTGCTTGGCGAAGCCCTGCTGGAGTGCCGCGCTCCTCCATCACCACCACGCTGTTGTGCTGCTGCTGGACGGAGTCTTCCTCAACCTCTCCCTCTCTCCTTGCTGGATCAAGGCACGGGAGACGTCTCCGGGCTGCACGTGTGTTGAACGCGGAGGCACCGTTGTTCGGTACTTAGATCGGATTCGGCCGCGATCTGAATCGCTTCGTGTACGACTCCACCGACTGTGTTCTTCCAACACTTCCGCATCACGATCTTCAAAGGTATGAAGATGCACCGTTGGAAATATACCCTAGAGGCAATAATAAAAGGATTATTATTATATTTCCTTGTTCATGATAATTGTCTTTTATTCATGCTATAATTGTATTATCCGGAAATCGTAATACACGTGTGAATACATAGACCACAATATGTCCCTAGTGAGCCTCTAGTTGACTAGCTCCTTGATCAACAAATAGTTATGGTTTCCTGACTATGGACATTAGATGTCATTGATAATGGGATCACATCATTAGGAGAATGATGTGATGGACAAGACCCAATCCTAAGCATAGCACAAGATCGTGTAGTTCGTTTTGCTAGAGCTTTTCCAATGTCAAGTATCTTTTCCTTAGACCATGAGATCGTGTAACTCCCAGATACTGTAGGAGTGCTTTGGGTGTACCAAACGTCACAACGTAACTGGGTGACTATAAAGGTGCACTACAGGTATCTTCGAAAGTGTCTGTTGGGATCGAGACTGGGATTTGTCACTCCGTATGACGGAGAGGTATCACTGGGCCCACTCGGTAGTGCATCATCATAATGAGCTCAAAGTGACCAAGTGTCTGGTCACGTGATCATGCATTACGGTTCGAGTAAAGTGACTTGCCGGTAACGAGATTGAACGAGGTATTGGGATACCGACGATCAAATCTCGAGCAAGTAACATACCAATTGACAAAGGGAATTGTGTACGGGGTTGCTTAAATCCTCGACATCGTGGTTCATCCGATGAGATCATCGAGGAGCATGTGGGAGCCAACATGGGTATCCAGATCCCGCTGTTGGTTATTGACCGGAGAGCTGTCTCGGTCATGTCTACATGTCTCCCGAACCCGTAGGGTCTACACACTTAAGGTTCGGTGACGCTAGGGTTGTATGAATGTGAGTATGCAGCAGACCGAAAGTTGTTCGAAGTCCCGGATGAGATCCCGGACGACACGAGGAGTTCCGGAATGGTCCGGAGGTAAAGAATTATATATAGGAAGTGCAGTTTCGGCCATCGGGAGAGTTTCGGGGGTCACCGGTATTGTACCGGGACCACCGGAAGGGTCTCGGGGGTCCACCGGATGGGGCCACCTATTTCGGAGGGCCCCGTGGGCTGAAGTGGGGAGGGGACCAGCCCCTAGTGGGCTGGTGTGCCCCCCTTGGGCCCCCCTGCGCCTAGGGTTGGAAACCCTAGGGTGGGGGGCGCCTCCACTTGCCTTGGGGGGCACTCCACCCCCCTGGCCGCCGCCCCCTTGGGAGATTCAATCTCCAGGGCCGGTGCCCCCCCAAGAGGCCTATATAAAGGAGGGGGGAGTGAGGGCAGCCGCACCCTGAAGTCTTGGCGCCTCCCTCTCCCCTGCTACACCTCTCCCTCTCGCAGAAGCTCGGCGAAGCTCTGCCGGAACCCTGCTGCATCCACCACCACGCCGTCGTGCTGCTGGATCTTCATCAACCTCTCCTTCCCCCTTGCTGGATCAAGAAGGAGGAGACGTCATCCGCTCCGTACGTGTGTTGAACGCGGAGGTGCTCTCCGTTCGGCACTTGGTCATCGATGATTTGGATCACGCCGAGTACGACTCCCTCAACCCCGTTCTCTTGAACGCTTCCGCACGCGATCTACAAGGGTATGTAGATGCACTCCTCTCTCTCGTTGCTAGATGAACTCATAGATTGATCTTGGTGAACGTAGGAAAAAATTTATTTTATGCAACGTTCCCCAACAGAGGCATCATGAGCTAGGTCTATGCGTAGTTCTCTATTGCACGAGTAGAACACAAATCTGTTGTGGGCGTAGATCTTGTCAACTTGCTTGCCACTACTAGTATTATTTTGCTTCAGCGGTATTGTGGGATGAAGCGGCCCGGATCGACCTTACACATACGCTTACGTGAGATAGGTTCCACTGACTGACATGCACTAGTTGCATAAGGTGGCTAGCGGGTGTCTGTCTATCCCACTTTAGTTGGAGCGGATTCGATGAAAAGGGTCCTTATGAAGGGTAAATAGAAGTTGACAAAATCACGTTGTGGTTATTCGTAGGTAAGAAAACGTTCTTGCTAGAACCCAATTGCAGCCACGTAAAAGATGCAACAACAATTAGAGGACGTCTAACTTGTTTTTGCAGCAATTGCTATGTGATATGATATGGCCAAAAGTTGTGATGAATGATGAATGATATATTGTGATGTATGAGATCATGTTCTTGTAATAGGAATCACGACTTGCATGTCGATGAGTATGACAACAGGCAGGAGCCATAGGAGTTGTCTTAATTATTATATGACCTGCGTGTCAACGATTTAACGCCATGTAATTACTTTACTTTATTGCTAAACTGTTAGCCATAGTAGTAGAAGTAATAGTTGGTGAGCAACTTCATGGAGACACGATGATGGAGATCATGATGATGGAGATCATGGTGTCATGCCGGTGATGAAGATGATCACGGAGCCCCGAAGATGGAGATCAAAGGAGCTATATGATATTGGTCATATCATGTCACTACTATATAATTGCATGTGATGTTTATTATGTTTATGCATCTTGTTTACTTAGAACGACGGTAGTAAATAAGATGATCCCTTATAATAGTTTCAAGAAAGTGTTCCCCTAACTGTGCGCCGTTGCTAAAGTTCGTCGTTTCGAAGCACCACGTGATGATCGGGTGTAATAGATCCTTACGTTCACATACAACAGGTGTAAGACAGTTTTACACATGCAAAAACACTTAGGGTTAACTTGACGAGCCTAGCATGTACAGACATGGCCTTGGAACACAGAGACCGAAAGGTCGAACATGAGTCGTATGGAAGATACGATCAACATGGAGATGTTCACCGATGATGACTAATCCGTCTCACGTGATGATCGGACATGGCCTAGTCGACTCGGATCGTGTAACACTTAGATGACTAGAGGGATGTCTAATCTGAGTGGGAGTTCATTAAATAATTTGATTAGATGAACATAATTATCATGAACTTAGTCTAAAATCTTTGCAAAATATGTCTTGTAGATCAAATGGCCAATGCTCATGTCAACATGAACTTCAACGCGTTCCTAGAGAAAACCAAGCTGAAAGATGATGGCAGCAACTATTCGGACTGGGTCCGGAACCTGAGGATCATCCTCATAGCTGCCAAGAAAGCATATGTCCTAGAAGGACCGCTAGGTGAAGCACCCATCCTAGAGAACCAAGACGTTATGAATGCTTGGCAGTCACGTGCTGACGATTACTCCCTCGTTCAGTTCGGCATGCTTTACAGCTTAGAACCGGGGCTCCAAAAACGTTTTGAGCGACAGGAGCATATGAGATGTTCGAGGAGCTGAAAATGGTTTTCCAAGCTCATGCCCGGGTAGAGAGATATGAAGTCTCCGACAAGTTCTATAGTTGTAAGATGGAGGAAAATAGTTTTGTCAGTGAACACATACTCAAAATGTCTGGGTTGCACAACCGCCTGTCCTAGCTAGACATTAACCTCCCGGATGAGGCGGTCATTGACAGAATCCTTCAGTCGCTTCCACCGAGCTACAAGAGCTTTGTGATGAACTACAATATGCAGGGGATGGTGAAAACTATTCCTGAAGTATTTTCAATGTTGAAGTCAGCTGAGGTAGAAATCAAGAAAGAACATCAAGTGTTGATGGTCAATAAAACCACCAAGTTCAAGAAGGGCAAGGGTAAGAAGAACTTCAAGAAGGACGGCAAAGATGTTGTCGCACCGGGTAAGCCAGTTGCCGGGAAGAAGTCAAGGAATGGACCCAAGCCTGAGACTGAGTGCTTTTATTGCAAAGGGAAGGGTCACTGGAAGCGGAACTGCCCCAAATACGTAACGGACAAGAAGGCCGGCAACACTAAAGGTATATTTGATATACATGTAATTGATGTGTACCTTACCACTACTCGTAGTAACTCCTGGGTATTTGATACCGGTGCCGTTGCTCACATTTGTAACTCACAGCAGGAGCTGCGGAATAAGCGGAGACTGGCGAAGGACGAGGTGACGATGCGGGTCGGGAATGGTTCCAAGGTCGATGTGATCGCCGTCGGCACGCTACCTCTACATTTACCTACGGGATTAGTTTTAACCTCAATAATTGTTATTTAGTGCCAAGTTTGAGCATGAACATTGTATCTGGATCTTGTTTAATGCGAGATGGCTACTCATTTAAATCCGAGAATAATGGTTGTTCTATTTATATGAGAGATATGTTTTATGGTCATGCCCCGATGGTCAATGGTTTATTCTTAATGAATCTCGAACGTAATGTACACATATTCATAGTGTGAATACCAAAAGATGTAAAGTTGATAACGATAGTCCCACATACTTGTGGCACTGCCGCCTTGGTCACATTGGTGTCAAGCGCATGAAGAAGCTCCATGCTGATGGACTTTTAGAGTCTCTTGATTATGAATCATTTGACACATGCGAACCATGCCTCATGGGCAAAATGACCAAGACTCCGTTCTCCTAAACAATGCAGTGAGCAACCAACTTATTGGAAATCATACATACCGATGTGTGCGGTCCAATGAGCGTTGAGGCTCGCGGAGGATATCGTTATGTTCTCACTCTCACTAATGACTTGAGTAGATATGGGTATGTCTACTTGATGAAACACAAGTCTGAGACCTTTGAAAAGTTCAAGGAATTTTAGAATGAGGTAGAGAATCAACGTGAATGAAAGATAAAATTCTTACGATCAGATCGTGGAGGAGAATATTTAAGTCACGAATTTGGTACACACTTAAGAAAATGTGGAATCGTTTCACAACTCACGCCGCCTGGAACACCTCAGCGTAACGGTGTGTCCGAACGTCGTAATCGCACTCTATTGGATATGGTGTGATCTATGATGTCTCTTACCAATTTACCGCTATCATTTTGGGGATACGCTCTAGAGACAGCTACATTCACTTTAAATAGGGCTCCGTCTAAATCCGTTGAGACGACACCGTATGAATTATGGTTTGGGAAGAAACCTAAGCTGTCGTTTCTAAAAGTTTGGGGATGCGATGCTTATGTCAAGAAACTTCAACCTGAAAAGCTCGAACCCAAGTCGGAAAAATGCGTCTTCATAGGATACCCTAAGGAAACCATTGGGTATACCTTCTACCTTAGATCCGAGGGCAAGATCTTTGTTGCCAAGAACAGATCCTTTCTGGAAAAAGAGTTTCTCTCGAAAGAAGTAAGTGGGAGGAAAGTAGAACTCGATGAAGTACTACCTCTTGAACCGGAAAGTAGTGCAGCTCAGGAAAAGGTTCCTGTGGTGCCTACACCGACTGGAGAGGAAATTAATGATGATGATCAAGGTACTCCGGATCAAGTTACTACTGAACTTCGTAGGTCCACAAGGACACATTCCACACCAGAGTGGTATGGCAACCCTGTCCTGGAAATCATGTTGTTAGACAACGGTGAACCTTTGAACTATGAAGAAGCGATGGCGGGCCCAGATTCCAACAAATGACTTGAAGCCATGCAATCCGAGATAGAATCCATGTATGGAAACAAAGTATGGACTTTGACAGACTTGCCCGATGATCGGCGGGCGATAGAAAACAAATGGATCTTTAAGAAGAAGACGGACGCGGATGGTAATATTACCGTCTATAAAGCTCGACTTGTCGCTAAGGGTTATCGGCAAGTTCAAGGGGTTGACTACGATGAGACTTTGTCTCCCATAGCGAAGCTGAAGTCCGTCTGAATCATGTTAGCAATTGCCGCATACTATGATTATGAGATATGGCAGATGGACGTCAAAACGGCATTCCTTAACGGCTATCTTAAGGAAGAACTGTATATGATGCAGCCGGAGGGTTTTGTCGATCCTAAGAATGCTAACAAGGTATGCAAGCTCCAGCGATCCATTTATGGGCTGGTGCAAGCATCTCGGAGTTGGAACATTCGCTTTGATGAGATGATCAAAGCGTTTGGGTTTATGCAGACTTATGGAGAAGCCTGCGTTTACAAGAAAGTGAGTGAGAGCTCTGTAGCATTTCTCATATTATATGTAGATGACATACTTTTGATGGGAAATGATATAGAACTTTTGGACAGCATTAAGGCCTACTTGAATAAGTGTTTTTCAATGAAGGACCTTGGAGAAGCTGCTTACATATTAGGCATCAAGATCTATAGGGATAGATCGAGACGCCTCATAGGTCTTTCACAAAGCACATACCTTGATAAGATATTGAAGAAGTTCAAAATGGATCAGTCCAAGAAAGGGTTCTTGCCTGTATTGCAAGGTGTGAGATTGAGCTCGGCTCAATGCCCGACCACGACAAAAGATAAAGAAGAGATGAGTGTCATACCCTATGCCTCGGCCATAGGATCTATTATGTATTCCATGCCGTGTACCAGACCTGATGTAAACCTTGCCATAAGTTTGGTAGGAAGGTATCAAAGTAATCCCGGCAAGGAACACTGGACAACGGTCAAGAATATCCTTAAGTACCTAAAAAGGACAAAGGACATGTTTCTCGTTTATGAAGGTGACGAAGAGCTCGTTGTAAAGGGTTACGTCGATGCTAGCTTCGACACAGATCTGGATGACTCTAAGTCACAAACCGGATACGTGTATATGTTGAATCGTGGAGCAGTAAGCTGGTGCAGTTGCAAGCAGAGCGTCACGGCGGGATCTACATGTGAAGCGGAGTACATGGCAGCCTCAGAAGCAGCACATGAAGCAATATGGATGAAGGAGTTCATCACCGACCTAGGAGTCATACCCAATGCGTCGGGGCCAATCACTCTCTTCTATGACAATACTGGAGCTATTGCCCTTGCCAAGGAGCCCAGGTTTCACAAGAAGACCAGGCACATCAAGTGTCGTTTCAACTCCATCCGTGAAAATGTTCAAGATGGAGACATAGATATTTGCAAAGTACATACGGATCTGAATGTCGCAGATCCGTTGACTAAACCTCTTCCGCGAGCAAAACATGATCAACACCAGAACTCTATGGGTGTTCGATTCATCACAATGTAACTAGATTATTGACTCTAGTGCAAGTGGGAGACTGTTGGAAATATGCCTTAGAGGCAATAATAAAAGGATTATTATTATATTTCCTTGTTCATGATAATTGTCTTTTATTCATGCTATAATTGTATTATCCGAAAATCGTAATACACGTGTGAATACATAGACCACAATATGTCCCTAGTGAGCCTCTAGTTGACTAGCTCGTTGATCAACAGATAGTTATGGTTTCCTGACTATGGACATTAGATGTCATTGATAACGGGATCACATCATTAGGAGAATGATGTGATGGACAAGACCCAATCCTAAGCATAACACAAGATCGTGTAGTTCGTTTTGCTAGAGCTTTTCCAATGTCAAGTATCTTTTCCTTAGACCATGAGATCGTGTAACTCCCGGATACCGTAGGAGTGCTTTGGGTGTACCAAACGTCACAACGTAACTGGGTGACTATAAAGGTGCACTACAGGTATCTTTGAAAGTGTCTGTTGGGTTGACACGGATCGAGACTGGGATTTGTCACTCCGTATGACGGAGAGGTATCACTGGGCCCACTCGGTAGTGCATCATCATAATGAGCTCAAAGTGACCAAGTGTCTGGTCACGGGATCAGGCATTACGGTACGAGTAAAGTGACTTGCCGGTAACGAGATTGAACGAGGTATTGGGATACCGACGATCAAATCTCTGGCAAGTAACATACCGATTGACAAAGGGAATTGTGTACGGGGTTGCTTAAATCCTCGACATCGTGGTTCATCCGATGAGATCATCGAGGAGCATGTGGGAGCCAACATGGGTATGCAGATCCTGCTGTTGGTTATTGACCGGAGAGCTGTCTCGGTCATGTCTACATGTCTCCCGAACCCGTAGGGTCTACACACTTAAGGTTCGGTGACGCTAGGGTTGTATGAATGTGAGTACACAGCAGACCGAAAGTTGTTCGGAGTCCCGGATGAGATCCCGGACGACACGAGGAGTTCTGGAATGGTCTGGAGGTAAAGAATTATATATAGGAAGTGCAGTTTCGGCCATCGGGAGAGTTTCGGGGGTCACCGGTATTGTACTGGGACCACCGGAAGGGTCCCGCGGGTCCACCAGGTGGGGCCACCTATCCCGGAGGGCCCCGTGGGCTGAAGTGGGGAGGGGACCAGCCCCTAGTTGGCTCGTGCGCCCCCCCTTGGGCCCCCCTGCGCCTAGGGTTGGAAACCCTAGGGTGGGGGGCGCCTCCACTTGCCTTGGGGGGCACTCCACCCCCCTGGCCGCCGCCCCCCTTGGGAGATTCAATCTCCAGGGCCGCCCCCCAGGGGGCCTATATAAAGGAGGGGGGAGGGAGGGCAGCCGCACCCTGAAGTCTTGGCACCTCCCTCTCCCCTGCTACACCTCTCCCTCTCGCAGAAGCTCGGCGAAGCTCTGCCGGAACCCTGCTGCATCCACCACCACGCCGTCGTGCTGCTGGATCTTCATCAACCTCTCCTTCCCCCTTGCTGGATCAAGAAGGAGGAGACATCATCCGCTCCGTACGTGTGTTGAACGCAGAGGTGCTGTCCGTTCGGCACTTGGTCATCGGTGATTTGGATCACGACGAGTACGACTCCCTCAACCCCGTTCTCTTGAACGCTTCCGCACGGGATCTACAAGGGTATGTAGATCCACTCCTCTCTCTCGTTGCTAGATGAACTCATAGATTGATCTTAGTGAACGTAGGAAATTTTTATTTTATGCAACGTTCCCCAACATGCACTCCCCTCTCTCTCATTTCTAGAATCTCCATAGATTGATCTTGGTGATGCGTAGAATTTTTTTGAATTATTGCTACGTTCCCCAACACCCAGCTCGTTCGCCCCTCGGACATCCGAGCCCATTTAGATGGCTTCTATAAAGCCCTATTCTCCCCCACCCCTCGGGGTGGTGCTGCACTGGCCCCCGATACTTGGTCGATGGGCTAGGTAGTTTCCGACGAGACTAATGCCGCCTTGGTGGCACCTTTCTTGGAGGATGACGTTCTCGCGGCGATCAAGGTCATGAACCCCTCGTCGGCCCCGGGTCCGGATGGTTTACCAGTAAAAAATTTCAAATCATTCTGGCAAACCATCAAGCCGGAGTTCATGGCCCTCTTCAACGAATTCTTTTCGGGGACCATGGACCTTGGGCGCCTGAACTATGGGGTCATCACCCTCATCCCGAAAGTTCCGGGCACTTCGGACATCCGCCAGTTTCGCCCTATCACTGTGATCAATGCGATTTTCCGGATTTTGGCTAAAGTGTACGCCAATAGGGTGACCCTTCTAGCTGACTCCATCACCCACCCCAACCAATCTGCTTTCATCCAAGGGCGGTTTATTTTGGATGTGGTCTTGGTCTTCCACAAAGTCCTTCATGAAGTCCGGGCCAAGCACCTTCATGCGGCCTTCCTGAAACTCGACTTCCATAAAGCCTATGATATGGTTCACTGGCCCTTCCTTCGGGAAGTCTTGCTCTGCAAGGGTTTCGACAATCGGTGGGTGACCCGCATTATGCAGCTCGTCTCCCGCGGTTAACATTAACGGGGAGATCGGGTCATACTTCCCCACGATGTATATAGAGGTAAAATTATGATCAATATACTGGCATAGACAACAAAAATTCAGGGAGGTACCTTCACTTACTGCCTTTGTATGTGTGATGCTCAACTTCTTGGTACACAACAAAATTTAAGAGCTACAACCTCTGAATGGCTGCATTGAAGCCTAGAAAAGATAGAAGAAGATGGTATTATCTGTATGACCCATCCAATCGTAACCATCCATCTAATAGCATGCTTCATATTCGGGGAGGATCATATATGTAGTTAATTAAGTCTGTATCATGTACCTCTCGCTGTTCTCTCATAGATATACATGCCTGTATCACATTCACACCTGAATCCATCCTCAAGTCCTCTCATAGCTACATGTAGCAAAATCTGTCTGAACAATTAATTAACTGACCAGTAGATATAGAAGGCCAGTACGTGAAACTCTAAACACGCCACAGCGTGAATCACTAAGTCTGACCCGAAGCAACATTCAACAACAATCATTCCAAACTTCCATGACAAAATCTATGCAAGATATATGATAGATTTTTTTGTATTTGGATCTTGCAAGATCAACGAATCACCCAGTGGTGCGAGAGAAGGAGATAGGAGAATGATGGGGGCGACTGGGAGGGTGACAGGGCGGGCGCCCGTACACGCGACCGCGCCGGCGCCGTCCATTGTCGCTGGTGATCGCCGACGCGTCGGCCGACGGTTTTGGGCTCTTGCTGAATCGGATGAGGACGACACGGACGACGATGGGGATGCGACCCCGGCGGATTCTCCGCCATCACCGACGCCTTCGGATCTCATTTGTGAGTTTTTTGATTCAGGTTATGACGAAGACGAAGTCGCAACGATGATCGACCGTGTTCTGCCACCGGACAATCCGACACGAATCGGTCTTCACGCGGGCGAGAAGAAAGAGATGGTCCGACGCGTTGTTCATCGGCGAACGGCGGCGACGGCGCTCAAACCTTGGGAGGGTCCCAAATCTTACGCTTTTCGATTTGGTTAGGCCGGAGTCGTGGATTACTGTTAAGAAAAGGAAGAATGCGAAGCGGATGGACGTTCGTCCGGCGTCGGCGGCGACCGTGTTGGCCGTTCCGGTGATCGAGATTTCCGAGATGCGGTCGCAGTGTTTGAATCGCTTGCTGGGCAACATTGGGCCGGCTCGGAGGGAGCCGGGTCCGCGAGGGAATGGGCCAGGGTCAGATGGGTATGAGGCCCAGGCTGTACCGGACCTTAATCCTACCCGTAGCGTTTTCTCATGCATGTACGAGAGCGATCGTTCTTCACCTCGGGCACCATCTTCTAGTGGTGCTAGGGTTCCTAGGCGCGGAACTCGCGGCTTCCCGGCGTGTGGTTCTGGTCGGGCAAGGAGGATCCGACCTCTCCAGGCCATGGCCGGCCGCGGGGCTGCGGCGCCGCCAGCCAAGAAGCTCGCCGCCTCTGCTCCAGCAGGTCGGGGCGGGGCTCTGCCACCGGCGGCGGGTGCCGGGCGTGCTTCCCTGGTGCCGCTTGGCCAGAGGCCGCCGGCGGGCGATGGTGTGACTCAGGGGACCCAGGGCCGCAGGAATGGCAACTTCGGCGCTCGGCCGCCGGGGCAAGTGCCCTTGCAAGCTGCGGCCGGGAGGGGCGGGCTGAGGCCTCCGGTGCCGGGTGCGGCTTCCGTGGTGCAGCCGGCCACGGGTCGGGGTGGGCTTCGGCCTCAGGCGCCGGGCGTGGCTGTTGCGGCTGCTGCAGGCCGGGGTGGTGCCGCCCTTGGGGTTGTGCCAACGCTTACCGGCAGTCAGCCTCGTGCCGCACCTCCGCCTCACTTCGTCACGAGGCCAGCTCAGAACCATTCGGGACCGTCGTAGACGAGGCAGAATTCGAACACTAGAGAGTCCTATGATCCGCCCCGAGGCCAGTGGGGGGACGATGGGTATGATGTGTATGGAGATGGACAACATCATGGTTCCTCATCCACGGGAGGAGGTCGTGGTTATGCCTGGCAGAGTGATGGGTCTACTGAGAGACCGTTCCTCGGCCCTCCAGGTGGATTTGTCGAGGGAGCCTCCTGTCCGGATCACCGCTAGAGAGGTGGCTACCGTGGACATCGTGGTGGTCGGGGTGGTGGCTGTGGGAGGCATCGCAGACAGCCTCCACCCCCGGCAGTTGTGGACCATGCGGCGTCAGCCGTGGAGACCGATCACACTCAGTCCACTGATCTTCCGAGCCAGGCAATGGATGTGGTGACGGCCTTGGCCAATGTGTAGGTTCCTGCGACTGGGGCTGTAACTGAGGCTAGCGACAGGTCTGATGCAGAGAGGGCGTCCAAGTGGGCGCGTAAGAAGGAAAAGATGCTATGCTATCATTGTGGTGAGAAGGGCCACTTCATTTCTGAGTGCGTGGCGGAGCTGTGTGATTCGTGTGGCAAGCCAGCACATGCCTCGGGGGATTGCCCGTTATTGCGTGACCAGGCTCCGGCTCTTACAATGTATGGAGTTTATTGTGCTGAGCTGATGTTCTTTGAGTCCCCGGCCGCGAGAGAGATTCCGGAGGAGACACAGAGTTTGACCACTGGGGTTGTGAAAGCTACCCAGGGGGAGGTGACTGAGGCTCAGATTGTGCGGAGGCTTCAAGAGCTGGCACCGGGTGACTTCCAATGGGAACTGGTCAATCTCGAGGCCAATGTTTTTAAGGTTGACTTCCCCACTGTGGATGATTTGCAGAGACTGCTGGGCTTTGGTTTGTGTAGAGTTCCTGGCACTAAGTGCATTCTGGAGTTTCATGAGTGGAAGAAGGTGGAGCCTAAGGGAAAGCCCTTTACGCAGGTCTAGTTGAGGTTTTCGAGGGCTCCCTCTAAGCCTTTGCAGGACGTTAGAGTTGTGGCCAGTATGGACATTATGGTTGGGAAAACGGAGAAAGTGGACATGGCTTTTACACGTGCTCATGGAGTGGCCCGGCTGCTAGTGAGCATTTTGAACATTGAGTTTGTGCCGGATGTGGTAAACTGGACTTATCGGGGAGAGGTTTTTCCTCTCGAGATCGAGTTTGAGGACACTGATCTGTTTGCTGAGACGATTAATGGGAATGATGTCGATATGCATGACGGTGACAACGGTGCGGGGGCTAAGGGGGCACCGACTGATGAGGCTACACGAGAGGGGTCTAACGGTTCCGGACCTGTTGCTCAGTTGCCCGGGGACGGGGCCGGGGTTGAGCCTGCACCTTCTCCATCGGTGCCTATGACTACGCTGCGGTTTGGGTCCTTTGAGCCAGCATCTGCCCCTCCCAAACTTTGGAGTGACCGGGTAGATTCTAAGGATGTGTTTGAACACACGCTTCCTATGTTGGAGTTCGAGGTTGCTGGTGGATCCATGGTTGGAGGTTTGGTAAGGACACCGCCGGCGAGGTCTTTGGTTGGAGTGGGGGAGGGGGAGCCTGTGGTTGCTTCTCCTTCTCTCGCTTTACCTGCGGTTGAGGCTCTGGAGATGATGACTGCTGCCGAGGTGGTGCTTGGGGGGGGCCGAGGCAGGTGGCCCCGACTCCTCTTCTCCCTATCTAGCTGCCGGCGACGCCGGATACGAGGACGTCGGCTAGTTCTGGGAGAGGTGGTCCGAGGTAGGTGGCCTTGGCCACTTCTTCTCCGGTCGTGGCGACGGCGCCCACGCTTCCAGTGGCGCTGGGGGGGGGGATCTGGGGCAGGTGGCCCGGTTCTTCCTTCTTCTTTGGCGGTTGGGACGACCGCGTCTCCTACGGCACCGACGCTTCCCTCTGGGCTAAGGGGTGGAGCGGGAGGAGGGCTCGGGCAGGAGGCCCCTGCACTCCTCTCGTCCGACTCGCCCGTAGCCTAGGGCCTCGGTGTGGGTCACTTGTCCGAGGGGCATGGGAGCCTTCTGCCGCCTTCTCCGGTAACCTTGGTTGATCCTTTGCGGGATTCAGCGCGAGGTTTTACTAGGGAGGAGGTTGTTGCTTTCGGCGGGATCCCTGACCCGGTCTCGATGGGGAGATGGATGAGTGCTCGCATCCTGGATCTTCCCGAGGTTGATGACATTCAGCAGAGGTGCGCTATGAGGGCGGCCAAACTTCGTGATGCTGAGATTTCTACTGGTATGTCCGTCAACATATCTAATTCTCTTTTGCATTTTTCTGATGAGGAGATTATTAATAATGCAAACCAATTAGGAGTTTCGCTAGGGGCTAATGATAGTGAAATTTCCAAAATGGTGAATGATCTTTTACATTTGGAGGCGGAGCGTGCCTTAGAGACTATTCGTAATCTGGCAGCGGTAAGACCCATGAATGATGCTGATATTGATGCGTTGGGGGTCAGAGTGCTAGATAATTTGTGTGCGGATCTTGCACCATCCAACCAGGAGTCTGAGGATGATGATGTACCTCTAGATAATGCAGTGGTTAGTAACACTGAGCCCGATTATGAGGACCGGGTGGAAGAACCTAGCAAACCAAAGCGCAAGTGGAAACGGAAGACTTATCCCGATTCAGCGGTTCGTAGGAGTGCTAGGATACGGAGTACCAAAAAATTTCATGATGAATTATGAAAGGAATCTTTTGGAATAGCAGAGGTCTGAAAGACTTGGCTAAAAGAAGGTTCCTTGCTGAGGCATCTCTAGAGCATCGATTAGATTTTATTGCTCTCTCGGAAACTGGTCGAGAGAACTTTGCGCCCCAATTTCTTTCTTCTCTTGCGGGCGGTGTTGAGTTCGATTGGCATTGTCTGCCTCCGCGAGGAAGATCAGGTGGGATCCTGCTTGGTGTGAGATGCGATTCACTAGAAGTCCGAAGTGTAGTGATGGGCGACTTCGCGGTTAAGTTCTAAGTCAGGTCTAAAGTTGATGGTTTCAACTGGGCTTTGGTGGCAGTATATGGTGCCGCACAACCTGAGCTTAAACCGGAGTTTTTGGCGGACCTTGTGCGAATCTGTGGATCCGAGCAACTTCCAATTTTAGTTGGGGTGATTTCAATATCATTAGGAGGGGAGAAGAGAAGAATAATGATAATTTCGATGGCAGGTGGTCGTTTATGTTCAATACCATTATTGAAAGCTTGGATCTGAGGGAGATTGAGCTTTCTGGCAGAAAGTTTACCTAGGCTAATGCTATGCCAAACCCGACATATGAAAAGCTTGATCGAGTTCTCGCGAGCGTTGAGTGGGAGCAGATGTTCCCTCTCGTAACGGTACAAGCCCTCTCGCGTGGAATATCTGATCACACACCCTTGTTTGTGGACTCAGGGGAGCCCAATCATGTGGGAAACAAAAATACCTTTTCCTTTGAGATGGCCTGGTTTGAACGCGAAGGTTTCCTGGACCTAGTTGCCCGGGAGTGGGCTAATGGTGCAGGAGGTAGGACTTCGGTTCGAGCGGTGGCAGCATAAGATAAGGCATTTGAGAAGTTTCTTACGGGGGTGGGCTAAGCACCTTAGTGGGGTGTATAAGATTGAAAAGGATAGGCTCCTTTCTCTTATTCAGGCCCTTGACATAAAAGCTGAAACTACGATCTTGCAACCAGCAGAGCTTCAGGTTAAACTTGAGGTGGAGAAGAGGTTGAAAGAACTTCTCCGCGAAGAAGAATTGAAGTGGGCATTGCGGGCTAAGGTACGCAAAGTTGTCCAGGGGGGCGCGAATACTCAATTCTTCCACTTGATTGCTAATGGTAAGCACAGAAAGAAGAGAATTTTTCAGCTTGAACAAGATGAAGGAACTATTTTAGGGTAGGACAATCTCAAAACCTATATAACCGAATATTATAAGCAGTTATTTGGACCTCCGGAGGATAGTTGTGTGTCCCTCGATGAGTCCGGGACTGAGGATGTGCCTCAACTATCGGCTGCTGATAATGATATTCTGGTTGCCCCGTTCACTGAGAAGGAGGTGTTTGATGCTATTGCACAAATGAAAAACAATAAGGCTCCCGGACCGGATGGATTCCCGGTCGAGTTTTACAAAAAGTGTCGACACATTATTAAGGGGGATTTGTTACCTATGTTTCATGATCTGATCTCTAGACATCTTCAATTATTTCACTTGAATTTTGGAACAATCACACTGCTTCCTAAGAAAATGGATGCTGTGAGAATAGAGCAGTTCAGGCCAATCTGCCTTCTCAATGTTAGTTTCAAAATCTTCACCAAGGTCGGGACTAATAGGCTCACACAGATTGCGCATTCTGTGGTGCAATAGTCCCTAACTGCTTTCATGCCGGACAGAAACATCCTTGAAGGGGTGGTCGTCCTTCATGAAACGCTCCATGAAATCCATTCAAAAAAACTAGATGGTGTAGTTTTTAAGGTGGATTTCGAGAAAGCGTACGATAAAGTCAAATGGTCATTCCTCCAACAGGCATTACGTATGAAAGGTTTTCATGAAGCTTGGCGCCGCCAGGTTGAATCGTTTACGCAAAAAAGGAGTGTTGGAATTAAAGTGAATGACGATATTGGTCATTACTTCCAGACACATAAAGGCCTAAGGCAAGGAGATCCGATGTCCCCTATCCTGTTTAACATTGTGGTTGATGTGTTAGCAATCATGATAGGAAGGGCTAAGGAGAATGGTCAAGTAGGTGGCTTGGTACCTCATCTTGTTGATGGAGGTGTATCCATCCTTCAGTGCGCTGATGATACAATCATCTTTATGGAGCATGACTTGGCCAAGGCGAGAAATATGAAGTTGGTGTTATGCCTCTTCGAACAATTGACCGGCATAAAGATTAACTTTCACAAGAGCGAGTTGTTCTGCTTTGGTAGAGCCAAGGATGAACAAGAGGCTTATAGGCAATTGTTTGGGTGTGATTTGGGGACTTTACCTTTTTCTTACCTAGGTATACCAATCCACCACCATAAGCTAACAAACAGAGAATGGAAATGCATCAAAGACCGATTTGAAAAGAAACTGAGTTGCTGGAAAGGCAAGCTCATGTCATACGGAGGCCGATTAATTCTCATAAATTCGGTGCTCACGAGTATGCCTATGTTTCTCCTGTCGTTCTTCGAAGTCCCAGTTGGAGTCAGGAAAAGACTGGACTTCTATCGATCGCGTTTCTTCTGGCAGGGTGATGAACTAAAAAGAAAATACCGCCTAGCCAAATGGGATATCATCTGTAGACTGAAAGACCAAGGGGGTCTTGGTATTGAGAATCTTGAAGTTAAGAACAGATGCCTTCTCAGTAAGTGGCTGTGGAAGCTGTCCAGTGAGATGGATGCCACGTGGGCGCAAATCCTTTGTAGCAAGTACCTTCAGACTAAAACTTTGTCCCAGGTGACAGTCGGGCCAACTGATTCGCCTTTCTGGAAAGGACTAATGAAAGTCAAACAATCCTTATTTAATAGGACAACGTTTAGTATTGGCAACGGGGCTAGTACACGGTTCTGGGAGGATACTTGGCTCGGAGAGGAACCCTTGGCCATTCAATACCCGTATTTATATCGCATTGTTCAACGACGAGAGGTGTTCGTTGCAACGGTTTTTCAATCGACCCCCCTTAATATTCAGTTCACACGGTCGCTAGCGAGCAATCGTTGGGAAGAATGGCTCCATCTAGTTAGGAGACTAATGGAGGTTCAGCTTTCTCAACAACTAGATGAATTACACTGGAAGCTTACTAGGTCTGGAGTATTCACAGTTAGATCAATGTATATTGATGTTATCAATTCGAGCTTCATTCCTACCTCCAAGCATGTTTGGGCTGTCAAAGTTTCATTGAAAATAAAAGTGTTTATGTGATTTGTCCATAAACAAGTTATTTTAACCAAGGACAACCTGATGAAGTGTAATTGGACAGGACCTACTAGATGTAGTTTCTGTGATCGGGATGAGACGATCAAGAACCTATTTCTTGATTGCCCGCTAGCCAAAGTTCTTTGGCGGACGGTCCACATTGCTTTTAATATTACTCCATCGAATTCTGTCAACACGTTATTTGGGACGTGGCTTAATGGGATTGAGCCCGACTTAGCGAGACATATTCGTGTAGGAGTATGCGCTTTGTTGTGGACTATCTGGACTTGCAGAAATGATTTGGTTTTTAACAGAACATCACGTATTCATTTTTTGCAGGTTATCTTCCGAGCCACGGCATTGATCCGTTCGTGGTCGCTACTCACTCAGATGGAGGCCAGGGAGCATTTGGTTACTGGATCTATCCGCTGGGAGATGGTAGCTCGGGATATCTTCAACCGGTTTGGATGGCGGTCATGTAATAGGATAGGAAATTAGTTTACCTATCTCTCTTTAGCCAGCCGGTTGTGGCGTCCTTTTTTTTGGCTAGTTTGTGTTTCTAGCCCAGTTTGGCTCTGTGTGAGCTTTTATCTCTTTTTTTTCAGTTCGAGACTTTCAGACCTTGTTGGAACCTTTTTGTTTGGTTTAATAAGATGGCCGTATGCATCGCTGTGATGCAGAGACCGGGGAGATCCCCTTTTCGAAAAAAAGATATAGAAGGCCAGTACGTGAAACTCTAAACACGCCACAGCGTGAATCACTAAGTCTGACCCGAAGCAACATTCAACAACAATCATTCCAAACTTCCATGACAAAATCTATGCAAGATATATGATAGATTTTTTTTGTATTTGGATCTTTCAAGATCAACGAATCTGCGCAAATGCCCCATATAATTTTTTTAATGAACCACCAATGCTTCTGTTTCATAAATTTTCTAATTCTTGAACCTATGAGCCTAAAGGAATATTGATGACTCAGTAACAATTCCTAAAGGTAACAACCGAGGCATGCATTCCATGCCAACATAAGTTTCATATCAGCACAAAAGATCACCATACCTTAAAAAACACGGCCTTGGAGAACGTCCTGACAAGTCCAGCAATGTCTCATCTGCGTTTTTCCACAGACTCCTGATGTAACACCTCGTCAGCACCAAATCCAATTGTTTCTTGCCCAGCCAAGCATAGCAATGCCTCAACTGCATACAAGTAGGAACCTGGGAACTATTCATCTACATCCCTATCTTGTCCGTTCTCGAGGAGGCAGATACGGCACTCCAGAACCTCACCCACGAAATCCTCCTCGCTTCCCTCCTGCCCGTCGCATAGTACTCCCCGTTTTAGCATCGGAACTCCGGGCAGTAATCATCATCCTCATGATCCTGCTCCTCGCCTTCATCCCTGTCAGCGAGCCAGATGCCGAGGCGGAGGCATGCCTATTGGTAGACGCGGAGCCTGGAGCAGATGCGGGCGAGGTACCGCACGCGGCGAATGCGACGGCGCGGAGGTGGTCGATCTCGGAGGCGCCGAGCACCATCTTCTTGTCGACGAAGCGACGGAACTGGTGCAACTCCATCTGGACCTCCATCCGCAGTGAGGCCGGGGTTTGGCAGAGGGGAGACGAAGCAGCCAGGAAGATGGAAGCAGATGGAGTCGGCGGGACTCAGTGAGGGATTTCGAGAAGGGAACCGACAATTACAACGGCGATTAAGGAGCAGATGAGAGGGAGCGTGCCGATGAATGGGTTGATGATGGGAAATAAATTGGTAAGAGCTGGAGACGGACCAAAGAGGGACGACGGTAGGCGGACCAAAGAGAGGTTGATTACCCACGATTTTGGAAGGTGGAACGACGATTTGGGATGGGAGGAATGACGCGAGGAGGGAGAGTCGGACAAAAGGAAAAGACGTAAGAGGGGAGAGGGAACACTACGCTTCTTTTAGGTAGTAGAGATGATGTCATATTGGTGGCGTCGGGTGTCCACGCGTGCAAGGCAATTTTTGCCATGACATAGCTAGGTTTTTTTTTCACTAGTGTCATCTTGAGATTGACAAAGTTGTCATAGACGCATTCATAGTCGATGGGAACGTCTCCTCCCACTGAACAAACATCGTTGAAAGGCTTGAAATAAAATTCAGAAAAATATGAGTACCAATAAAAATGAGACGCATGAATGCGTGGATATTCTGTCCCATAATGGACAGTAGGAACAAAACCAGCTGGCCGGATTGGCTGGTTCTCCATGGTCGACATTCGGCGTCGACGGATACCCAACAAGGCAGACACATCACATGCATGCATGCACGCACGAAGGCACGGATGCATGGTACAATAACAGTGGCAACAAGCCAACAAATTATCAAAAATGAAGGACGGGTGCGCTACGAGCCGTACTGGGTGCAGGCTGGCAGATGGTCACGAGGCATTCCGTCGGCGGCGTCGGTGGAATGCCAGCTGCCACCGTACGTTCTGCTAGCTACCTCATCTCTCCACTACTATAAACGGCGGCCCTGTTGAAGCAAACGTACGTCCGTCCGTCCTAGCTACTGCAACATAGAAAGAATCGACATACAGACCGAGAGCTAAGTCATAGATGGAGAGGAAGAGTCATCCTGCGCTGTTGGTGGTCGTCGTCGTCCTCCTCCTCGCAGCCGCGGTGGACGCCGACATCTATAAGACGCTACAGCAAAACGGGCCGGTGTGCCCTAAGGGTCGCACCTGCGCTCCGCCTGGAAACAGCTATACCAGAGGTGATCTTTGTAAATACCAGAACGCGGGATGCATGTCACGTTAGCTGTTGTGAGAGTATGTACTCCCACAATAAACCCAGCTAGTCGTACGTTGTTTACCGGTATCAATTTGTAATCAGTCTTGCATTTATCAAGTATTTCAAGTAAACATCTCAAGGTTAGTACAACTTTATACTAAAGTTAGTATAAAGTTGAGACAATTTTTTTGAGACAGAGGGAGTATCTCACAATACTCCTGCGTGTTATTTGTTTGTTTCAATCCCTCCGTAGTTCCGCTAAAACCACTATCTTGTCTCCTTCAAACCGTGGTTCCATCATCCTTGATGAGGTTGTTTCAATCCCAAGCTCTTGAGCGCCAAATTTTATTATGGTCATCCTAGATAATGAGGTCTTGATGTATGAGAGCTTCTAGTGCTATCTAGAGAGTAACTTGTTGTATCTCACATTCTATTGTAATGGGGGAAAATTGGGTGGCTTTAGCCCGTGGTTTGTAGCTCAATTTGGGGGGCTTTCCACATCAAAACTCGGATAACGTTGCATGAAGTTATCAAGCTTTCACACAAGGGTTCTCGAGCGAGGGTTGCTCTGGCCCGGCCCGCCCAGCGCTTTAGCCATCCCGGTTTTGAGAACCTTCCAACGTTTTTTTTGTTTCAATTTCTATTTTTTACCTGTTTCTTTATTTCTTCTCTCTTTTTTTATCTTTATCTTTTTCATTTTTATTTCAAAAAATGTTCGTGTTTTTTGAGAATTCTTCACAAATTTATAAAAAAGTTTGCATTTTACAAAAAATTGGGAGCTTACAAAAATTCTCATTTCCACAAATGTTCTAGTTTTCAAAAATATTTGTGTTTCCAAAAGTTGTTTATGTTTCAAATTTATTCGGCAGTTTCAAAAACTGTTCGTGTTTTCTGTTGGAGTATAATGTCCAGTGTTCTCCCATAGTTTGACTTTTGGATGAGTTGTTTCGCGCATAAATTCAGTGTAGTATCCGAGCCAAGTGGTCTTGAGTTCAAGACCCTGCCAATACAGTATTAAAAAAGGATTCCGTGGCCTGCACCAATCCCACGTTTAAGAGCTAAATAAGTCTAGTCATGAGGGAGAGTGTTGAAATAAATAGCCCGTCTCTCTCCATCAGTTTGGACTGATGGACGAACTGGTTGGGTGTATGAACTTGCAACCAAGAGGTTCAGGAGTCAAAACACAGTAAACACAATAAATAATTGTGGCATGCCCCCGCTTCTGCTGCCCACGGCATAAACTTCAAAGGAGCATAGACTTGAGGGGTGGTGTTGGAGTATACCGCCAGACCCTCTCCCATAGTTGGGACATTTGGATGAGTTGGTTGGAGCACAAATTTAACATTTTTATAAAAATATATTTTCAAAAATTGATCGCAAGTTTATAACAAGAGTTTCTTGTTTTCGAAAAATGTTCATGTTTTCAAATTTTTTATAGTTTCAAAATATGTTTAGGTTTTCAAAATACTATTGTGTTTCCAAAAATTGATCCAGTTTTCAAAAATTGTTCACAAATTTCAAAAAATGTTCGTGTTTCGGAAAGTTGTTCATGTTTTCGAATTTGTTTCGTAATTTTAAAAAAATATTCATGTTTTCAGAAAATAAATTGTGTTTCCAAAAATTGTTCCTATTTTCAAAAATTGTTTGCAAATTTCTAAAAATGTTCCTACATCCAAATTTGTTCCCGAGTTTTAAAAAACGTTCATGTTTTCAAATTTTGTTAAGAGATTCAAAAGATTCTTCTCCTTTCCAAAAAAGTGTTGGTGATTTTCAAAAAAATGTTTGTATTTTTTTGAAATTTTGTTGCTTTTTTTAACAGTGTTCAGGTTTCATAAAAACTATAAACCTGAACAATTTTATAAATCCTGAACATTTTTTTGAAAAATACGAATAATTTTTGGAAACACATCATTTTTTTTTTGAATCTGTGAAAAAATTCAGTATCGAGAACATTTTTTGGAATTTTGAACAAAAATTTAAAAACACGAAAAAAGAAAAACCCCAGGCACCCCAGCAATGCCTAAAACCATGCGGCCCATAAACGAAGCCCAATTGCGTGAGGAAAAAAAACTTCAAACTCCGTCGATGTTTGCTCGCCGTTGCCGTGAAACTGAACTTCGCAGCGAGAGGGAGGGTGACTGTCGCTACCATGTCTGCACCTCCGCCGTGAAACCTAGCTGCTCAACCTAACAGGTTGAGGTTGATTGAACTTGAAATCTGAAGTTTGTACTAGAAGCTAAGTTTCAGTCTTTCAGACCAAGAGGAGATGAACTAGTGTTGTAAATTACAAAACTGAGTGTGGTAAAACAGAATGAGATTTGAGATGGTGTTATTCGTTATGATTGGAACATTTTGCCATCCAAATTTGTTCATGTACAAATAGCAGCTGGAAGCTTATTCTCAACGGCGTGGTGCAGCCGACCGAGGCCGTGTCCTGTGAAGCCCGGGCGTGCAGTCGTCGTGCTTACGGGCCGCAACGTGTCTTTTTATTCTCGAGGTGATTGGCCTGCTTATGGGCCGTACAGCCAACGCTGCTGATTCTAGCAAAAATTGCCTATGCATTGCTACGGAAGAAAAAAAATCTTTACGCGACCAATCCGTGATGTCACTTCTCTTTGCCATCATTATCAATGGCGGTCATATTCACAACCTATTTACGATGAACTTGGATCAACCCCAAGGCAACAAGCTTGGTCATCAGCACACTAGTTTCGCGGACCGGTATCTACGGACTTGTAACGATGGTGAGCGTTAGACTCATCTACGCTTCGAACTCCTTCTCACCCGATGATAACTAGACCGAGCAAGGTTGATGCATCAGTACAGTTCTGAAGATGGAGCGGTGGCAGTTGGCGGCGGCGGCCTCTGAGAGCACGCCGGACCAGTGTGTGCTCCAGACCCGGCAAGTGGCTAGGTTAGGGTCTCAGGTCTTAGATGTTAGGCTTGGCTGCGGTGTCTGTTTGGTATTAGGCTCAGGCTATCTGCGCCCCTTCATCAACTGGATAGGTGTAGCGACAGTTTGTTGCTTAGACGGCGGCTTTAGTCTTACTGTTGTATGACTTTGTAAGGTCTTGTGAGAATAATTAATAAAGTGGCCACATGCATCGCCCAGATGCAGAGGCCGGGGGTCATCCTCCTTTTCTAAAAAAAAAACTCCTTCTCACCATCTTAAAAAATATATCAAATGTCATAACTCGACAAAATATGACACTATATACCATCTGGTCTACAAACATCCCTACGGCCTAGTACATTATAAGCAAGTGGCAAGAGCAAATATGACACTACTCCATCCAAGTTGAGGTTTTCATCTCATGTCTACATAACTTCATTTACTCACCGTAGTGCATATTTTCTCAGGCCAAGACGCAAACCACAATAGAAAATGTCATTATTGGGTTGGTCACACAAGCCAACATTCAGTTGAGACCCGGGTCTCCATCCAACGACACATTTCTCAAGTTCATCCATTTACTCCATGCGATGGATATTCTCGCACAAGGCAAACAAGTCAATACGCACCCGAGAAGACTGGCCACACAAGCCAGCGCCGGAAACCAGGCTTCAAGTGCTACATTACTAGTCGCTGTCACTATCGCCGTCTGAGCAAGGATAGTCAATACAAGTACTACTACCGCCGCCGTATGCTTGGCTGCTTGGGTGAATAACAGGCTGGTAGTTTTCGCAGCCATAGCAATGCCCTGCAACATCGACAGAACAAATAAAGAGTTAGACAAATACCAATATGAGATTGCGATCAAGGCATATGTGTGAACAACACAACTGATTGCACCTGATGCAAACCTCACCAACAATAAGCAAACATGGCCAGAATCAGGAAAGAAACAATAGGAAAAACTGTCAAGAAAACCAACAAGGTACCTGCGTCATTTTCCCCAACTATACAGCACATAATCACATCATTCTCACTCCAAAAATCGAGGTGGACTTCAGAGAAGAATAGCTTGGTACTGTCGGCATCAGCAGAATGTTGCTCCTCAGGCTGCTTAGCTGTGAAGTTATAATGGGCGCCGGCCCCTCCAAACTCATAAAATATAGATATCACTTTTACCTTCACCAGCTCAAACTGAAAAAAATCAAAAATGTAAAGACACGTTTAAAATGTATAATCAGGCTGAAAAGCCATCCCAATTGTCACAACCTCACATACTCGGAGATAAGAAAGAAAGAGAGAGGAAGACCTTGGTGTTGTTGGCTCTGTTGTATTTACGCAAGGCCACCTCCGCATGGTAGCGTGCGTCCTTTTGTTTCGTCACGACTCTTCTTTCACGGAGCGCGTTCCTCACCTTCGGAGGCTTCCTCTTTCGCATTACAACTGGAATTCCTCTTTAAAAACTTACAGTGTAGAATGTTAACGGGAGGAGTTGTGTTAACCATTTTCCAGTGAAAACAGTTTGTAACATAAACAAAAAATGGACGACTTAATATTGGGAACCAGAGGATTTGAGAATGCCAAATGAAGATGCACAGTTGTGTTAAACAGATAGCAATCCAAGAAAAAGAAAAGTTAGGAGTGCTCAATTTGCATACCTCCCTTTTGAAGTGGCGCATGAGACGGCAACTTGATGGTGATGTTGCTTTGTCTCCTGTGGCTTGGCATTCAAATTCTCTTTAAATCTGAACCAGAACATATGACTTAAATTGAATTAAAGTAAAATGAAGCTAAGTTATCGACATAATCTACCTATTATTATTCCAATTTTAGTAAATTTTAGACCTAGAAAATATTTTTGGAACCGATAGCATTTCTTGCACTTTTCAGTACAATCCTTAGCCCATCACTGATACACCCTGCAGTGTGCAATTCTTTAAAAAAATGAAATTCGGCTAATCAACTGCAATAGGAGGAATTATGCTACCCGTGATTTTCAAGGAAAAATCAGTTTGGAATATAAACAAAAATGAACAAGTTAACAATGGGAACCTGACTATTTACATTTCAGAATGAGGAATGACCATGCATAGTGGAGTTGAACAGAGAGCAACCCAGAAAAAAAGTGAAGATGTTACGAGTTTTACCTTGCATATCTCCCCTTTGAAGCGGCACGTGAAACTGTGACTTGGTGTTGCTTTGGCTCCTCCTCTGGGAAGACAGGCAGCGAATTCCCCTCATACCTTGAACCATAACATATGATTTATTCAGCATCACAGTAAAAGGAAGCAGAGTCTATCAATAATATTCTAATTTCAGAATCTTAATAATTTGATTTTACCTTATAGTTTCAGCAACACAATACTTACTACTACCGTAAATTCTTGCAACCGTAAGAATACATTTTTAGAATCTTAATATTCTAATTTATTTTATTCTCGGAACATTTCTACTTTCCGGAAAATTTTAGGATCATATGACTTTGTTCTCGGTTACATTTGTACTTTGGGCAAACTTTAGGACCATATAAGAATATGTCCCGTATACTCTACATTCCAACTTCAGCGCTAAGAGGACAAACTTTAATCTAAGCACATTTTGGAACGGAAATAATATGTTGTTCAAAACTTCAAAACAGACATACGTAGTGGCCTAGTTTCGAACCGAACCGAACAGAACAGAATTAGAGGAATTTATATGGGCGTGGCTACAGGTAAGTCGATTCGTTCTGGGATGTCGGATGTATGTCCAATGGCGCGTGGCCCTTCTTCTTCCTCCTTCTCCGAACGTACCACCGACCGAACCGCCGGACTCCCGCGCAGCGTCGCCGCCACGCCCTCCCCAAAACCTCCTCCCACCGTGGTGCTGCCGCCCTCCATCGGCCATCCCTCTAACCCTGGCATGAAGAATTTTCTCCCACTCCCCTAACACCTCTAAGATAGACATGGTGGACCCTGCCACTCTAAGATAGATAATGGTGGAGCTTCTCCGGCGAGCTTCTTCCTCCCCTCCGGCTGTTTGTTTCTTCGATCCAAAATCGACTGATCCAAATTCAAAAGCCAGGCGACTTATA
>NC_041389.1:713853789-713858583 GCF_002162155.2 Triticum dicoccoides | reverse complement strand
TATATAGACACACACACACACACGAGCAGCCAGGCAGAACGGGAGCCATCGCCAGAGATGACGTGCATAACAGGCAGCGGGTCGAGGGGAGGGAGGCGACTGGCCGGTTAGCTAGGGCTCTGCTTCCCTCGCTCGCCTCGCTCGTCCAGATCTAGCTACTACGCATACGACGACACGTAAGAGATAAATTGCACGAGTACTCGAGTAGAAAACTTACGAATCCTCCTGGTCAGTACCGCCCTGATCCGCCATGGCCGGCTGCATGGTCAATGGTTTGATCTGCAGTTTCTAATCCGCGCCAGTGGGTGAGGTTGCAGCGCGTCGGCTGCTGGATTCGTAGTATATGATTTGTAGGACCGCTCTTATTTATACCATCGTCACGGTTTGATCAAGAGAGGGAGACGGACGGCCAACGCGTTTCCGATTGGTGCTGTCTACGGTTTGGCCTTCCTAATGTTCTGCGGACTTTTATTCGACTGCCGTTCGCCACTCCTAAGGAAAGAAACGCAGAGATCGGGTACCAACTTCTAGGGTGACCCTACACCTCGACAGCCGTTTGATCCGGCACTATCCAGCGGCCCGGCCCTTTGCTCACAACTAAAACAAATGCAATATTGCAGAACCCTTTGCAATAAACCTCATGTTGCAGAAACATTTGCAACAGAGGTTCTTTCGTAGACTTGTTATTTACCATCTTACCCTTTTTGCATCATGGGTGTACTTGTGGAACGAATTCTGCAACATAGATGATGTTGCATATTTTTTCGTCTTGACTGTTTTGCAACATTGGTGTTATCACGGAAGGACTTCTGCAACACAGATGATGTTGCAGAAAAATTGTTAAGGTGGTAGAGGCACGCGTCCAACAGTGGAGATCATGGCTGGCTAGCGTGGAAAGGAGGAGAGAAGAGTGAGGGAGAGAGGAAGGAGCCACAGGCGTTGGAGGTCCCCAGCAACGCATGGTGGTCAAAAGAGGAGGCCGACCATGGCAGTAGCTGGCATTCATGGTTGGCTACGAACGCGAGGAGAAAGAGAGGTGAGAAGGAAGGGAATGGAGTGCGTGGCGGACGCGGGGCTGCTGCGCGGTGACGACAAGTCGAACGATGTGGCGGCACATGGATTGAATCGGGCGATTTGGTTCCGCAGCTCCCAATCCGATCTATATGGAACACTATGGGATTTTGCAACATCGTCTAGCATGTTGCAATAAGGTGTTTTGCAACACCTAATGTTTTGCGCAATGCAATTTTTAGATCTGATGGCTACCAGGTGGTGGAATTAAATGTAATCGGTCGGTTGATTCTAATCGTTTCCGCAACTTCTAACTATTATTAATAGTAGAAGTATATAAACGCCTGAGTTAGAGACAAGGAGAGATAGAGATTGATTAACTTTAAATCATGTTGCCTTGCCTTGTACTCTAATTCTCACCCTTGTTACAAAGGTAACATAAAAAAGGTGTGTGTGTACACACACACACACACACACACAAGAGACTCAAGCTCACCATCCTATTTATCTCGACATGTAGCCCATCCACCTCATTACACATGCCCACACATTCAACTCAGCACGTACAACCTGCCACATCATCATTTTTATTTATCGTCTAACCACTAATTAAGTCTCTAGTGCCAATACCCTATCGAACACGCTCTTGTTCAGCCATCTAATTTTCACGTCCGCATCGGCCGCCTCCCTTGCTCAACATGTGGCCTAGTGGACCACCCACGTCTCTCTCCCTCATCTTATCTCTTCCTTAGCCTCACATTTTCCTCCCGTACGCAACTGCCTCGTCTCCTTCGTCATATCTCACTTATCGACCTCGTTGCATCTCTTCGTTCTATTGAGTCGTCGCTGTCTACACCCAATCTCATTATGACGGTGCGACCGTATCGGTGCTACGCCACTGAGCACGGTGATACTTCGGCGGGAAGCCGGCGATGGAGCTATGGCGACTGACAGGGCCTGCAAGAGCGAGATAGAGCGGGCCGAGAGAGGGAGAGAGAGAGAGAGAGAGAGAGAGAGAGAGGAAGGATGGAGGGCGGTGGCGTGCTGCTCCGATGGGCTCACCGGCCGATGTGACAGGCGTCGGAGCTCCCCGACGTTAGGGGCTTCAGATCCATGAGTAGACACACTGATACAAATGCTTTGCAACAACATCTTTGTAGTGAAGAGCTCTGCAACATGACCTTTGCAAATGCGATTCAAACGCACGAGATGGGGTTGTCTGCCATGTCAGTTTGGACATGCGGTACCTTCCCCAAACCCGACCCCTGCACCACAACTTCTCCTATGTTACTTTCACTACCTATGTCTGATAGTGTTTTGCGCCCACCTAGAACCACCCTCCGACATGATCGTCGTCCCTGGTCCTGCATCGCCCTAGGACACAGTCGCCGCGCAGGCTACTTGGGTTATATGGCCCAGTTGCAGGCGTCATTGATGGGTATGTCCGAGTGGCAGAGAGCGCACACATTGAAGCAATGGTCAGAATTTTCCACCGCAATGGTGAGGGTGTTTGGCAAAGAGAATTTCAGAGAATCAAATGTTGTGGACACAACCAAGATTTTGGCACTTGGAGAAGCAAGAGGTTTTTCGATATGCTCGGTTCCGCCGATGACATGATCTAGGAGAACACGTTGGATGACTATTTTTGTGTTCATGCATTTTTGGATTGTCCGTCTAGACATATGGGGGCAGAGGAAGGGACGCCCTTGGAGACGCCTAGGATTGGGGAGTGGCACATGTGTCCGAGAAGAAAGTGGTGGCCCATTTGGGGTTAGAGGGTTGGTGTGGAAAATTACGAAAGCCTAATTTTTTGGGAAACTCTTAGATTCAAGTGACTCATAATCAGGAGCGTTAGTCGCCTCTAGCTTTCACCACACGTCAGCGTGGGCCCCTACCACGTGCCCATTCCAGAAACATCTCCTGCATCCGCGTCCCCATCCCCTACCTTTCCTCTCATTTCTCTCGCTCATGTTTCTCTCATGTCGGTGTTGTCATACTCTTTTTGCTGGCCCATTGCAAAGAAGCACCACCCACCGTCGCCGTAAGGGATGTTGCAACCGTGTGCCCCGTTGTTGCTTCAAGGGATGTTGCAAGTCGTGTGCCTACCATCGGTACTGCAATCCCACCGCACTGCCACGGCTGCAATTGACGATGTTGCTACCTCTTCTATCATTGTCCTTTGCTCCAAGCGCCCAATCACTGCAGTTGCAACAGATATCACCGACGCTTCAAAGGGGAGCCATCGTTGTGCTATAAGGGGTGATGCCGATGCTGCAAGCCAACGGACGCCGCTGCAACGAGGTCATCGGTTGTGCCGCAAGGGAGAGATGTCGGCAGCTACAACGAGGGGTCGCCGTCGGCGATGCCGTTTTTCGCAAGCATGCGACACGATGAAGGTCCAGCTTTGTCTTGCAGCATTGCTTGTAGCAGCAACACCCAGGTCGTCACCGCATGATCGTTGCACCGTCGCCAGTAGCAGTTGCAACAACTGTCGATCGCTTTGCAGCAGCGATGCCACTTGCTCTTCGCAACATTGGTTCAGATGAATTGGTGCTACAAAAGGGTCGCCACTGACACTTTGCCGATGTTGCAAAGGGGGTCATCAGGGAGACATGGGACGACAAGGAAGGGGGACATGGGGACAGGGAACGACATGGGGACATGGGGACAGGACATGGGGCAGAGTGTGCGTTCATAGCGTGGGTGTATGCGCGTATATACGGACACTTGCGTCTATACTATGATTTAAAAAAAATAAGGCTACATGATTTAAAACCTATTCAATGTCTATCTTATCTCGGAAACCCAGACGTCTATACTTGTGACAGTTAGAAGCTGACACCCGATATGTGCGTTTCTTTCCATAGCACAATGGGCTTGTTCTGGAACGGCAGTCGGATTATTAAAAACCGAAGAACATTAGGAGGGTCAATCCGTCCACCGCACCAATCGGAAACGCGTAGGCCGCCCCTCCCTCTCTCACGATGCTGATATAAATCATATACGAACCCTGCAGTCGACGCACCCCCTTGGCGCGCGCGGATTCGATACGACTGCTGCAGATCAAAGCACGCAGCCGGCCATGGCGGATCATGGCCCTACTCACCAGGAGGACGACGACTCGTAAGTTTTCTGCTCCTGCATGCAAATTTCATCTCCGCCGTGCCGTCGTCTGCTGTGTTGTTCTTCCCCTTTTCCCCTTGTGAATTGTGATCGAGCGAAAGCACTACCGCCTAGTCTCTCCCAAACCTCTGTAATCTGGACTGTTATCCCCTACCGTTTGAATTGCTGCTGTAATCCTTGGGCTTGCCTACTTTTCAATTGAAATTTCGGCTGCGGAACCTAATGAGTTTTTTTTTTCTTTTTGCCTTTTTTACTGAATGATTGGTTTTTTTTAAGCATCAGTACAGACACAAGCGCTCATATACACGCGCATATACTCACCCCTATGAACGCACACACGCACACGCTACCCCTATGAGCACCTCCAAAAGACTGAGCCGGCATATCATCTTAAGATTTACGAAGCCACCGTAGGCGTCTCGTCGTCGACGGGAACGTCTCCTCCCACTGAAAGCACATCGCCGAAAATTCTAAAATAAATTCAGAAATAATGCAAGCACCAGGATTTGAACCCTGATGGGTTGGGGATACCATGTCCACCTAACCATCTCAACCACATGTTGATTCGCCTGAATGATTGGTTTTAGATGAGCAATGCTACACCTAGGTAAAGTTATGTACAGATTTTAGGTAGCAGGTATCGTGTGTAGGATTGGGATT
>NC_041389.1:713810746-713853627 GCF_002162155.2 Triticum dicoccoides | reverse complement strand
TTTGTTAGGTAGGTTACGTAACTCTTCGTACGTTGCTTCAGTAGGTGTAGTATTATTGGTTTTAGATATGTGCTCAGACTCACTTTTCATCCTTTTTGACAACATAACATGGTAATATATTTGCAAATTCCTGTGAATTATCCAAACAACTGTGTATTCTTGTGTTCTTAGCTTCTGTCTAAATTCACAAGATATGACGTCCGACTCTTGCATTTTTTTTTAATTCGTGAAGGGCATGCCTGACGCAATGGTGAAAAATAGGCAAGATATAAATAGTTGTGTAAATAATGTTTTCCTATTATATTCAGTGTTGTCCTAGAAGGTATAATACAAAACTGGAGCGATCTATAGCCTTCAAGCATACCGACGTGAGTTAAAACATGGTCAATCCTTCTAAAACGTGTGATGATAGGAAAACATGAGAGGATTTGGGTACGCATGTGCGGGAGCATTGATCCCATTTTTTTGGCTTTTAAATTTGAAATCTACTTTTTTCTTTGAGCTGGAAGTCCAATTTAAGTTTGGTTTGCATATTTGTGTTTCTTGTAACGAGGTCTTTGAAATAAGATCACTTTCAACACATTTTGACACGTCTTAAAAACTTAAGTGAGCTTCGACTACTAAAACTTGTTACGAGCCGCGTGCACCCGTCAAAGTGTCAAACCCGAAACCTCCTAACACCAATGAATTAAAAAAATCAATGATAAAATGTCATAAACAAATAAAATTAACTCATGATCGAATGTATGAGAGGGGTGAAAGAGGATGTGGTGGAGGGGAAGGACGACTAGGTATGACCGCTCGTGCCGTAATGTATAATCTAGCACGATGCTCGTCCCATGTCTCCCCGTTGCGATATGACGACCGTGCACACCTTGAGCTCCATTCTCTTTATTACACTCCTCGTCACGCCATCTATCCAACTCAACTCATTGGCTCTAGTTTTGCTCCGGTTTTGCCGTCATTTTTGCCCATCATCCTTAGTTATGCAATCCTTATCGCCTTTGGCCCCTCCACATTCCATAGCTAAAAAGTAATTTTATTTTAATTTTCTTATTACCATTTAATTAGTAGAAATATAAATCGTACCCCCTTGTTGCATGATAGTAGTACTTGATTAAAAATCAAAAAAAGAAAGAAAACGTGCATGGTGCTCCCAAAAATTCCCAAATTAAACCCTCGCAGATAAACCAGAGCAGCAGTGCACTACTCCGGCGGACCCCTCCCCCAAATTACCCAAATTGCCGCCCTCCTCCTCCCCCTCCGCCTCCGGCGTCGCCCCGCCGGCACGCCGTGACCCACCATGTCCATGGACGACTGCTTCATCCCGCTCCCCTCCCCACTCCATGACCGCTGGCGGTGCGGCTCTCCCCCCTGCCTCTCCCAGCTAGATCTGGACGACCGCGCGGCCGCCGGTTCTGCCTCGCATGGCGTCCCCAGACGCATCCTGCGGAGCCCTAACCGCCCACTCGCCGTCCCCCCGAGGCGCCCCCCTCCTCCCCTCGATCCGCTGCCTAAGTACGTCAAGGAGCCCTAACTTGCGATGTCTCCATGTTCCGTCTAGCTGTTCTGATCTATCAATTTGATCTAGTTAAGTTCGATTCGTCTCTAAACTAGGCCACTAGGTGTGTCTGTTTTGAAGAACAAATTGTTTCCGTTCCAAAATGTGCTGAAATTGCAAATGAATCGAAGAACACATTCTTAGGGCTGAAATTATAAATGTATATCGGAACAAATTCTTGTGGTTCTGAATTTGCTGAAATTGGAAATGTGTCTGAGAGCAAATTCTTATAGTTCTAAAACTTTGCTGAAACTAGTACTATATCTGAGAAGGTGAGAACAAATCATTAATAGAATTCTAGGGGTTGCTGAATTTATAATATTAATAGTCTGTGCTGATGACTCTGCTTCATTTTACTGTGATGCTGAATAAATCATATGTTATGGTTCAAGGTATAAGGGGAATTCGCTGCATGCCTTCCCAGAGGAGGAGCCAAAGCAACACCAAGTCACAGTTTCACGTGCCGCTTCTAAGGGGAGATATGCAAGGTTAAACTCTTAACATATTCGGGTTTTTTTTTCTGGGTTGCTCTCTGTTCAACACCACCGTGCATGGTCATTCAGCATTCTGAAATGTAAACACTCTGCTTCACGTTGTTAACTTGTCAAAAAAAAATTATATTTCAAACTGTGCTTTTCCTAGAAAATGAGTAGCATAATTCCTCCCGTTCCCAGATGGTTATCTGAATTTCGTTTTTCCAAAGGAAAAAAACGTTCTACTCTTTAGGGGTGTATCAGTGATGGGCTACTGAAAAGCGCAGACTAAAATGAGAATAATTATATATATATAATATGTCGATAACCCAGTTTCCTTACTAGTATATATTTAACTCATATGTTCTAGTTCAGGTTTAAAGAAAATTTGAATGCCAAGGCAGAGGAGACAAAGCAACACCACCATCAAGTTCCCGTCTCATGCGCCGCTTCAAAAGGGAGGTATGCAAGTAAAACTCATAACCTCTTTACTTATTTTTTCGGACTGCTCTCTGTTCAACACCATTGTGCATCTTCATTTGGCATTCTGAAATGTCACTGCAAGATTGATAACCCAAATCCTCTGGTTCCCAGCATTAAGTCGTCAATTATTGTTTATATTCCAAACTGTTTTTCCTGGAAAATGGTTAACACAATTCCTCCTGTTCCCATGTGGTTTACTGAATCTGTTCCTTTTAAAACTATTCTACACTGCAAATTGCATCAATAACAGGCTTAAAATTGTGTTGAAACCTCATGTTTTGCTCTCATTGTGATAATACCGCAAACTATTCTCAGCCTGTTTCTGCCATTCACCTGTTTGTATCCAAGTATCCACACCTGGCAGCTGTTTATCTCATCATGTCAAATTTTAATTTGAAACATACTTGACAAGTTTTAATCCTGTTTCAAGAACTTTGCTTTTGCTTCACCATAAAGAAAAGCAACTGGGTTAATAATGTCAAATTTTAACTCCATACAAACTCGGCAAGTTTGTAAACATGTTTCCAGAACTATTCATGCACCTTCATCATGAAAGAAAAGCAACTGGGTAAATGCTACACTTACATTTCCATGCATTATTAACGCACAGCGCTTGTGGTTTGTTCATTTATTTTGGCATGACAATCTGTTCACAATAATAACCAGGAATCGAGCTGGTTGGATGTCCCAGGAGAGAAGCACTCCTGAAGGTATCAACATGAAGGAACATGGTTGGAGGTTTCGGTTCCCCTTCCCCGAACTCCCCAAGTCGACTTACCGTGGTGACTTGAACTCCCTTGGAAAGCCAGTTGTAATGAAACAGAGGAAACCTCTGGAGGTGAGGAACGCTCGCCGTGAAAGAAGAGTCGCGGCCAAACAAAAGGCTGCGCGCTACCATGCGGAGGTTGCCCTGCGTAAATACAACAGAGCAAACAACACCAAGGTCTCTCTCTCTCTCTCCGTGTATGTGAGGTTGTAGCAATTGGGATGGCTTTTTAGCCTGATTATCCATTTTAAACGTGTCTTTCCATTTTGATTTTTCAGTTTGAGCTGGTGGAGGTAAAAGTGATATCTATATTCTCCGAGTTTGGAGGGGCCGGGGCCCATTATAACTTCACAGCTAAGCAGCCTGAGGACCAGCATTCTGCTGATGCCGACAGTACCAAGCTATTCTTCTCTGAAGTCGACCTCTATTTTCGGAGTGAGAATGATGTGATCATGTGCTGTATAGTTGGGGAAAATGACGCAGGTACGTTCTTGACAGTTGTTCCTATTGCTTATTTCCATGTGTTCTTATTTTTCATTGAGTTAGCATCAGGTGCAATTAATTGATACACATGTTCTAGTTGCAATCTCATATTGTTTCCTCACATTGATATTTGTCTTAACTCCTTTATTTCTTGTATATGTTCTAGGCCATTGCTATGGATGCAAAAACTACCAGCCTGTTATTCACCCAAGCAGCGAAGCATACGGGGGCGGTAGCAGTACTTGTATTGACTACCCTTATCCGGACAGCGAAAGCTCAGACAGTGATTAGTAACGTACCAGTTGAAGCTTGGTGGGCGGTGGCTAGTGATGACTTGTGTGGCCAGTCTTCTCTAGTGTGTCTTGTCTTGCCCTTGTGAGAGCATCTATCGCAGGGATTAGATGAAGTTGAGAGACATGTCTTGTTGTCTTGGTTTGGGTGAATATATACTGCATTTTGAGCTTCAGATATGTGTGATGGGTTGGGAAACCTGAGTTTTAATTGAATGTTGTCATGCCATCCGACAATGTCATAATTTGCCCTTGCATTTCGATTACACTTGGAACTTATTTTGTTGAGTTTTTCGACTTCTCCATCTACATGAAAAATGTGCACCTCTGTTTGTGTTTCTTCATTTAATGCTGAGATACATGTAAGCTCGCATAAATTAATGTTGCAACTTTCTTGAAAGAGCTGTTTTATTTTAAGAATGCTAAAGAAGTATTCAAGTTTTTTTGAAAGGTTTGTAGTATTTGTTTAAGAGCACTAAATGGTACTATATATATCGCGCTATTCGTCACCCTGGGTGAGAAATAGTTATTCTTCACCCCTTCTCTATTTTGACATCGATGCACCGTATTTTTACGTTTCATAAATTTTTTCTTATTTCATACATAAAAAGAGAACCTAAAAAAGTATGTACTCACAGTAAAAAATTATGTAAAATTATGAATGTAAAAACATAATATAAAACACACATAAAATATAATTTTTCTGGTATTATAACCTACTCCCTCCGTCCCATAATGTAAGACGTTTTTTGGCACTACACTAGTGTTAAAAAACGTCTTATATTATGGGACGGAGAGAGTATATTTTTGTGTTTTTATACCAAATTTTACATATTGAATCAATATGTATGTAACTATTTATATTCTAAACATAATTTATTTAGGAAGCGGTCGTTAGATTACCTCGGGTGAAGAATAACTTATTCTGCACCTGGATGACGAATAGTAACATGTTAAAATATTCAAAATGTCTTATAACTCAGAACAGAGTTGATACTCCCAAAAAGTAGTCTAGTTTAAAAATGCTACAAGTTGGCTACTACCTACGTCCTGATTTATTAGTCCCCTTTCGTAATCTATGGCACATTTTGATCTTAAATTTAACTAACAAAATGTTAATGCATGTCATAAAAGATAATATAATTGAAAACCATGTTCAAATATTTTGTTAGTTAAATCTCTAGTCAAAATTTGGCCTAAAATACAAAGGGAACTTATAAACCAAGACGGAGGTAGTACATGCTAAAATAGAAAAAACTACTCCCTCCATTCCATAATGTAAGACGTTTTATGGCACTACACTAGTGTTAAAAAACGTCTTATATTATCGGACGGGGAGAGTATATTTTTGTGTTTTTATACCAAATTTTACATATTGAATCAATATGTATGTAACTATTTATATTCTAAACTTAATTTTTTTAGAAAGCGGTCGTAAGATTACCTCGGGTGAAGAAAATAACTTATTCTGCACCTGGATGACGAATAGTAACATGTTAAAATATTCAAAATATCTTATAACTCAGAACAGAGGTGATACTCCCCAAAAGAAGTGGTCTAGTTTAAGAATGCTACTTGTTGGCTACTACCTACGTCCTGATTTATTAGTCCCCTTTCGTAATCTATGCCACATTTTGATCCTAAATTTAACTAACAAAATGCTAATGCATGTCATAAAAGATATTATAATTGAAAACTATGTTCAAATATTTTGTTAGTTAAATCTCTAATCAAAATTTGGCCTAAAATACAAAGGGACTTATAAACCAGGACGGAGGTAGTACATGCTAAAATAGAAAAAACCACTCCCTCCGTTCCATAATGTAAGACGTTTTTTGGCACTACACTAGTGTTAAAAAACATCTTATATTATGGGACGGAGAGAGTATATTTTTGTGTTTTTATACCAAATTTTACATATTGAATCAATATGTATGTAACTATTTATATTCTAAACGTAATTTATTTAGCAATCGGTCGTAAGATTACCTCGTGTGAAGAATAACTTATTCTGCACCTGGATGACGAATAGTAACATGTTAAAATATTCAAAATGTCTTATAACTCAGAACAGAGGTGATACTCCCCAAAAGAAGTGGTCTAGTTTAAGAATGCTACAAGTTGGCTACTACCTCCGTCCTGATTTATTAGTCCCCTTTCGTAATCTATGCCACATTTTGATCTTAAATTTAACTAACAAAATGTTAATGCATGTCATAAAAGATAATATAATTGAAAACTATGTTCAAATATTTTGCTAGTTAAATCTCTAGTCAAAATTTGGCCTAAAATACAAAGGGAACTTATAAACCAGGACGGAGGTAGTACATGCTAAAATAGACAAAACTACTCCCTCCGTTCCATAACATAAGACGTTTTTTGGCACTACACTAGTGTTAAAAAACGTCTTATATTATGGGACGGAGAGAGTATATTTTTGTGTTTTTATACCAAATTTTACATATTGAATCAATATGTACGTAACTATTTATATTCTAAACGTAATTTATTTAGGAAGCGGTCGTAAGATTACCTCGGGTGAAGAATAACTTATTCTGCACCTGGATGACGAATAGTAACATGTTAAAATATTCAAAATGTGCTATAACTCAGAACAGAGGTGATACTCCCCAAAAGAAGTGGTCTAGTTTAAGAATGCTACTTGTTGGCTACTACCTCCGTCCTGATTTATTAGCCCCCTTTCGTAATCTATGCCACATTTTGATCTTAAATTTAACTAACAAAATGCTAATGCATGTCATAAAAGATAATAGAATTGAAAACTATGTTCAAATATTTTGTTAGTTAAATGTCTTGTCAAAATTTGGCCTAAAATAAAAAAGGGAACTTATAAACCAGGACGGAGGTAGTACATGCTAAAACAGAAAAAACTACTCCCTCCGTTCCATAATGTAAGACGTTTTTGGCACAACACTAGTGTTAAAAAACATCTTATATTATGGGACGAAGAGAGTATATTTTTGTGTTTTTATACCAAATTTTACATATTGAATCAATATGTATGTAACTATTTATATTCTAAACGTAATTTACTTAGGAAGCGGTCGTAAGATTATCTCGGGTGAAGAATAACTTATTCTGCACCTGGATGACGAATAGTAACATGTTAAAATATTTAAAATGTCTTATAACTCAGAACAGAGGTGATACTCCCCAAAAGAAGTGGTCTGGTTTAAGAATGCTACTTGTTGGCTACTACATCTGTCCTGATTTATTAGTCCCCTTTCGTAATCTATGCCATATTTTGATCTTAAATTTAACTAACAAAATGTTAATGCATGTCATAAAAGATAATATAATTGAAAACTATGTTCAAATATTTTGTTAGTTAAATCTCTTGTCAAAATTTGGCCTAAAATACAAAGGGAACTTATAAACCAGGACGGAGGTAGTACATTCTAAAAAAGAAAAAACTACTTCCTCCGTTCCATAATGTAAGACGTTTTTTGGCACTACACTAGTGTTAAAAACGTCTTATATTATGGGACGGAGAGAGAGTATATTTTTGTGTTTTTATACCAAATTTTACATATTGAATCAATATGTACGTAACTATTTATATTCTAAACGTAATTTATTTAGGAAGCGGTCGTAAGATTACCTCGGGTGAAGAATAACTTATTCTGCACCTGGATGACGAATAGTAACATGTTAAAATATTCAAAATGTCTTATAACTCAGAACAGAGGTGATACTCCCCAAAAGAAGTGGTCTAGTTTAAGAATGCTACTTGTTAGCTACTACCTCCGTCCTGATTTATTAGTCCCCTTTCGTAATCTATGCCACATTTTGATCTTAAATTTAACTAACAAAATGTTAATGCATGTCATAAAAGATAATATAATTGAAAACTATGTTCAAATATTTTGTTAGTTAAATCTCTAGTCAAAATTTGGCCTAAAATACAAAGGGAACTTATAAACCAGGACGGAGGTAGTACATGCTAAAACAGAAAAAACTACTCCTTCCGTTCTATAATGTAAGACGTTTTTTGGCACTACACTAGTGTTAAAAACATCTTATATTATGGGACGGAGAGAGTATATTTTTGTGTTTTTATAACAAATTTTACATATTGAATCAATATGTATGTAACTATTTATATTCTAAACGTAATTTATTTAGAAAGCGGTCGTAAGATTACCTCGGGTGAAGAATAACTTATTCTGCACCTGGATGACGAATACTAACATGTTAAAATATTCAAAATGTCCTATAACTCAGAACAGAGGTGATACTCCTCAAAAGAAGTGGTCTAGTTTAAGAATGCTACTTGTTGGCTACTACCTCCGTCTTGATTTATTAGCCCCCTTTCGTAATCTATGCCACATTTTGATCTTAAATTTAACTAACAAAATGCTAATGCATGTCATAAAAGATAATAGAATTGAAAACTATGTTCAAATATTTTGTTAGTTAAATGTCTTGTCAAAATTTGGCCTAAAATAAAAAAGGGAACTTATAAACCAGGACGGAGGTAGTACATGCTAAAACAGAAAAAACTACTCCCTCCGTTCCATAATGTAAGACGTTTTTGGCACAACACTAGTGTTAAAAAACATCTTATATTATGGGATGGAGAGAGTATATTTTTGTGTTTTTATACCAAATTTTACATATTGAATCAATATGTATGTAACTATTTATATTCTAAACGTAATTTACTTAGGAAGCGGTCGTAAGATTATCTCGGGTGAAGAATAACTTATTCTGCACCTGGATGACGAATAGTAACATGTTAAAATATTTAAAATGTCTTATAACTCAGAACAGAGGTGATACTCCCCAAAAGAAGTGGTCTGGTTTAAGAATGCTACTTGTTGGCTACTACATCTGTCCTGATTTATTAGTCCCCTTTCGTAATCTATGCCATATTTTGATCTTAAATTTAACTAACAAAATGTTAATGCATGTCATAAAAGATAATATAATTGAAAACTATGTTCAAATATTTTGTTAGTTAAATCTCTTGTCAAAATTTGGCCTAAAATACAAAGGGAACTTATAAACCAGGACGGAGGTAGTACATTCTAAAAAAGAAAAAACTACTTCCTCCGTTCCATAATGTAAGACGTTTTTTGGCACTACACTAGTGTTAAAAACGTCTTATATTATGGGACGGAGAGAGAGTATATTTTTGTGTTTTTATACCAAATTTCACATATTGAATCAATATGTACGTAACTATTTATATTCTAAACGTAATTTATTTAGGAAGCGGTCGTAAGATTACCTCGGGTGAAGAATAACTTATTCTGCACCTGGATGACGAATAGTAACATGTTAAAATATTCAAAATGTCTTATAACTCAGAACAGAGGTGATACTCCCCAAAAGAAGTGGTCTAGTTTAAGAATGCTACTTGTTAGCTACTACCTCCGTCCTGATTTATTAGTCCCCTTTCGTAATCTATGCCACATTTTGATCTTAAATTTAACTAACAAAATGTTAATGCATGTCATAAAAGATAATATAATTGAAAACTATGTTCAAATATTTTGTTAGTTGAATCTCTAGTCAAAATTTGGCCTAAAATACAAAGGGAACTTATAAACCAGGACGGAGGTAGTACATGCTAAAACAGAAAAAACTACTCCTTCCGTTCTATAATGTAAGACGTTTTTTGGCACTACACTAGTGTTAAAAACATCTTATATTATGGGACGGAGAGAGTATATTTTTGTGTTTTTATACCAAATTTTACATATTGAATCAATATGCATGTAACTATTTATATTCTAAACGTAATTTATTTAGAAAGCGGTCGTAAGATTACCTCGGGTGAAGAATAACTTATTCTGCACCTGGATGACGAATAGTAACATGTTAAAATATTCAAAATGTCTTATAACTCAGAACAGAGGTGATACTCCCGAAAAGAAGTGGTCTAGTTTAAGAATGTTACTTGTTGGCTACTACCTCCGTCCTGATTTATTAGTCCCCTTTCGTAATCTATGCCACATTTTGATCTTAAATTTAACTAACAAAATTTTAATGCATGTCATAAAAGATAATATAATTGAAAATTATGTTCAAATATTTTGTTAGTTAAATCTCTAGTCAAAATTTGGCCTAAAATACAAAGGGAACTTATAAACCAGGACGGAAGTAGTACATGCTAGAACAGAAAAAACTACTCCCTCCGTTCCATAATGTAAGACGTTTTTTGGCACTACACTAGTGTTAAAAAATGTCTTATATTATAGGACGGAGAGAGTATATTTTTTTGTTTTTATACCAAATTTTACATATTGAATCAAAATGTATGTAACTATTTATATTCTAAACGTAATTTATTTAGGAAGCGGTCGTAAGATTACCTCGGGTGAAGAATAACTTATTCTGCACCTGGATGACGAATAGTAACATGTTAAAATATTCAAAATGTCTTATAACTCAGAACAGAGGTGATACTCCTCAAAAGATGTGGTCTTGTTTAAGAATGCTACATGTTGGCTACTACCTCCGTCCTGATTTATTAGTCCCTTTCGTAATCTATGCCACATTTCGTAATCTATACCTAGAGGGGGGGGTGAATAGGCAACTAACAATTTTTAAGCTTTTCTTTACCAAATTAAACTTTGCAACAAAATAGGTTGTCTAGATATGCAACTATGTGAGCAACCTATATGATGCAATAACAACTAACACAAGAGCAAGCAAGGGATACAACACAAGTAGGCTTGCAAGAGTAAAGGCACGAAATAACCAAGAGTGGAGCCGTTGGAGACGAGGATGTGTTACCGGAGTTCCTTCCTTTTAAGGGGAAGTACGTCTCTATTAGAGCGGTGTAGAGGCACAATGCTCCCCAAGAAGCCACTAGGGCCACCATATTCTCCTCACGCCCTCACACAATGCGAGATGCCATGATTCCACTATTGGTGCCCTTGAAGGCGGCAACCGGACCTTTACAAACAAGGTTGGGGCAATCTCCACAACAATTGGAGGCTCCCAATGAAACTACGAAGCTTCACCACAATGGAATATGGCCTCGAGGTGACCTCAACCATCTAGGGTGCTCAAACACCCAAGAGTAACAAAATACACACTAGAAAGTATGCGGGAAGTAAATATCCTTTGGTGAAAGTGTAGATCTAGGTCTCCTCCTTCAAACCCTAGCAAATCAACAAGTTTGAGTGGCTAGAGAGAGTGATCGGGCAAGAGAGCTTGAGAGCATCAATAGTGGAGTGAGAGAGGGGTAAGAGGTGGGCGTGGTAGGTAGAGGAACCACCTTATATAGCAGCCCACTAAAATCCAACCGTTACTGCGTTTTCAGTACTGCAGCGGTACAACCGCTCCTTGTCCTGGTACAACCGGGACTCACGATGTAGCTGCAGAACCCTACCAGGCGGTACAACCGGGCCATCGGGCAGTAGTACCGGTCATTAGCAAATAACCGGACCAACCGCCCAGCCACCGCACAACTACCGCACCGAAACAGAACGGAGTCACCCTTGAGGGCGGTAGTTGGGCGGTGCAGGGCCGGTGCAACCGCCTGGCCTTGATCGGTTGAGCGGCTAAGGAATGAGCGGAAGAACCGCTCGAACCTCCGGTTGTACCGGTTGAAAAGGAACAACCGGACCAACCGGGCCACCACCGCCCAGCCACTGCATCAGAACAGAAGCCTGACCGGTACATGGGCGGTGCATGGCCGGAATAACCGCTGCTGGTCATTGTAGAGATAGGTGGCGGTACCACCGCCCGGAGGCAGCGGTACCACCGCTCGACAATGGCAGAGAAGCGTCAGGAGCCAGCGGTACTACCACTCGGACGAGCGGTACAACCGCTGGGAATACACAACAAAGATTAGATTAAAATGGAGGCACTCTCTCGACAAGAAGAGGGGTGATGGAGGTGTACGAGAATGAAATCCCCTATTCTTTCCAAAGTGGATTCCCTCTAGATAGTACGGGATCCCTACGACCAAAGAGATAAAAGTGTAGAGGATTCTGTCTTCAACGATTCCTTCGAGAGAGAACCACTAATCGATGAAAGCCTAATCATTGAGAACCTGAAACATTTAGCACAGGATTAGACCAACAAATGTTTGTCATCATCATCCAAAACATAAGGAAGGGAAATGCCCTTTCAATCTCTCCCTTTTTGGTGGATGATGACAACAACACGATATAAGATAGAAGACTACAGAATCTAGACGGAGCTCCCCCTAGATGTGAGCCCCAGGTCGAGACTCCCCCTAGATTTTATAGGCTAGTCACAAAAAGCATATAACATGAAGGTAGCCAACACAATGAAACAAGAGCAATACTACCAATAAAAACCAACAAGCATAAAGAAGAGATAGCAGGAGTGGCACAAAATCCACACAAATCAAACGAGAATGACCAAAGTTCAACTGGAGACTAGAGACAAGTTCAACATGAGACACACACTACGCAACCACCCATGCAACTCCCGAGTCCTATCACACTCTCTCCCCCTTTGGCATCAGGACACCAAAAAGGAAGAGAGCGAAGCTATCGCCCCAGGCTCAGTCGTCCTCGTCTGACTCCTCGGTAGCATCTAGATCTTCATCATTGTCAGAATCTTCACCATCATCAGAAACTTCATCATCGTCCCGATCTGAGTCCTCCATGATATCATCAGCAGCAGTAACGGTGGTGGAGGGCTGAGGAGGGGCTTCATCATCAGTCCAGGTGCTGTGGGAAGATATCCAACGCTCCTCCGGTGTGATGCTCTTCTCAGAACCACTCTGAACTGACATGCTGAGGTGCCTCATCATAGCAATTTGGCGACGCCGCGCAAGCTTCTCATTGACATGTGCCTCATACATCCTCTTCTGGATGTCAGACTGAAGGCAGAAAGTCTTCTTCACCTTGGCAGCGAGCTTGTCCACCCACGAGGGCTTGGCCCCTGGTTCCAACTCAAAATCCTCATCATCAGAAGTGGCATAGACATCCTCCGGAGCATTAGCAGGGAAACGTGGCTCGACATGCTTCTCCTTCTTAAGGAGCTTGACTTCATGATTGGTAAGATTGTCAGGAGAGGTGAGGGGCTCTCCAGGAAGGCGAACACCCCACACGGAGTTCAGAAAGCACATGACAAACGGAGCATAAATGGGGACCTTCCTGTAGATGACCATGTTGTACATCTCGTGCCACAGCCAGTTGGACACATCAAACGTCTCCCCAGATCCAACCTTGGTCTTCATAGCAACCATCAAGTCAACAAGATAGCCATGGATTTCATCTTGATTCCCCACTTTGGGCAGAAGCACATTGCGAAAAACACGATGCATGATGTCATAGACCTTCACCAAATCCTTAGATTCACCAATAATACCACGGCCCCGAATGTACAGAGGGGCAAGCTTCTCCTTAGGCATGGGGTCAGGATGATCATGGGGGCGAATGCCACCCCTTCCTTCCAGACCGGTATCATCGTACCCAATAGCATTGCAGAAGGTCCTCGAGGGAACTTGAAAGAGCTCATCACAACACATGAAAGTGAGGGTGCGCGCGTCATCTTCTCCAAAGTGAACGGTGGCATAGAACAGATGGATGAGTTGAACATCAAAGTCACAGTTGACGGACATGATCTTGACAAGATCAAACTCCTCACAGAGAGCCAAAGCCTCACCAAAATACTCCAGGTTGTTCCGCCAATGATCAAGATCGATGATCCACTACTTGGCATATCTGTTCTTGTTGTCCTCAAAGAGTTCATGAACAATCACTACAAGAAACCTGTTAATCCATGACGGATTTTTGATGACATTTTCAGAATCTGTCATGGATGGGCTAATACAACCCCGCAAGCCCGCCGAAGCCCGCTAAAGCCCGGTTAATTGTTCCCCGTATAAAAAAAACCTAACCCTAGCTCCCTTCACTTCGGCCCCTCCCTCCTCCGCAGTCCCCTCCCATTCCCCATCGTCTCCCGCACATCGCCCCCACCTCGCCGCCTCCCTACTCCCACGGCTCGCCGCCGGCCCTCTCCTCCTCTCACCTCGCGGCTCCGGCGGCTGCTAGATCCGCCACAAGCCCCACCCATCCACCCCTCTCGCGACCCATCTCTCTCTCTCTCTCTCTCCCTCTCCTACGAACCCTCGTGCCGCCAGCAATGTCCGCCGATTCCGGCGATGTCCAGCACCGCGCAGCACGCTCACAAGCTCTTCTCCGACCCATCCGGCCTCCAGTACGGCTGGATCCGCCGTCCCCGGCCTCTGGCGCATGTCCATGACCCCTAGCCCATGGCTAGGGTTTCTGTGGCGTCGCGTCCGTCGCCGGTGCGGCTCCAGCGGCTCCTCTCCATCGTACATCGCGCCCCCTCGCGCCCTCTCCTCCTCCTAGATGGCGCTCCTTCGCTCGGTGTGCTTGCACGCGTTGGTCTGGACGGTGGCGACCCTGACCCCATCTGCCGCGAGCGCCGAGGAAGGAGGAGGTCGTCACGAGGGAGTACACCATCAACCTCCACAAGCGCCTCCATGGCTGGTATGCGACCTCCCAGCACTGTTACTTCTGCCCACTCTCCCGTTCCAGCTGCAAGATCCGACTTGGTTCACCACGCCGTCCTACTGTATTCTATCCAGCGGCTCCTCTCTGTTGTTTATTTATTCTATTAACTCATGCTACAATATTTCTCAATATTAATCTGTCCGGTATAACATTTATAGTCTAGTAGCAAATTAGTTTTATAGTCAATAAACTGTCTAATGCTTTCTTGGTTTGATTAAAATTACAGTGACAATCAGGTAGCCGTAGTTTTAGTTGACGGTAGTTGGTATCGATGAATCTCAAGTGGCAAGTATTCTGAGTTATTTTTAAAACTTATAACATGATCTTGGACCCATAATGGATGATCGATGCATAATTCTTCTATGCTGCATGATGTGTGTGTTTCTCTTTTCTTGTATTATTAACCGATTCTCGTAATCACTTCATATGTATCTCCATCTTTTATGTTCAGCAATAATCTGTGCGAAAAGGTTGATCTTCAAACTGGAAAAGTATCATACTTATCTTAGCATGTCTCATGTTCGCAACATCTATGACCTCAGTTATTCATTCTGTACTGAATTTCACGCCTTGTTGCTTAACACTGTCATTTCTGTTGTTTTAGTTCTGCAGCTCATGGACGGGAAAATGTATAGTGAAGGCCTAACACTTCTGGGTGGTAGATTGCTATATTAACCTCAAATTTGTTTTTGAAGTCTTTGCATAACAATTGCTATGTTTAATATAATAGACCTATTTTCCTATGTGTTTTGATTCGACCATCTCCTGGTGTTCATGTGTCTTGATTCAGCTTGTACCTTAATAAGTATTTTCCTATGTGTTTTGATTCAACCATCTCCTGGTGTTCATGTATCTTGATTCAGCTTGTACCTTAATAACTATTTTCCCATTTGTTTTCATTCGACCATCTCCTGGTGTCATGTGTATTGACTTGGCTTGCACCTTAATAACTATTTAGCAATCACATAAGCCATGCAATATATTAATTTGTAGTTTTCCGCATCGTGTATATTGTTTGTTATTGATGCCATTGTTTTTGGCGTATATACTTGTTATTCTCGTTTGTACGTACCGTAAGATTTCAGAACTTAGGACAAAATCGTATCTGCTATTCTGTTGTGCATTTTGTATCTTTCCAGAACCAAAAGAGAAAAGTAGAATTTACCCCTTCTTAATGCCTAATAAAACGGAATGTTGAACTCGTTCCATCACTTCCAGAAGGCTGTTTGATATATCGGGAAAAGGGAGTTATCAACTTTATGTATTACAGGATGTCGCTTTAAGTTCTAGCATTTTTGTCTTTCTGTATTGTGGAAACATATTAACTTGTGTGGCATATTTCTCTAGTGATGTGAAGTGTATATACTAATGCAGTATTATTAGGTTTGTTCTGATTTCTCTAACGGTGTCTCAAAGTTCTCGATGTTTGCTATTTATAGTGCTCATGCTGTATTTGGGGATTGTTTCCTAGCTCAGGTGTCCACTGATCAGTGAGGAAGGTTGACGATGACAACTTAACGACTGAATCATCCCCACTGGCATAATTAAAGAGAGCTGGAGACAAATGAACTTGGTGTATTAATTCTTTAGGACCTTCATCAACAGCAGCAGCCACTACTACATGCTCACACCACAGTATGTATTCAGTCATAACTACTATATAGATACACTTGCCTGAACTGTTATGCGAACCATCGTTGGCTGCATAGCTCTCATGTTCATCATTACTTCTAGCCTCGATGCATAGCTCTTATGCTCTTGCATTACTGGTAGAGATTAAATTGTCATAGTCCATTATATAAGTTCTCTAGGTTTGATTGATTTGCTCTATCCAAATCAAAATATAATAATCAAAAAAATTAACTGCAATGTAACTTTGAAAATGTCTTCACCTTGAACATTTCTTTAATTCTTGCTTTCTCTACCACTGAATGCTATTATTTATAATCTGCTTCCTCAATTCCAAATTAATTGAATCTAACCAAATCTATAGGAAGCTATATCAACATCTCCACCACAGAATTAGTTTCATTAGATTCATTGTAAAATATATTTTTGTAATAGAGTCCACTTGGTTGTTCTTGATAATATAATATACCTATTAGGTTTATTCTCACAGGTAGATAGGTGTCTATATTTACATAAGAAAAATGACACATAATTAGTTTGTAACCATGGCAGTTTTCTTTCCAGTAATTTGGTAAAGGTACATGCGGCTGCATAACAAGGTTAAGCCCTCAGCCTTCTGGCATGGGTAAGCTCCTATGCCCTCCAGAATGATTTGAATTATTTGGCATTATGTTGCTCGTGATTAGCCATTGATGTTGTGTTGCTGCAACGAAACACTATTGTTGATTATTGAAAGAAAAGCATTCCTAGCATAACTCTTAGGTATATAGGTTTACCTATACCTCATGAGTGACGTCCAAATCATGTGATTTTTTTATGTTTTAGATCATAATAAATACTATTTCTGTTGTTGTAATTAACTTGCCATTTTGTAACAGAAGCATTTTGTTGTACAGATTTCCTTGGTGGTGAGAGCTGCAAAGGAAGTTTGAGCTGTAGAGGTGAAGCTGATGATAAAGTGTGTGTGTACAACTTGTATATTTGTTGATGTAATCTGGTTATTGAGAGCATTCGAACTAATGTTGGATGTGTTCTTTGGCACATTTTAGAAGGCCTGTACTCAGTGAAGTAATTGAATAGAAATTTATGAAATGGTCCAAATTATGGGTCTGTTCAATGGAAGTCATTTTGTGTTGTGAATGTTTGATCAATTATCTGTTATTGGTCGTGATGTGGCTGGTAGGATGAATGGGCCTTATTAAAATAAATGCACTAAACCGCCACACTAAAAAAATGGGCTAATGGGCCTGGCAGTGTGCCATGTCAGATCCACACCGGCGCCACGTAGATGCCATACGAGGTCCATATATTGGTACAGTCATGTAAATCCATGAAGGACTAGTCTGTCATGGAATACCGGGCCTATGGCGGGCCTGGGACTGATCGGTGACGGCCGAGAACTGTCATGGTAGTGCAGTTGCCAAATTATGACGCGATATACATGACGGATTCCAAGTCCGTCATGGACCTCCCTCCTTGATGGTTTTGCACTGTTCCATGACAGACTGAATCCGTCATGGATTAACAAGATTCTTGTAGTGAATTCGTACTTGCATCTCATTCTGAAACTGAACAGTGGTCCAACGAGGAGCTACGGGAACCACATAAGGATTCTTTGAGCAGAAGGATTCCCAATCCTTGGCTTTCCAATGGTGGAGTGGCATTATCACACATTGCTTGACAGCGGAAGACTTTTCACGGCGAGTGGGCTTGGTGGGGATCACAACTTCCTCTTCAGAGTCAGCCGGGCACGGAGCCCGTCGAACCCTCTTCTTGGTCTTGCGAGGAGAAGAGCGAGAACTGGAGCCACCTGAACACAAACACGAAGGGGACACACGAAACCAACAGGAATGAGAGGAAAGCATACGGAAAATGCAACACCATAGAAACCAGAACAGTGCTATGTGGTTCATATATTCCGGTTGAACCGGATCCCCCACCGGTAGAACCGCCCCACCGGTTGTACCGCCCGTCTGGGCGGTAGAACCGCTGACAGTGGCACTACCAGGGTAGTTAGATCTGTTCAAGACGTGCAAATCACTCAAGCAATATTCGGAGTTCTATGTACTGCATAGACACAAGAAAAACAACGATCTCTCCCAACCAAAGAACAAACACAAATCTAGGAGGATAAAGTAATGCCCTAAAACAAGAAGAAAACCTAGAACAAAGAACGAAGAACAAGGGCATTACCACCATCCATGGGAGAAGACCGGAAGGCTTCCACGGAGAGAATCCACGGAGAACCCTCGGGTCCGAAGCGCGGGGCGCACTCCGGGGCGAGGCAGAGGTGACCGGCAGCTAGGGCAAGGAGGAGGCGAACAGGGACGAAGGGAGAAAAGAAAAACTCTTTGCCCCGTCGGATATAAATAGGCCCATAGCCGCGCGGCGGTAGAACCGCTCCTAGGACCGGTTGTATGGCAAGTCCGGTGCTGACAGATTGTAGTGGGCGGTGCTTCCGTTTCCTGAAGGGCACCGGAAGTACCGCCCGGAGACAACCGGTAGAACCGGACGGAGAAGCCCCAGTGAAAATGGGCGGTATAACTGCCCACGCACCGAAAGCAACCCAACTGGGGCAGCACAACCAGGTATCAGCGGTAGAACCGCCCGTGACACCGGTTGTACCGCCCGACCACCAAAGCCCAGACCGAAAAGAAGAGAACAAGACAAACGGGACAACAAAAAGTGAAACCAAACACTAAGAGCAGGGAAAAGATCGAAAGGAAAACAAAAGCAACCGCACACAAGCAGAGCGAGCTCAGTCCTCTCTCTTAAGAGAGGGCGGTGGCCGAAGCCACCTATGTTTGAGTCTAATGGTATGGCACCGCGAAGAATTATCCTTGGGTCCATAACCAAAACTCGTATTTGAAACACAAGTACCATCAAAAATGGCTAATGCGACAGAGTTGATCAATTTATGCATAATGGGGGGAGGGAGAGTTCATTGAGAGAACAACACTCCCCCTATCTCCATGCCTACCCCTAAACTAGACAACAAGTTGAGTGTGGTGAGGGGTGCACGGGTTCAAGTCACATTGCTCGAATCAATGATATTTAGCGCATGCCTTAACTCGCGAAATCTTGCTTCATCCAAGGGCTTCGTGAAAATATTTGCAAGGTTATCATGAGTGTTGACATACTTGAGCTCGATCTCCCCTCGCCTAATGTGATCCCGGATGAAATGATACCTAATCTCAATATGCTTCGTCTTGAAGTGTTGCACCGGGTTGAGAGAAATCTTGATGGCACTTTTGTTGTCACACCAAAGAGGCACTTTGTCACAAGTGACACCGTATTCCTTTAAAGTTTGCCTCGTCCATAGGAGTTGTGCACAACAACTATCGGCCGCCACATACTCCGCTTCGGTGGACGAGAGAGACACACAACTTTGCTTTTTGGAAGACCAACTTACCAAAGAGCAACCAAGAAATTGGCACCCTCTGGAAGTGGACTTCCTATCCACTTTGTCTCCCGCCCAATCGGAATCCGTAAACCCTTCAAGCTTGAAGTTTGCCCCCCTTGGGTACCATAAGCCAAAGTTTGGGGTATGAGCCAAATATCGAAAGATTCGCTTGACCGCCACATAGTGACTTTCCTTCGGTGCAGCTTGAAACCGTGCACACATCCCCACACTCAACATGATATCCGGTCTAGATGCACAAAGGTAAAGCAAGGAGCCAATCATGGAGCGATATACCTTTTGATCCACCGCTTTACCATTGGGATCAATGTCAAGTTGGCACTTGGTGGGCATTGGAGTAGAGGCCGGCTTGACATCACTTAACTTGAATCTCTTGAGCATATCTTGAGTGTATTTGGTTTGGTTGATGAAGGTACCTTCTCTTCTTTGTTTGATATCAAAACCAAGGCAGAACTTCAACTCTCCCATCGAAGACATCTTGAACTTAGAGGTCATGAGAGCATCAAATTCTTCATTGAAGGCTTTGTTAGGGGAACCAAAGATAATGTCATCAACATATAGTTGGCATACAAAAAACTCCCCTTTGACCTTCTTAGTAAAAAGAGTGGGATCGATTAGCCCCACTTCAAATCCACGATCTTGTAACAACTCGGTAAGGTGGTCATACCACGCACGTGGGGCTTGTTTAAGGCCATAGAGCGCCTTATCGAGTTGATACACATGATCCGGGAAGAAGGGATCCTCGAACCCGGGGGTTTGCTTGACATAGACCAACTCATTAATAGGACCATTAAGAAAAGCACTTTTAACATCCATTTGTTGCAACTTAAAGTTGTGATGGGAAGCATAAGCAATCAACAAACAAATGGATTCAAGGCGAGCAACGGGAGCAAAGGTTTCACCGTAGTCGATACCCTCGACTTGGGAGTAGCCTTGTGCTACCAATCTTGCCTTGTTGCGAATGATGTTCCCATGAGCATCTTGCTTGTTCTTGAAGATCCACTTGGTTCCAATGATGTTATGGTTCCCGGAAGGCCTTGGCACCAATCTCCACACCTTGTTGTACTCGAAGTTGTTGAGTTCTTCATGCATGGCATTAAGCCAATCCGAGTCTTCGAGCGCCTCATAGACCTTATGGGGTTCAACACAAGAGACAAACGCGTGATGTTCACAATAGTTTGCTAATTGTCTACGAGTGCTTACCCCCTTTCTTAGGCTTCCAACCACATTCTCCATGAGATGACCTTTGGTGGTGAGTTTGGAAGCAATCTTCGCGGCACGACGCTCCAATTCCTCCTCGGATGTCGAAGGAGGAGGGTTCACTTGATCATCTTGAGCGTCGTCATGAGCTTGTTCTTGATCTTGAACTTGCTCGAGGGGAAGAACTTGACCTTGGGAATCATGTAGAGGTTCACCACCATCTTGTGGTTGATCTTGCCCTTGGTCTAGTTCATGAGGGTGAGGGCCTTCACTTTGTTCTTCGGTAGCGTGTGGGTCTTGGGGAGGTGATGGATCCACTTGAGTGGAGCATTGTCCTTCTCCTTCGGCCACAAGGGGTTCCTCAATGGGTAGGATATGACCAATACCCATTCTTCTTATGTCTTGGGGAGGAATTCCATCACCTACATCACAAGTACCACTTTGCTCCACTTGGGAGCCGTTATTTTCGTCAAACTCTACGTTACACGTCTCCTCAATGAGTCTGTTGGACTTGTTGAGAACACGGTAAGCATGAGAGTTTGTAGCATAACCAACAAATATGCCCTCATGAGCTCTAGCCTCGAATTTAGACAAGCGAACACCTTTCTTGAGAATGAAACACTTACACCCAAACACTCGAAAGTACTTGAGATTGGGCTTGTTCCCGGTGAGTATCTCATACGGAGTCTTGTTCAAGCCTTTGCGGAGATAGAGCCGATTGGATGCATGACATGCTGTGTTGATGGCTTCGGCCTAAAAGTTGTATGGAGACTTGAACTCCACCATCATGGTTCTTGCCGCATCCATCAACGTCCGGTTCTTCCTCTCCGCAACACCATTTTGTTGAGGGGTATATGGTGCAGAATATTGATGCTTGATCCCTTCATCACTCAGAAACTCATCCAGGGTGTAGTTCTTGAACTCGGTGCCGTTGTCACTTCTTATTGTCAGGATCTTTGCATTATGTTGACGTTGAGCTTCATTTGCAAAGTCGATGACGGTTTGTTGAGTCTCACTCTTCCTCTTGAAGAAGTATACCCAAGTGTATCTTGAATAATCATCCACAATCACCAAGCAATACTTTCTACCCCCAAGACTATCAAAAGATGGAGGGCCGAAGAGGTCCATGTGTAGGAGCTCCAAGGGTCTCTTCGAGTAGATGATAGTCGTGGGAGGGTGAGCCTTCTCATGAAGCTTTCCTTCGATACAAGCACTGCAAACACGATCTTTGGCAAAAATAACATTCGTTAGTCCATGAACATGGTCCCCCTTGAGAAGACTTTGCAAAGACCTCATATTGACGTGGGCTAAACGGAGATGCCAAAGCCATCCCACATCAACTTTAGCCATTAGGCATGTCGCGGTCTTAGTGGGTTGCTCCGAAAAGTTAATCACATAGAGACCGTTCTCGACATGCCCAACAAAGGCTACTTTAAGAGTCTTGCTCCACAAGAGGGCCATGGTATCAATATCAAAGAAGGTGGCAAAGCCCATGAGTGCGAGTTGACAAACGGAAAGTAAATTGAACGCAAGGGACTCAACAAGCATGACTTTCTCGATCGTTAGATCATGAGAAATGACAACCTTGCCAAGACCCAATACCTTAGAATGTGAGGCATCACCCCATTCTACATTGGTGGGCATAGATGGGATCTTGTGCACGTCCACCACCAAGTCCTTGCTCCCGGTCATATGATTTGTTGCTCCACTATCGAGCAACCATGATCCCCCACCGGAAGCAAACACCTACAAGAGATCAATGCTTGGTTTTAGGTACCCATTGAGTAATGGGTCCTTTGATGTTAGTAACAAGGGTCTTAGGAACCCAAATAGACCATTCAATGTACTCATAAGGAGAACCAACAAATTTAGCATAAACATGCCCATCACTAGCACGGCACAACACATAAGATGGTTTAAAGTCGCCGGCTTTGTTGGGAGAGATGGCTTTGCACTCTTTGGCATCACCACTCTTCCCATTGTTCTTCTTCTCCTTAGGAGCACCTTCTCCCTCCTTCACAAAGGTTTGCGTGAGCGGAGGAGGTCGATCGGTCTTGCTCTTCTTCTCCTTGTTCTTCTTCTTCTTCTTGGACTTGGGTGAGAACCCAACTCCCTCCTTGCCCACAACTTCCTTTTGATTGCTCAAAAGGTCATTTAGGTTCTTCTCGCCTTGTATGCATGACACAAGACCTTTCTCGAGTTGTTCCTTCAACTTGGCATTCTCCTCCACAAGATGCACATGCTCACAACAAGGGTTAGTAGCATTTGCATTATCAATTAAGACCATGTGAGGAAATGTGGCCTTTTCCTTGGTTAGCTTAACTTGGAGTTGAGCATGAGACTCCTTGAGGGTAGCATGAGCACCTTTCAAGACCTTGTGGGCCTTGTCAAGTACATCAAACTCCTCCGTGAGTCTAACATGATCAACCCCAAGTTTAGCCTTCTCGGAAGCTAGAACACGAGACACAACAAGAGCATGATCAAGATCTTTTTTTAGTTTAGCATGACCATCGTTGTGTGACTCCTCAAGAGCCAAACGATGCTCACACTCTTCCTCAAGAGCATTAGAGAGATCCGATATCTCATCGGCATAGTCACGACTATGACTTTCCATCTTAGAGATGGTTTCTTCGTGAGCCTCGATCATGTCATTGGCTTCACCAAGTTGTTCCAAGAGAGCAACAAAGTGCTTCTTGGATTTGCCCTTGAGCTTACTCATGAAGGACTCAAATTCATTGATCTCCTCATTAGACCCCTTACCATTATCAAAGTCATCCGTTGAAGGAGGGTTAGGAATAATGGTGGTTTTGATGTTGGAGGTTACCTTGTTGGTGGCCTTAGCCATGAGGCACTTGGCGGTGATGTTCTCGTTAGGTGCATCGAAGAGAGACACTCGGGGAGTTGTGACAATGGCAACGGATGCCATGGCCATTGTTTCATCACCTTCATCATCATCGTCATCCTCACAGTATTCTTCTTGAACCACCAACCCGCGAGACGGAGTCTTCTTGGTGAAGTTGTTCTTGTTTGGGAAGGACTTGGCTTTGTCTTTTCGGATGAACTTGCCACCATTGTCTTCCCGCTTCTCGTAGGGACAATCCGCAACGAAATGGCTAACATTGCCACAGTTGAAACAGGTTCTAACTCGTTGCTTCCCCTTGAGGCCACTTGAGTTGTTCTTTTTGAAGTTGGGTCTTGTATTCTTCTTACTCCAAAACTGTCTTGAGGCAAGAGCCATGTGCTCATGATAATCATACTTCGTGTCCTCGGGGTTGCTCTCCTCATCTTCCTCATCTGCTTCTTCTTCCACACTAACCTTGGCCTTCAAGGCAAGATTGGGCTTCTTTGCCCTTTGGGAACGGAGCACCGCATTGTCGGCGGTCTTGTCCAAGATGCTCATTGCAACAAACTCATCCAACACTTCACCAGAGGTCATGGAGTGGAAGTCCGGTCTTTGGTGAATGATGGAGGACATGGCCTTGTTGTAGGGCATCATGGCCTTGAGGAACTTGCGCTTGATCCAATTGTCATCCGTGTCCTTGCTCCCATGATCTCTGAGTGCGACCGCGAGTTTGGTCACTCTTCGAAAGAGCTCACGAGGTTCTTCATCCTCTTTCATTGCAAACTCATCGGCTTCATCTTGCACCACTTCATAGTTGGAGCGTTGAATGCTAGAACTTCCTTGATAGAGACGCTTGACACATTTCCATGCTTCTTTAGCCATGGCATGAGGTCAAAGATGAGGGAGATCTTCGGGAAGGATTGCATCTTGGATGATGAAGAGAGCACTCTCATTGAATTGATTGTCCACTTCTTCTCGAGGGGTGAAGTTGCTTGGGTCATGACGATAGAAACCTTCTTCAATGATTCTCCAAAGGTTAGTATTCACATGTTTTAAATGACGCTTGAAGCGATAAACCCAAGAATCAAAATCTTCATTTTTCACATATTTAGGAGGAGGACCGGCATGATTCAAATGAGTAGAGGGGATCGGTCCTCTATACACTGGGGGTTCCACATTGGCAAAGATGCCGGTGCCATTTCTACCACTAGTAGAAGGACTCTTTTCATTATTAGCTTCCCCCTTGTCGGAGGTAGCATCCGTCACCTTGTTAGTGGGATCACCCACTTTCATCGGCGAGGTAGATAGTTTAAGTCCTTCTAGAAATTCAGTAAACATGCTTTTAACCTCGACCATCATGGAGGTTTTCAATGTGTCTAAAGCCACATTGAATTCCTCACGTGAGACCGAGGTTCCCCCTTCAGCCGAAGACGAGATGGGATTCACACCGGAGTGTTCCTCCGCACTGTCGTTGGTGTCAACCATACTCTTCGAACGGCAAAGTCCTTAATAAAGAGACGAGGCTCTGATACCAATTGAAAGGATCGATATGGTTGACTAGAGGGGGGGGGGTGAATAGGCAACTACCAATTTTTAAGCTTTTCTTTACCAAATTAAACTTTGGAACAAAATAGGTTGTCTAGATATGCAACTATGTGAGCAACCTATATGATGCAATAACAACTAACACAAGAGCAAGCAAGGGATACAACACAAGTAGGCTTGCAAGAGTAAAGGCACGAAATAACCAAGAGTGGAGCCGTTGGAGACGAGGATGTGTTACCGGAGTTCCTTCCTTTTAAGGGGAAGTACATCTCCGTTAGAGCGGTGTGGAGGCACAATGCTCCCCAAGAAGCCACTAGGGCCACCGTATTCTCCTCACGCCCTTACACAATGCAAGATGCCGTGATTCCACTATTGGTGCCCTTGAAGGCGGCAACCGGACCTTTACAAACAAGGTTGGGGCAATCTCCACAACAATTGGAGGCTCCCAACGAAACCACGAAGCTTCACCACAATGGAATATGGCCTCGAGGTGACCTCAACCATGTAGGGTGCTCAAACACCAAAGAGTAACAAAATCCACTCTAGAAAGTATGGGGGAAGTAAATATCCTTTGGTGGAACTGTAGATATAGGTCTCCTCCTTCAAACCCTAGCAAATCAACAAGTTTGAGTGGCTACAGAGAGAGATCGGGCAAGAGAGCTTGAGAGCATCAATGGTGGAGTGAGAGAGGTAAGAGGTGGGCGTGGTAGGTGGAGGAACCACCTTATATAGCAGCCCACTAAAATCCAACTGTTACCGCGTTTTCAATACTGCAGCGGTACAACCGCTCCTTGTCCTGGTACAACCGGGACTCACGATGTAGCTGCAGAACCCTACCAGGCGGTACAACCGGGCCATCGGGCGGTAGTACCGGTCATTAGCAAATAACCGGACCAACCGCCCAGCCACCGCACAACTACCGCACCGAAACAGAACGGAGTCACCCTTGAGGACGGTAGTTGGGCGGTGCAGGGCCGGTGCAACCGCCTGGCCTTGATTGCTTGAGCGGCTAAGGAATGAGCGGAAGAACCGCTCGAACCTCCGGTTGTACTGGTTGAAAAGGAACAACCGGACCAACCGGGCCACCACCGCCCAGCCATCGCATCAGAACAAAAGCCTGACCGGTACATGGGCGGTGCATGGCCGGAACAACCGGTGCTGGTCATTGCAGAGACAGGTGGCGGTACCACCGCTCGACAATGGCAGAGAAGCGTCAGGAGCCAGCGGTACTACCGCTCGGACGAGCGGTACAACCGCTGGGAATACACAGCAAAGATTAGATTAAAATGGAGGCACTCTCTCGACAAGAAGAGGGGTGATGGAGGTGTACGAGAATGGAATCCCCTATTCTTTCCAAAGTGGATTCCCTCTTGATAGTACGGGATCCCTACGACCAAAGAGATAAAAGCGTAGAGGATTCTGTCTTCAACGATTCCTTCGAGAGAGAACCACTAATCGATGAAAGTCTAATCATTGAGAACTTGAAACATTTAGCACAGGATTAGACCAACAAAGGGTTGTCATGATCATCCAAAACATAAGGAAGGGAATTGCCCTTTCATATGTAACTATTTATATTCTAAACGTAATTTATTTAGAAAGCGGTCGTAAGATTACCTCGGGTGAAGAATAACTTATTCTGCACCTGGATGACGAATAGTAACATGTTAAAATATTCAAAATGTCTTATAACTCAGAACAGAGGTGATACTCCCCAAAAGAAGTGGTCTAGTTTAAGAATGCTACTTGTTGGCTACTACCTCCGTCCTGATTTATTAGTCCCCTTTCGTAATCTATGCCACATTTTGATCTTAAATTTAACTAACAAAATGTTAATGCATGTCATAAAAGATAATATAATTGAAAACTATGTTCAAATATTTTGTTAGTTAAATCTCTAGTCAAAATTTGGCCTAAAATACAAAGGGAACTTATAAACCACGACGGAGCTAGTACATGCTAAAACAGAAAAAACTACTCCCTCCATTCCATAATGTAAGACGTTTTTTGGCACTACACTAGTGTTAAAAAACGTCTTATATTATGGGACGGAGAGAGCATATTTTTGTGTTTTTATACCAAATTTTACATATTGAATCAATATGTATGTAACTATTCATATTCTAAACGTAATTTTTTTAGAAAGCGGTCGTAAGATTACCTCGGGTGAAGAATAACTTATTCTGCACCTGGATGACGAATAGTAACATGTTAAAATATTCAAAATGTCTTATAACTCGGAACAGAGGTGATACTCCCCAAAAGAAGTGGTCTAGTTTAAGAATGCTACTTGTTGGCTACTACCTACGTCCTGATTTATTAGTCCCCTTTCGTAATCTATGCCACATTTTGATCTTAAATTTAACTAACAAAATGCTAATGCATGTCATAAAAGATAATATAATTGAAAACTATGTTCAAATATTTTGTTAGTTAAATCTCTAGTCAAAATTTGGCCTAAAATAGAAAGGGAACTTATAAACTAGGACGGAGGTAGTACATGCTAAAACAGAAAAAACTACTCCCTCCGTTCCACAATGTAAGACGTTTTTTGGCACTACACTACTATTAAAAAACGTCTTATATTATGGGACGGAGAGAGTATATTTTTGTGTTTTTATACCAAATTTTACATATTGATCAATATGTATGTAACTATTTATATTCTAAACGTAATTTATTTAGAAAGCGGTCATAAGATTACCTCGGGTGAAGAATAACTTATTATGCACCTGGATGACGAATAGTAACATGTTAAAATATTCAAAATGTCTTATAACTCAGAACAGAGGTGATACTCCCCAAAAGAACTGGTCTAGTTTAAGAATGCTACTTGTTGGCTACTACCTTTGTCTTGATTTATTAGTCCCCTTTCGTAATCTATGCCACATTTTGATCTAAAATTTAACTAATAAAATGTTAATGCATGTCATAAAAGATAATATAATTGAAAACTATGTTCAAATATTTTGTTAGTTAAATCTCTAGTCAAAAATTTGGCGTAAAATACAAAGGGAACTTATAAACCAGGACGGGGGTAGTACATGCTAAAACAGAAAAAACTACTCCCTCCGTTCCATAATATAAGACGTTTTTTGGCACTACACTAGTGTTAAAAAACGTCTTATATTATGGAATGGAGAGAGTATATTTTTGTGTTTTTATACCAAATTTTACATATTTAATCAATATGTATGTAACTATTTATATTCTAAACGTAATTTATTTAGAAAGCGGTCGTAAGATTACCTCGGGTGAAGAATAACTTATTCTGCACCTGGATGACGAATAGTAACATGTTAAAATATTCAAAATGTCTTATAACTCAGAACAGAGGTGATACTCCCCAAAAGAAGTGGTCTAGTTTAAGAATGCTACTTGTTGGCTACTACCTCCGTCCTGATTTATTAGTCCCCTTTCGTAATCTATGCTACATTTTGATCTTAAATTTAACTAACAAAATGTTAATGCATGTCATAAAAGATAATATAATTGAAAACTATGTTCAAATATTTTGTTAGTTAAACCTCTAGTCAAAATTGGCCTAAAATACAAAGGGAACTTATAAACCAGGACGGAGGTAGTACATGCTAAAACAGAAAAAACCACTCCTTCCGTTCCATAATGTAAGACGTTTTTTGGCACTACACTAGTGTTAAAAATGTCTTATATTATGGGACGGAGAGAGTATATTTTTGTGTTTTTATTCCAAATTTTACATATTGAATCAATATGTATGTAACTATTTATATTCTAAACGTAATTTACTTAGAAAGCGGTCGTAAGATTACCTCGGGTGAAGAATAATTTATTATGCACCTGTATGACGAATAGTAACATGTTAAAATATTCAAAATGTCTTATAACTCAGAACAGAGGTGATACTCCCCAAAATAAGTGGTCTAGTTTAAGAATGCTACTTGTTGGCTACTACCTCCGTCCTGATTTATTAGTCCCGTTTCGTAATCTATGCCACATTTTGATCTTAAATTTAACTAACAAAATGTTAATGCATGTCATAAAACATAATATAATTGAAAACTATGTTCAAATATTTTGTTAGTTAAATCTCTAGTCAAAATTTGGCGTAAAATACAAAGGGAACTTACAAACCAGGACGGAGGTAGTACATGCTAAAACAAAAAAAACTACTCCCTCCGTTCCATAATTTAAGACGTTTTTTGTCACTACACTAGTGTTAAAAAACGTCTTATATTATGGGACGGAGAGAGAGTATATTTTTGTGTTTTTATACCAAATTTCACATATTGAATCAATATGTATGTAACTATTTATATTCTAAACGTAATTTATTTAGAAAGCAGTCGTAAGATTACCTCGGGTGAAGAATAACTTATTTTGCACCTGGATGACGAATAGTAACATGTTAAAATATTCAAAATGTCTTATAACTAAGAACAGAGGTGATACTCCTCAAAAGAAGTGGTCTAGTTTAAGAATGCTACTTGTTGGCTACTACCTCCGTCCTGATTTATTAGTCCCGTTTCGTAATCTATGCCACATTTTGATCTTAAATTTAACTAACAAAATGTTAATGCATGTCATAAAAGACAATATAATTGAAAACTATGTTCAAATATTTTGTTAGTTAAATCTCTAGTCAAAATTTGGCCTAAAATACAAAGGGAACTTACAAACCAGGACGGAGGTAGTACATGCTAAAACAGAAAAACCACTCCCTCCGTTCCATAATGTAAGACGTTTTTTGGCACTACACTAGTGTTAAAAAACGTCTTACATTATGGGACGGAGAGAGTATATTTTTGTGTTTTTATACCAAATTTTACATATTGAATCAATATGTATGTAACTATTTATATTCTAAACGTAATTTATTTAAATAGCGGTCGTAAGATTACCTCGGGTGAAGAATAACTTATTATGCACCTGGATGACGAATAGTAACATGTTAAAATATTCAAAATGTCTTATAACTAAGAACAGAGGTGATACTCCCCAAAATAAAGTCGTCTAGTTTAAGAATGTTACTTGTTGGCTACTACCTCCATCCTGATTTATTAGTCCCCTTTCGTAATCTATGTCAAATTTTGATCTTAAATTTATCAAGCAAAATGTTAATGCATGTCATAAAAGATAATATAATTGGAAACTATGTTCAAATATTTTGTTAGTTAAATCTCTAGTCAAAATTTGGCATAAAATACGAAGGGAACTTACAAACCAGGACGGAGGTAGTACATGCTAAAACAGAAAAAACTACTCCCTTCGTTCCATAATGTAAGACGTTTTTTGGCACTACACTAGTGTTAAATAACGTCTTATATTATGGGATGGAAGAGTATATTTTTGTGTTTTCATACCAAATTTTACATATTGAATCAATATGTATGTAACTATTTATATTCTAAACATAATTTATTTAGAAAGCGGTCGTAAGATTACCTCGGGTGAAGAATACCTTATTATGCACCTGGATGACGAATAGTAACATGTTAAAATATTCAAAATGTCTTATAACTCAGAACAGAGGTGATACTCCCCAAAAGAACTGGTCTAGTTTAAGAATGCTACTTGTTGGCTACTACCTCCGTCCTGTTTTATTAGTCCCCTTTCGTAATCTATGCCACATTTTGATCTTAAGTTTAACTAACAAAATGTTAATGCATGTCATAAAAGATATTATAATTGAAAACTATGTTCAAATATTTTGTCAGTTAAATCTTTAGTCAAAATTTGGCCTAAAATACAAAGGGAACTTATAAATCAGGACGGAGGTAGTACATGCTAAAACAGAAAAAACTACTCCCTCCGTTCCATAGTGTAAGACGTGTTTTGGCACTACACTAGTGTTAAAAAACGTCTTATATTATGGGACGGAGAGAGTATATTTTTGTGTTTTTATACCAAATTTTACATATTGAATCAATATGTGTGTGACTATTTATATTCTAAATGTAATTTATTTAAAAAGCGGTCGTAAGATTACCTGGGGTGAAGAATAACTTATTATGCACCTGGATGACGAATAGTAAAATGTTAAAATATTCAAAATGTCTTATAACTCAGAACAGAGGTGATACTCCCCAAAAAAAGTGGTCTAGTTTAAGAATGCTACTTGTTGGCTACTACCTCCGTCCTGATTTATTAGTCCCCTTTCGTAATCTATGCCACATTTTGATCTTAAATTTAACTAATAAAATGTTAATGCATGTCATAAAAGATAATATAATTGAAAACTATGTTCAAATATTTTGTTAGTTAAATCTCTAGTCAAAATTTGGCCTAAAATACAAAGGGAACTTATAAACCAGGACGGGGTAGTACATGTTAAAACAGAAAAAACTACTCCCTCCGTTCCATAATATAAGACGTTTTTTGGCACTACACTAGTGTTAAAAAACGTCTTATATTATGGAACGGGGAGAGTATATTTTTGTGTTTTTATACCAAATTTTACATATTGAATCAATACGTATGTAACTATTTATATTCTAAACGTAATTTATTTAGAAAGCGGTCGTAAGATTACCTCGGGTGAAGAATAACTTATTCTGCACCTGGATGACGAATAGTAACATGTTAAGATATTCAAAATGTCTTCTAACTCAGAACAGAGGTGATACTCCCCAAAAGAAGTGGTCTAGTTTAAGAATGCTACTTGTTGGCTACTACCTCCGTCCTGATTTATTAGTCCCCTTTCGTAATCTATGCTACATTTTGATCTTAAATTTTAACTAACAAAATGTTAATGCATGTCATAAAAGATAATATAATTGAAAACTATGTTCAAATATTTTGTTCGTTAAATCTCTAGTCAAAATTGGCCTAAAATACAAAGGGAACTTATAAACCAGGACGGAGGTAGTACATGCTAAAACAGAAAAAACCACTCCATCCGTTCCATAATGTAAGCCGTTTTTTGGCACTACACTAGTGTTAAAAAATGTCTTATATTATGGGACGGAGAGAGTATATTTTTGTTTTTTTATACCAAATTTTACATATTGAATAAATATGTATGTAACTATTTATATTGTAAACGTAATTTACTTAGAAAGCGGTCGTAAGATTACGTCGGGTGAAGAATAATTTATTATGCACCTGGATGACGAATAGTAACATGTTAAAATATTCAAAATGTCTTATAACTCAGAACAGAGGTGATACTCCCCAAAAGAAGTGGTCTAGTTTAAGAATGCTACTTGTTGGCTACTACCTCCGTCCTGATTTATTAGTCCCGTTTCGTAATCTATGCCACATTTTGATCTTAAATTTAACTAACAAAATGTTAATGCATGTCATAAAAGATAATATAATTGAAAACTATGTTCAAATATTTTGTTAGTTAAATCTCTAGTCAAAATTTGGCCTAAAATACAAAGGGAACTTACAAACCAAGACGGAGGTAGTACATGCTAAAACAAAAGAAACTACTCCCTCCGTTCCATAATGTAAGACGTTTTTTGGCACTACACTAGTGTTAAAAAACGTCTTATATTATGGGACGGAGAGAGTATATTTTTGTGTTTTTATACCAAATTTCACATATTGAATCAATATGTATGTAACTATTTATATTCTAAATGTAATTTATTTAGAAAGCGGTCGTAAGATTACCTCGGGTGAAGAATAACTTATTCTGAACCTGGATGACGAATAATAACATGTTAAAATATTCAAAATGTCTTATAACTCAGAACAGAGGTGATACTCCCCAAAAGAAGTGGTCTAGTTTAAGAATGCTACTTGTTGGCTACTACCTCCGTCCTGATTTATTAGTCCCGTTTCGTAATCTATGCCACATTTTGATCTTAAATTTAACTAACAAAATGTTAATGCATGTCACATAAGATAATATAATTGAAAACTATGTTCAAATATTTTGTTAGTTAAATCTCTAGTCAAAATTTGGCCTAAAATACAAAGGGAACTTACAAACCAGGACGGAGGTAGTACATGCTAAAACAGAAAAAACTACTCCCTCCGTTCCATAATGTAAGACGTTTTTTGGCACTACACTAGTGTTAAAAAACGTCTTATATTATGGGACGGAGAGAGTATATTTTTGTGTTTTTATACCAAATTTTACATATTGAATCAATATGTATGTAACTATTTATATTCTAAACGTAATTTATTTAAAAAGCGGTCGTAAGATTACCTCGGGTGAAGAATAACTTATTCTGCACCTGGATGACGAATAGTAACATGTTAAAATATTCAAAATGTCTTATAACTCAGAACAGAGGTGATACTCCCCAAAAGAAGTGGTCTAGTTTAAGAATGTTACTTGTTGGCTACTACCTCCATCCTGATTTATTAGTCCCCTTTCGTAATCTATGTCAAATTTTGATCTTAAATTTATCTAGCAAAATGTTAATGCATGTCATAAAAGATAATATAATTGGAAACTATGTTCAAATATTTTGTTAGTTAAATCTCTAGTCAAAATTTCGCCTAAAATACAAAGGGAACTTATAAACCAGGACGGAGGTAGTACATGCTAAAACAAAAGAAACTACTCCCTCCGTTCCATAATCTAAGACGTTTTTTGGCACTACACTAGTGTTAAAAACGTCTTATATTATGGGACGGAGAGAGTATATTTTTGTGTTTTTATACCAAATTTACATATTGAATCAATATGTATGTAACTATTTATATTCTAAACGTAATTTATTTAGAAAGCGGTTGTAAGATTACCTTTGGTGAAAAATAACTTATTCTGCACCTGGATGACGAATAGTAACATGTTAAAATATTCAAAATGTCTTATAACTCAGAACAGAGGTGATACTCCCCAAAAGAAGTGGTCTAGTTTAAGAATGCTACTTGTTGGCTACTACCTCCGTCCTTATTTATTAGTCCCCTTTCGTAATCTATGCCACATTTTGATCTTAAATTTAACTAACAAAATGTTAATGCATGTCATAAAAGATAATATAATTAAAAAACTATGTTCAAATATTTTGTTAGTTAAATCTCTAGTCAAAATTTGGCCTAAAATACAAAGTGAACTCATAAACTAGGACGGAGGTAGTACATGCTAAAACAGAAAAAACTACTCCCTCCGTTCCATAATATAAGACGGTTTTTGGCACTACACTAGTGTTAAAAAACGTCTTATATTATGGGACGGAGCGAGTATATTTTTTTGTTTTTATACCAAATTTTACATATTGAATCAATATGTATGTAACTATTTATATTCTAAACGTAATTTATTTAGAAAGCGGTCGTAAGATTACCTCGGGTGAAGAATAACTTATTCTGCACCTGGATGATGAATAGTAACATGTTAAAGTATTCAAAATGTCTTATAACTCAGAACAGAGGTGATACTTTCCAAAAGAAGTGGTCTAGTTTAAGAATGCTACTTGTTGGCTACTACCTCCGTCCTGATTTGTTAGTCCCCTTTCGTAACCTATGCCACATTTTGATCTTAAATTTAACTAACAAAATGTTAATGCATGTCATAAAAGATAATATAATTGAAAACTATGTTCAAATATTTTGTTACTTAAATCTCTAGTCAAAATTTGGCCTAAAATACAAAGGGAACTTATAAACCAGGACGGAGGTGGTACATGCTAAAACAGAAAAAAAACTACTCCCTCCGTTCCATAATGTAAGACGTTTTTTGGCACTACACTAGTGTTAAAAAACGTCTTATATTATGGGACGGAGAGAGTATATTTTTGTGTTTTTATACCAAATGTTACATATTGAATCAATATGTATGTAACTATTTATATTCTAAACGTAATTTATTTAGAAAGCAGTCGTAAGATTACCTCGGGTGAAGAATAACTTATTTTGCACCTGGATGACGAATAGTAACATGTTAAAATATTCAAAATGTCTTATAACTAAGAACAGAGGTGATACTCCTCAAAAGAAGTGGTCTAGTTTAAGAATGCTACTTGTTGGCTACTACCTCCGTCCTGATTTATTAGTCCCGTTTCGTAATCTATGCCACATTTTGATCTTAAATTTAACTAACAAAATGTTAATGCATGTAATAAAAGACAATATAATTGAAAACTATGTTCAAATATTTTGTTAGTTAAATCTCTAGTCAAAATTTGGCCTAAAATACAAAGGGAACTTACAAACCAGGACGGAGGTAGTACATGCTAAAACAGAAAAACCACTCCCTCCGTTCCATAATGTAAGACGTTTTTTGGCACTACACTAGTGTTAAAAAGCGTCTTACATTATGGGACGGAGAGAGTATATTTTTGTGTTTTTATACCAAATTTTACATATTGAATCAATATGTATGTAACTATTTATATTCTAAACGTAATTTATTTAAATAGCGGTCGTAAGATTACCTCGGGTGAAGAATAACTTATTATGCACCTGGATGACGAATAGTAACATGTTAAAATATTCAAAATGTCTTATAACTAAGAACAGAGGTGATACTCCCCAAAATAAAGTCGTCTAGTTTAAGAATGTTACTTGTTGGCTACTACCTCCATCCTGATTTATTAGTCCCCTTTCGTAATCTATGTCAAATTTTGATCTTAAATTTATCAAGCAAAATGTTAATGCATGTCATAAAAGATAATATAATTGGAAACTATGTTCAAATATTTTGTTAGTTAAATCTCTAGTCAAAATTTGGCATAAAATACGAAGGGAACTTACAAACCAGGACGGAGGTAATACATGCTAAAACAGAAAAAACTACTCCCTTCGTTCCATAATGTAAGACGTTTTTTGGCACTACACTAGTGTTAAATAACGTCTTATATTATGGGATGGAAGAGTATATTTTTGTGTTTTCATACCAAATTTTACATATTGAATCAATATGTATGTAACTATTTATATTCTAAACATAATTTATTTAGAAAGCGGTCGTAAGATTACCTCGGGTGAAGAATACCTTATTATGCACCTGGATGACGAATAGTAACATGTTAAAATATTCAAAATGTCTTATAACTCAGAACAGAGGTGATACTCCCCAAAAGAACTGGTCTAGTTTAAGAATGCTACTTGTTGGCTACTACCTCCGTCCTGTTTTATTAGTCCCCTTTCGTAATCTATGCCACATTTTGATCTTAAGTTTAACTAACAAAATGTTAATGCATGTCATAAAAGATATTATAATTGAAAACTATGTTCAAATATTTTGTCAGTTAAATCTTTAGTCAAAATTTGGCCTAAAATACAAAGGGAACTTATAAATCAGGACGGAGGTAGTACATGCTAAAACAGAAAAAACTACTCCCTCCGTTCCATAGTGTAAGACGTGTTTTGGCACTACACTAGTGTTAAAAAACGTCTTATATTATGGGACGGAGAGAGTATATTTTTGTGTTTTTATACCAAATTTTACATATTGAATCAATATGTGTGTGACTATTTATATTCTAAATGTAATTTATTTAAAAAGCGGTCGTAAGATTACCTGGGGTGAAGAATAACTTATTATGCACCTGGATGACGAATAGTAAAATGTTAAAATATTCAAAATGTCTTATAACTCAGAACAGAGGTGATACTCCCCAAAAAAAGTGGTCTAGTTTAAGAATGCTACTTGTTGGCTACTACCTCCGTCCTGATTTATTAGTCCCCTTTCGTAATCTATGCCACATTTTGATCTTAAATTTAACTAATAAAATGTTAATGCATGTCATAAAAGATAATATAATTGAAAACTATGTTCAAATATTTTGTTAGTTAAATCTCTAGTCAAAATTTGGCCTAAAATACAAAGGGAACTTATAAACCAGGACGGGGTAGTACATGTTAAAACAGAAAAAACTACTCCCTCCGTTCCATAATATAAGACGTTTTTTGGCACTACACTAGTGTTAAAAAACGTCTTATATTATGGAACGGAGAGAGTATATTTTTGTGTTTTTATACCAAATTTTACATATTGAATCAATACGTATGTAACTATTTATATTCTAAACGTAATTTATTTAGAAAGCGGTCGTAAGATTACCTCGGGTGAAGAATAACTTATTCTGCACCTGGATGACGAATAGTAACATGTTAAGATATTCAAAATGTCTTCTAACTCAGAACAGAGGTGATACTCCCCAAAAGAAGTGGTCTAGTTTAAGAATGCTACTTGTTGGCTACTACCTCCGTCCTGATTTATTAGTCCCCTTTCGTAATCTATGCCACATTTTGATCTTAAATTTTAACTAACAAAATGTTAATGCATGTCATAAAAGATAATATAATTGAAAACTATGTTCAAATATTTTGTTCGTTAAATCTCTAGTCAAAATTGGCCTAAAATACAAAGGGAACTTATAAACCAGGACGGAGGTAGTACATGCTAAAACAGAAAAAACCACTCCATCCGTTCCATAATGTAAGCCGTTTTTTGGCACTACACTAGTGTTAAAAAATGTCTTATATTATGGGACGGAGAGAGTATATTTTTGTGTTTTTATACCAAATTTTACATATTGAATAAATATGTATGTAACTATTTATATTGTAAACGTAATTTACTTAGAAAGCGGTCGTAAGATTACGTCGGGTGAAGAATAATTTATTATGCACCTGGATGACGAATAGTAACATGTTAAAATATTCAAAATGTCTTATAACTCAGAACAGAGGTGATACTCCCCAAAAGAAGTGGTCTAGTTTAAGAATGCTACTTGTTGGCTACTACCTCCGTCCTGATTTATTAGTCCCGTTTCGTAATCTATGCCACATTTTGATCTTAAATTTAACTAACAAAATGTTAATGCATGTCATAAAAGATAATATAATTGAAAACTATGTTCAAATATTTTGTTAGTTAAATCTCTAGTCAAAATTTGGCCTAAAATACAAAGGGAACTTACAAACCAGGACGGAGGTAGTACATGCTAAAACAAAAGAAACTACTCCCTCCGTTCCATAATGTAAGACGTTTTTTGGCACTACACTAGTGTTAAAAAACGTCTTATATTATGGGACGGAGAGAGTATATTTTTGTGTTTTTATACCAAATTTCACATATTGAATCAATATGTATGTAACTATTTATATTCTAAATGTAATTTATTTAGAAAGCGGTCGTAAGATTACCTCGGTTGAAGAATAACTTATTCTGAACCTGGATGACGAATAATAACATGTTAAAATATTCAAAATGTCTTATAACTCAGAACAGAGGTGATACTCCCCAAAAGAAGTGGTCTAGTTTAAGAATGCTACTTGTTGGCTACTACCTCCGTCCTGATTTATTAGTCCCGTTTCGTAATCTATGCCACATTTTGATCTTAAATTTAACTAACAAAATGTTAATGCATGTCACAAAAGATAATATAATTGAAAACTATGTTCAAATATTTTGTTAGTTAAATCTCTAGTCAAAATTTGGCCTAAAATACAAAGGGAACTTACAAACCAGGACGGAGGTAGTACATGCTAAAACAGAAAAAACTACTCCCTCCGTTCCATAATGTAAGACGTTTTTTGGCACTACACTAGTGTTAAAAAACGTCTTATATTATGGGACGGAGAGAGTATATTTTTGTGTTTTTATACCAAATTTTACATATTGAATCAATATGTATGTAACTATTTATATTCTAAACGTAATTTATTTAAAAAGCGGTCGTAAGATTACCTCGGGTGAAGAATAACTTATTCTGCACCTGGATGACGAATAGTAACATGTTAAAATATTCAAAATGTCTTATAACTCAGAACAGAGGTGATACTCCCCAAAAGAAGTGGTCTAGTTTAAGAATGTTACTTGTTGGCTACTACCTCCATCCTGATTTATTAGTCCTCTTTCGTAATCTATGTCAAATTTTGATCTTAAATTTATCTAGCAAAATGTTAATGCATGTCATAAAAGATAATATAATTGGAAACTATGTTCAAATATTTTGTTAGTTAAATCTCTAGTCAAAATTTCGCCTAAAATACAAAGGGAACTTATAAACCAGGACGGAGGTAGTACATGCTAAAACAAAAGAAACTACTCCCTCCGTTCCATAATCTAAGACGTTTTTTGGCACTACACTAGTGTTAAAAACGTCTTATATTATGGGACGGAGAGAGTATATTTTTGTGTTTTTATACCAAATTTACATATTGAATCAATATGTATGTAACTATTTATATTCTAAACGTAATTTATTTAGAAAGCGGTTGTAAGATTACCTTTGGTGAAAAATAACTTATTCTGCACCTGGATGACGAATAGTAACATGTTAAAATATTCAAAATGTCTTATAACTCAGAACAGAGGTGATACTCCCCAAAAGAAGTGGTCTAGTTTAAGAATGCTACTTGTTGGCTACTACCTCCGTCCTCATTTATTAGTCCCCTTTCGTAATCTATGCCACATTTTGATCTTAAATTTAACTAACAAAATGTTAATGCATGTCATAAAAGATAATATAATTAAAAAACTATGTTCAAATATTTTGTTAGTTAAATCTCTAGTCAAAATTTGGCCTAAAATACAAAGTGAACTTATAAACTAGGACGGAGGTAGTACATGCTAAAACAGAAAAAACTACTCCCTCCGTTCCATAATATAAGACGGTTTTTGGCACTACACTAGTGTTAAAAAACGTCTTATATTATGGGACGGAGCGAGTATATTTTTTTGTTTTTATACCAAATTTTACATATTGAATCAATATGTATGTAACTATTTATATTCTAAACGTAATTTATTTAGAAAGCGGTCGTAAGATTACCTCGGGTGAAGAATAACTTATTCTGCACCTGGATGATGAATAGTAACATGTTAAAATATTCAAAATGTCTTATAACTCAGAACAGAGGTGATACTTTCCAAAAGAAGTGGTCTAGTTTAAGAATGCTACTTGTTGGCTACTACCTCCGTCCTGATTTGTTAGTCCCCTTTCGTAACCTATGCCACATTTTGATCTTAAATTTAACTAACAAAATGTTAATGCATGTCATAAAAGATAATATAATTGAAAACTATGTTCAAATATTTTGTTACTTAAATCTCTAGTCAAAATTTGGCCTAAAATACAAAGGGAACTTATAAACCAGGACGGAGGTGGTACATGCTAAAACAGAAAAAAACTACTCCCTCCGTTCCATAATGTAAGACGTTTTTTGGCACTACACTAGTGTTAAAAAACGTCTTATATTATGGGACGGAGAGAGTATATTTTTGTGTTTTTATACCAAATGTTACATATTGAATCAATATGTATGTAACTATTTATATTCTAAACGTAATTTTTTTAGAAAGCGGTCGTAAGATTACCTCGGGTGAAGAATAACTTATTCTGCACCTGGATGACAAATAGTAACATGTTAAAATATTCAAAATGTCTTATAACTCAGAGTAGAGGTGATACTCCCCAAAAGAAGTGGTCTAGTTTAAGAATGCTACTTGTTGGCTACTACCTCCGTCCTGATTTATTAGTCCCATTTCGTAATCTATGCCACATTTTGATCTTAAATTTAACTAACAAAATGTTAATGCATGTCATAAAAGATAATATAATTGAAAACTATGTTCAAATATTTTGTTAGTTAAATCTCTAGTCAAAATTTGGCCTAAAATACAAAGGGAATTTATAAACCAGGACGGAGGTAGTACATGCTAAAACAGAAAAAACTACTTCCATAATGTAAGACGTTTTTTGGCACTACACTAGTGTTAAAAAACGTCTTATATTATGGGACGGAGAGAGTATATTTTTGTGTTTTATACCAAATTTTACATATTGAATCAATATGTATGTAATTATTTATATTCTAAACGTAATTTATTTAGAAAGCGGTCGTAAGATTACCTCGGGTGAAGAATAAGTTATTTTGCACCTGGATGACCAATAGTCACATGTTAAAATATTCAGAATGTCTTATAACTCAGAACAGAGGTGATACTCCCCAAAAGAAGTGGTCTAGTTTAAGAATGCTACTTGTTGGCTACTACCTCCGTCCTGATTTATTAGTCCCGTTTCGTAATCTATGCCACATTTTGATCTTAAATTTAACTAACAAAATGTTAATGCATGTCATAAAAGATAATATAATTAAAAACTATGTTCAAATATTTTGTTAGTTAAATCTCTAGTCAAAGTTTGGCCTAAAATACAAAGGGAACTTATAAACCAGGACGGAGGTAGTACATTGCTAAAACAGAAAAAACTACTCCCTCCATTCCAAAATATAAGTCTTTGTAGTGATTCCACTAGGTGGACTACATACGGAACAAAATGAATGAATCTAAACTTAAAATGCATCTACCTATGCGGTTTATAGTGGAATCTCTACAAAGACTTACATTTAAGAACGGAGGGAGTATATCCTAAATCCGTACAGCTCAAACCGGTGCCACAGCCCCTCAAAAAAAAAAGGGTGCCACAGCCCACCTTTTTTTAGGGTTAGTGTCACAGCCCACCTTTTCTTTCTTTTTTTCCTGTGGAATAACCCGGCGTGTGCTACAGCTCGCTCGGCCTTTAGGCCCAAAGCTTGGGCCTCGGACGTCTTTCGCAGTCCCAGCCCACGCGCGCCACTCCGTGTGACAGGGCAGGGCCAGCCATCGCGTCGCCGTCGCCGCACGTTGCTGTGTAGCCGCCCACGCTCGCCAGCAACAAGTTCCATCTCCGTTACGTTGCTCTGTCGTGGCCGCACTGCCTCGTCAGCATGTTTTGAATTTCAGTTTCACCAAAATTTCAGGACCAACCGGAATCACCGAAATTCAGTTTCTTTTTTTTTGCGGGGTCATCGAAATTTAGTTTCATTCCAGTGAATTCCATTTTGGCCAAATGACTGAAATTTTTGCTTCAATTTTTTAAAAATATCTATATCCATGTGAACTACTGACTTTGCTAAATGTTTTGGCAAAACGCAATTAAAATGTTTTCGCATGATATGTAAAGACAAATAACCAAATCAATTGTTAGATAATTGATTGGACTATTTGGAAGAAAATAGGATCTACTTCCTTGGTCACATAATATAAGAGCGTTTTTGACACTACACCAGTGTCAAAAACGCTTTTATATTATGAAACGGGGGGAGTAATAAGTAAGTAATAACCTGATTGGTTCCTTTCTATACACCCTCTCGCGTGGACGCGGCTGTGGCTGATTGGATCGCCGTTGCTTTGTCGATGCATGCGCGTGCGGTCCAGAGGGCACCATTGCAATTTGGAAGTCTTCTACTTTCTCTTCATGGCCTATCCGCCTATGTCCCAAGGGAGAACAAAAATTGTCGATAGGCCGTGTACGATCGCCGGTTTTCTTCCCAGGCACGCACCGGAGTGAAAGCCAAGAGCCGTGGCCTTGGGCGCCGCCGACTCCAACACTTGGGAAGTTTCGCCACGTACATTTTTTTTTTCGCCACGTACATTTGTCCGGACATGCGGCCTCGCGACCCCGAAGGGCGTCTTGCTGCCGAGTCTGTCGTTCTTTCCTCCTTCGTGGCCCATCTCTCGCCAGAGAACGGAAGTGCTGATAACGTGATACAAATTAGATTGCAATGGACAGTAAAACTTTCCCATGATTTTTACTCCCTCCGTTGCTAAATATTTGTCTTTCTAGAGATTTTAATAAGTGACTACATACGTAGCAAAATGAGTGAAACAACATTCTAAAATACGTCTATTTACATCCGTATGTGGTAGTCAATTTAAAATCTCTAAAAAGACAAATATTTAGGGAGCGGTTAGGGATTGGTCTAGAAGTGGATGCGGACGAATATATGCGTGGCTAGGATGGGCAAATGTGGG
>NC_041389.1:713808345-713810457 GCF_002162155.2 Triticum dicoccoides | reverse complement strand
CAGAATTGGTTGTATATAAGGATAAGTTCGGACATCTGGGGTTGATATGAGCATTCATCTGGATTGCATTCTTTCGACCAGTCAATGACCGTGTCATCGGTCTAGTCGTATAAGGGGGTTTGAGTGCCCGGTTATAGATGCTCTTAGTGATGGAAAAAACTCTTATGTTCCTGACTCAGCTGGCAACATTTTTTTTCGAAAAGGAGGTTAAAACCCCGGCTTCTACATCAATCGTTGCATGCGACTATCTTTATTTATTATTCCATCAAGGTCTAACAAGAACATAAATCAAGCCACCTGAAGCCTCCACTCACACCTACAAAACTCGATAATGTGGAGTGTTCTCACTCCCCATATCTAAATCGGTGTCGTCGCCGATCCATCCACATAATGTATCGAAACGAACAACCGGCGCAACAGACCTAAAGAGTACACCACATGCACACGTATTAGACGCCGCCATCATCATCGAACCCTGACCCATCTTCACGAGAGAGATCTGCATCATCCTTGCCAGTCCGTCCATCCGTCGACGCCACCATGGCGCCACCGCCGCGCGCTTGTCCATCCTGATGTGCAGATTCTAGAAGATCTGTCGTGCGTAGCACCTGCTGACCAAGCATGACACAACGTAGCACCTGTCGGCCAGGCATGACTTGATACATCTCCATCGAAGCTCTGGGCACACTACTAGGGAAAACACTAGTAGTGGCGCAAGTTTTAGTGCTATCAGTAGCGCGGGTGGCCGCGCTACTACTACGGCATGACAGCTAAGTGGTAGTAGTAGTGCGGTCTAACCCAGCGCTACTACTAATAAACATATCAGTAACGCTGTTCAGTCACGCGTTATATTAAATAGCTGCAGCGCTTTTCCTGTCCCCGCGTTGTTGCTGTATCTTTCAACATTTTTTTGCTTCCTATTGATGTAGAACAGCACCCGTTTCAATAAACTGCAATTTCACATATACCACAATACCAGATACTCATATATAGTCATACAGTAGTCATGCAATATCATAAAGCATTATAGGTACTCATATATAGTCAACATGCATCCTCACACACATATAGCATATATGATAAGCAGCACTAGGTAGTCTTACAACCACACATATATAGCAGTACTACTAGGTATAGTCATACAACCACACACATATGTAGTTTTAGATGATATCGATGACGATCATCATCCTCAAGCCTTGACGGTGGGTGTTCCTGATAGTAATTAGGATGACCTGTCCAACACGAAGATTCTTGCCAACGAGGAAGATCTTCAACCCAGCCGAGCTTAAGTGTGTGCGATCGTTCGTGTCCACGCCGTACAGACAGATGGTGACGGAGCCCCTTGCGGTAAGACGTATTCCAACTGAGACTTATTCATCAGGCTCGATACCACAACTCATAGATAGGCTCTTTGGCAATTTCTGAATAAGAAAAATATATCAATTAATAAGTAGCCTCGCACATACGCTTGCAAATATATTTCTACTAAGTATAGATTTCTACACTATTAAAAGACACAATACTACACATTTCTACTAAGCATGAATTCTACTAATAAGTATGGATCATGTACACTATTAACAGTTCCTTGGATTCTACACTAATAAGCATGTCATCGGACTCTACACTAAAGCATATCACCGACTAGATTTCACAACATATCATTGGACTCTACACTAAGCATATCGTCAGATTCACTAAGCACATCATTGGATAATTTGCATTTGTAAGTATAAGAATAACTTATTACAGAAAAGTATACTGACTAAGCAGATCACCATGACAAGCCAATCAACCATGGTACTTGTCAGGCGGGTCACAAATGGCACCCCGACAAAGTCAGCACATGGCGAAATTATGTCCCATAGGTTGCACACCTCCTCCTCGCTCAGCCTCATTCTTTGAGCATAGATGGCTTCATCAAGTGGGTCCTCATCATCTTCATCAAGTGGGTCCTCGTCATCTTCATTATCTTCCTCCGTGTTGATATAAATGACAGCCAGCTTGGGTCTTTCTGCTCTAAAAAAGAAGCTGATCAACTCACCACCAGTAATACCCATGTGGGTGAGGAAACGGACCCATTCATCTCCTCCAATCTGTGATATATTG
>NC_041389.1:713806298-713807932 GCF_002162155.2 Triticum dicoccoides | reverse complement strand
AGTGTCTCCGATCAGCTTGTTGAATTCCAACCTCACATTCCATTGGACGATCTGTGTAAAAAAAGCAAAATGACACAATGCATTAATGCCAACACTAAAAACAAAATAGTTGTTACAAGTTCCATATAATTTGTTACCGTTGCATGATGAAAACTCGACTGGAAGTAGATGCCGAACATTGTGTCAGTTGCAAGGCTGCTGGTGCACCTTGACTTGCACAGTCGACATGGTGGTGGTGGTGGTGGTGCCATTTTCCTAAAGCAATATGAGCAAAGATGAACGATCCACTTCACTGGAAAGAAAAACAATAACATAAAGCTAGCTAGCTAGAGAGCACCCTTCAGAGTTGCTAAGTGAGTGAGTAAATATAGTAAGTGATACAAATTAAAGGTGTCTCTGTATTATGAGAGAGACCCTTGCTATCTGTGTCTGAACCTGGGTGATGCTTGTAGCAAGAAAATATCTAGCTAATTTGCACACCAGCATACGCACACCCCCAACCCTCACAAGAAAATATATATCTAATTTGTACACCAGCAAAAGCACGCCCCCAGCCCTCACAAGAAAATTTGATAAGTCCAACGTAAACAACTACTGTGAGCATGAAGATACACAACACATTGACTCCAGTAACTTAGCACTTGCAAACCAAATACTTGTAATCAAAACCAATATCTACTAGATCACGGTACCATCTACCAAAACATTTGAACTAAATTGGCACCTACATTTTGCCAAAAATAACTTATTACAGAAAAACACAAGAGCATGTCGGAGCAAAGGAAACCCCTGACAGTGACACTAGCAATCCATGTACAGAAAAAATAAAAATAAAGAACTACACCTCACTGAGCCGCTGCCTATTCCATTAGCATTTGAACTTTCCTACGAGGTAGTTAACGAACTACACTAGCATTTGAACTACACTATGGTCATGGTCTGCCCTATTACTGGAAGGAAGCTGGACATCAAAGTTTGCTTATAATGTGCTAGGGATAGCATAGAAATAGTAGTAATGCACTACAAGACGCAAGAATAACCGAGAAAGAACCAAACATCCAATTCTTATAACTGACCCACAGGGTCAAATCCTCTGGATGTGACATGAGCTCAAAAACAAAGATGTAAGTAAATCAGGCAGAGTATATATATTCGTTTTCTTTGATTATCCATGCCCTACAATAACATCACTTTTAGATAAATGCAAACGTAATCAGGGAAGCAGTTAATCTGTTCAAATCTCATGCTACGGACCCACGCAATGCACTGTGTTAGTGCCAACAACGAACAATTATTGTATGCATGAAAAATAAATCAATCAATCAAGCGGTTAATCTAATTATGGCTCTAAACCCCAAGCAAATCAATCTTCGTGTTTCCTAACCAAATCGTAAAGCATAAGTTCGTGACAACCATGTCCGTTCCAGATCTCAATCAATCAAGCAATCGGGGAGGGGGTGGCATGGTGACCTCTCGGGGTTGGCGTGGTGACGAGGAGGGGGATGACATGGTGACCTATCGGGGTTGCTGACGAGGAGGAAGGCCGGTGACGAGGTGGAAGGCCGCACCGGGGACAAAGGCGTGCGCGCGAGCCGTACGTGGAAGAATACACCGGTGAGGGGAGGGCGGTCGGA
>NC_041389.1:713801053-713806018 GCF_002162155.2 Triticum dicoccoides | reverse complement strand
CGGTCGGACAAAAGCGGTCGCCGAGAGCGCGCGGTCGGTGACAGAGGGGGTGGCGAGAGGGGGGAGGAGCAGCGGAGGGGGGAGGAGCAGTGGAGGAGGGAGGAGCATCGGAGGAGCATTACCTGCGGCGGCGGTGCCGGTGGCGCGCGGTGGCTGGGGGAGAAACCCTAACCGTTGCTCGGGCAGATCGAAAGTGAGGGGTGCGGGGGGCGGCCGTACGTGCAGGCCTACTAGCTGTAGTAGTAGTGCTGCATATGGGCCGGCGCTACTGGTAAGCCCACTAGCTGTAGCGCCGGTGGTTAGCCCACGCTACAGCTAAGTGGGCTACAGTTTTTGGCCCTGCGGCCCACATAACAACAGTGCAGCCCATGCTAACCAACGCTGCTGCTAACCCATGCCAGTAGCGTGTTTTGCACCCAGCGCTAGTGGTAATTACCAGTAGCGTGGGGGCCCAAACAAACGCTACTGCTAGACTTCTATCTATAAGCATTTTCCTAGTAGTGGCAAGACGAAGCCACCCCACCTCCTGCCTCTGTCTTCCAGTGCTGCTCCACAAACGATGCTCCCAAGAGAGAAAGAACACCGCAGTACCACCATCGTCCGATCTGGAAGACCAAATCCTAGAGTTTCCCCCGGAGCAGCACGAGTGGGTCGACAGTCGTTGCACGACGATGCCTTCATCAAGGTAACATCGCATAACGCCGCCATCATCTGCCATCCGCTCGGTTTTCACCGGCAACTATGTCCTCCCGACTCGCAGTCGGAACTAGATGACGAATCTCAAGATCCGATCATCCAGCCTCAGGCCGACCACTTCGGACGGAGGAGGTGGCCACCATCGCCGGCTGCACCGGCTAAAATAGATCTGACCAGAGGTGCCGCCAAGTAGCACACCAGGCCCTCCACGCCGCCAGTGATCCGAAGCTAGATGACGCACCGCCACAGTGGGCTGCCCGACGCGCCGCAGTCACCATCGCCCGTGACAGGGCTAGCCACCGCCGTCGCCGCCGAATCTACCGTGCCTCCACACGCGCAAGGGCTCCACATCACCCGTGAGACGCGAAGAGAGGAGCATCCCGGCAGCGTCCTCCAGCAACGGCGGGGTGAGGGAAAGTGGATTCGGCCCCGAAGGCGGCTAGGGCTGGGGAACTGCCCGAGCCGCCCTAGTTTTTTTATGAGCCGCCCTAGTTGGCACGACGCGGGGGTCGGGTCCCGTCCGTATGGAAGTATGAAACTGGGCTCCCCACGAAGCATATGAATCCGCTAGCAACAGATACCTGACCGCCACGTATTTACATGTCAAAGGTGGTTGATTCGTTGCGAACCAACCACCAGGTGGTATCCCCAGCCCACCAGGGTTCAAATCCGGGTGCTCGCATTTATACCTAGATTTATTTCAGGATTTCCGGTGACGCGCATTCAGTGGGAGGAGACGTTCCCATTGACGACGAGGTGCCTACGGTGACTTCGTAAATCTCAAGATGATATGCCGGCTCAGTCTTTCAGAGGTGCTCATAGGGGTAGGATGTGTGTGTGCGCGTTCATAGGGGTGAGTGTATGCGCGTGTATATGAGCTTGTGTCTGTACTGATGTTAAAAAAAAGGTGGTTGATTCGTTCGTCTTTAGAATTGCTCAACTTGACCACGTGACATATGTGATAAGTTAATCAAAACTATTTTATAAAAATAATTGCTCAACTTGTTTTGTTTATCTCGTAGCATCCTTTACAGCGTGAGTCAGTAGTGCCGATTTTTTTTAGAAAAACTGAACATAACTATGAAGTAGTACCATCGAGAATGGAATATGCACGTGTTAGGCCTACGTGGGCGTACGTATCGGTAGGTAGCTATCTATTTACAGAGTGCCGGTTGTTGTTTATAGTACAAGATTAACAAGGTGTTGCATGTTATATAGCTCAGCTCTACGCCTCGAGTATGTAGCACCAGATGTCGCATCATGCTCTGTCTCTACACCACGACCTTGTAGCACTTGTGTATGCTATCCGAGTAGATATATCCCGAGCCGTCCACGCCGTGGCCCGCGCTGTAGCTGTTAAGATACTCAAAATACCTCTCGGGCATGCTCAGCTCGGCCTCCGTGGAAACCTCCTCCAGCGCCGGATATGCTAGACCGTGGTTGGTCAGCACGACACAGTGCGACTCGTGCATCGGCTTCTTCTCGTCACTGCCGCTGCCGCTGATTGACTCCTGGTAGACAACATCCTCTGCAAGAAGGTACCGACAAACACGTAGCTTATCTCTTATTCTGAACCCTTTGCCATCTTCTGATGACATGAAATCAAACACCAACTTCTTCAAGTGGTCGTGGGATAGTCTAACATTAAACTCGCGATTCTTTCTACGGCCTCGACGTGCATACTTCACTTTAAAGCCGCACTCCATGATACCAAGGGTCGCATGGTAAGCACAATCTCCTGTGCATCGGTTAGGCAAGTCAGTTTTTAGTTGTTACAAATGAATGAAGACTTCAAAAACACTACAGACGGACCCATAGGATTGTGATGACATACTCTAACCTTCACGGTTCAATTCCCAGACTCACATTTACTGGATTTTCGTTTCTTCCACCAAAAACAAAAACATGTCCGGGTGGTGTGTGCCATTAAAAAAACAGAAAAAAAATGAGCATGTAACGAATATCAATTTAAATAGTACATGGAACAGTATAGCATCTTGAGTGGGAAATGCATGGAGCTCTCACGTGCCACACACCCCTATATGAATATAGTATTAAGAAAATAGCTGAAAATCCTCATCCAGAGTAAAAGTTTGATATCCAAAAATATCCGTTTTTTTTTGGAATTTCCTGGTATTTCTTATAATATTATATTTAATATGGGTGTGTGTGGGGGGCACCCGAGAGCCACAAATCCTCATCCAGAGTAAAAGTTCGAAATAAACTACAGACTAAAAGTGCGACAATATATTACAAAAGTGCAAATTAAATAGAAGGAATGAGCATATAAAATAAATAGCGATTAAAATAATACTCCTACATGTAACAGTACAGCATTATCTAAAGTGCAATAGTTCAAAATGAATGAGTAAAATGCAATAATATTACAAATGTGTAAAATTAAATTGAACGAATGAACAGAAGAATTAAATACACGGTTATGAATACTGGAATATCAAAATTCACTCTTCACAAGTTCATATTGATGCATGCTCCCACAGGCTGACACGGTTGGCACATGGACATGTAGTTATGATTCGGCCTTAATGACCGTCTCGTTTTCCCTATCCGTGACTTCACACGTTCACATTCTAGCATTAATCTGTGTGGAGCGACCCCCAACACCACAGTCTCGACATCTAAATACATTCCCCAAATATTTGAACTTCAACAGATTTTTACACAAAATGTTCGATCCACAAACCGTTTGAAAGCTCATTATCAGGTCTTTAAAATAAGACCAATCTTGGACAATTTTTTTCAACTAACAGGATCAATCTTGCATATATTTGATCAACTTTGAACATTTCATTTTTAAACTAGACATTAGGGTCGCCAAAACGGAGTGAACAAATTGTATAGAGCAAGTCTGGACATGTAGATGCGCAAATCGGATGATTAGGGCAGCAAGATGCAGTGGACAACGGTCTACTAATGCAGACAAGTAGTGAAGCGAGCGACAATGTTTGGGGCTGCAAGATGAAATGGGCCACGGCGTAAAGCGATGCCCAACACAAAGTCGAACAAACGAGCTCTTGCAAAAGAGAGCATGTTTCATTCTGATAGAAGGAGATGGAGGTTGCAAATGTTGACAGCAAGTAGTACTACATGGGACATAAAAATAATACTCTATCCGTTCAATATAGAAGGCTTGTTTAGAAAATTAAAGGAGTACTTTGACATTAACCATCTGCTTATTGTTTCTTAAGCATCTGATTATGTATTAAATCTTCCACACTATCTTCCGTCTAGCCTCGTCGATGCTCAGAGTAGTGAGGATCCGTCCATTTTCTTTATTCTTGTCACTTCCAATAGGTCTTTGATTTCCCTTGGTTTTTGTTTTCTGGCGGCATCAGTGAGGTGGTGGCGGCAATGATGCACTACCTCGACTATATCTGTTTCAACAGTCACAAATGGACTGTGATGGTGGGTGATGCTAGATCTGTGGGCTCTCTTTGGTTCTTAGCAATTGGGGTGCCAATCAAGGAGAGTAGTTGGCTGGCTTTTAGTGTGGCGACCTTGATCTGTTCTGTAGCAAGGTCCGGTGTCTCCAACCATCTATATAGTTGGTTGGTGAAGAATTGCAAGCCTAAGCTGTATGGGATGGTGCCCTAACCGATGTTTCTTTGGCAGATCCTAGATCTTGCTGGAAGTGGGTGTCTGTTGTGGACTCAAAGCCTTGAATGGTGGGGTGTTTGCAGGTGCCTCTCTCCCTAGTGTATTTTCAAGATTCGGCAGATGGTGTACAACAAAGAAAAAAGACTGACCAATATGGTTTCCATTGTAATTTCATTTTCTACTCATCGCTTTATGTCATGGCGTCTTACCATTGTACTGACTACTATTTTCCTTGATGAATATAAAATATGAGACGCCCTTCAAAGGGCTTTTCTCAAAAGAAAAATATTAAGAGTTTTCGAACAACCTATCACGGTGCCGCAACATGCATGCCTTTGACTAGTTGCAATGGTCACCTGTCAAGATGGCAACGAGGACCAAACCAGCCGGTTTTTGCATGCCCATTCCCGTCCACGCTAGAAAACCACAAGCCTGTCCCCGCCCCCGTCTCGGTGCACAGGGCTGTTTTTTGCCTGTCACTTAAACCCGTCGAGTTTTCTCTACCCACGGGGAACCCGTCCCCGCGAGCAGTCAACAAAAACAGCAACATTTCTCAAGAAAATAGGAGTATATTTCAGCAATATGTAGATTGGTATAAGAAATGTGCAACTGGTCATGTGGAGGTGGCAGCTGCAGGCGGGATGGGAAAAA
>NC_041389.1:713782516-713800506 GCF_002162155.2 Triticum dicoccoides | reverse complement strand
GGGGTTAAAGCAGGATGTTAGGTTTTGGTTGGATCATGTCCATTCCATGGCCTATATGTCGGTAGCTTCACGGTTATGGCAGGTTTCGGGTTCAAGTACTACTACAACGAGTTTCAACCCGCGAAACAAGCCAGGTTTGATAGTTTACCCAACAACGGTCCCGTGGGGTAAGAAACATGCCCATCCCCATCCCTAATAGGGTAAAATCCCATGGGAACGCATGTTATAGGGCCCCATTGCCATCTTGAGTCACATGCATAGTTAAGAGGCCCCTTTGATTCCATGTATAGTTAAGAGGACCCTTTGATTAGCAGGATTCTTAAACCCACAAATATGGACAAACATAAGACTATGTGCCCCCTCCTTTGATTCTCATGATTCTTAAAATGTTTAAATAGGAAAATATATAGGATTAGAGTGTCCCTAAAAGACCAGGAAACTATAGGAATTTGGATAAAGGAGTGTTTGAGTTTGTACCAAGAGGTTTGAGTTTGAGTGGATGAAATATATTTTCTATAATGCAACGAAATCCTAAAGTAGGATTCTAATCCTGTGGATCAAATGGCCAAAGTAAGATTTTTTTAAAGATATAAATCCTTTGAAATTCATGTAAAATTCCTTTTTGAATCAAAAGATCCTCGAACTGCAAGGCCTGGATGCATTGGCTTACATTAGTACCAAGATTTGCAAATGCAAAACAAGCCTTGTATATTTGAATTTCCCATTTCTAGAGATATGTATTGTAAACCTGAGAGTACACACTGATTCAAAGAATAAAATAGGAAGTACGATAAATAAAATAATGGAATTCAAGTATAAAATACAAAATACCAAAGAATAGAATGAGATATTATCAACTAGAATACCATGAAGTAGATAAAAATTGCATATAGCACACAGTAGATTAAAGAATAGTGTAAGCCATATAAATAAAATATTAATAAAATGAATTATTACAATTTTCTGATGGAAGTAACAATGTCATATTACAAATTCATTACCAAGTTGGTAATGGATAAAAAAATGACCTTAAAACTACAAAAAAAATATTACAACCTCTAAAGCTGGATACTCTCCTGCTACACTAAGAGGTAGGCTAAAACAACTTCCTCGCCTAGAGGCCAAAAGGTGCCAAGTTGTCAATTTAAGGCATCCCTGTTCAGACTTCATCTTTTGAAGCTTTGAGCCCTCATGAAAACACAAACCGACAAACACCTGATTTTTGTACGTAACCAGTACCACAATAACTTCTCTTCTCCATCCAGCACAGCCTCTCAGATAGGACCCACATTCAGTCTCTAAGATTTGTACCTCTAAATCAGGCGCCATAGAGAGTATGGCCTTGCCACCAAAACAGTTGCTCCCTCCAATCCAAATTACTTGTCGCATTGGATGCATCTAGACGTATTTCAGTTCTAGATACATCTGTTTGAGTGGCAACTAATATGGATCAGAGGGTATTTCTTTTTGATAGCCCTTTTGAGTATTTAATTCATTTTGAGCATTATGTGGATTAACCAAATCACCACAACAAGCCATACGGTTTGTGTGTGTTATTGTAGGGATGCATGTTACAAATCGGCAATATAAGAAACTAAGTGCCACAAAACAGATGAATAGGATTAAGCATCATGTGGATTCCCTGGATGGCCTCCAGCAAACCAGTTACATCGTGGTTGCTTGTGGTAACAAAAAACAACTAATCTAGCAAGTCATACTTAGAAAAAACAAATAATGATGAGTCTGGATAATCTCCTACCTTAACGATCTTAACTTAATTACAAGTTGGACATGTTGTAGGATCGCAAGCTTAAGAGCAACTTTTTTCTGTATAAGATCGACCATCTAGTTTGCCACGTACTACCAGTTTGCATACACAGTATGTAGCCTCACTGCGTTATGACAGTAGAGACCTTAATTAGAATGCAAGTGGATTGTATTGCTAAATGCCTGCCAAAGTTCGGCCACATTGTAAAAACCAAAGCCAATATTGTGAGTGCACTCGTACTTAGTCAATGCACCACCCTTAAATGTGTTGTGGTGATACTAAAGGGCACATGAGCTATTCCAAGACCTGGCCCACTAGGTCGGCGAACTGAGCACATCAGATAGCGCAGGCGGCAGCGAGGATGTGGAAATTGGATGAGTCAAAAGAGACTAGATGGTGGCTCAGGCATCGGCGAGCTAGTGGTGAGTAGGGGATCTGGCATGGTATCTAGTCTGTTCATGTTGGTTAAATCATTGATAGTCGTGCGAGTGCGGTTGTAAGGCCAACTCCAAGGCACGATCCAGGCGGACGTCCAATTTGCCCGGATTTTATCTGTTTAGGTCGGCAAAACGGATAGCAGACAGAAGGACACGTCCGGACATGGTCTTTGTACCTAACGGTGCTACAGCATTTGGGATGTCCTCCACGGGTATTTCATCAAACACCTAGCAGGCACAGTAGCTCCTCCACGACATCGTGGCCGGGCGCGGCCCTTCGTGCCGCATGCATAGCAACGCCCGCCTGCAGGGTCCTCAGGACGCGTCGGCACCCAGCGGCGCCACCTCATTCCACCGCCGGCCACCCTCCTCTGCTTGGCGCTGGTGGGAGTAGTGCGTGGCGTGGCTGCGGGCGTGCGCACGGGAGTAGTGCGCGGGCCGGCCATGGGTCAGCTTCCAGCAGCACGTCACCAAGAACGGCGGGGGCATGTCGCCATCATCGAGGAGATACACGGGCTCATCCGCGTGTACAAGGACATGCACATATAGCGCCTGCCAGCTATCCTGATGCCCCCTTCATGGGGGTGTGGGCATGCCTGTACGTGCTGCCGCTGCAGCAGGAAGGTCCCCGTGGTGGTGTACTTCCATGGTAGCAGGTTCAGCGGCGGCTCTGCCACGTGGAGCTGCTACCACAAGTTCGTTGCTCAGCTCCCCAGCCGTGATGTCGTCGACTACCGCCTCACACTGGAGAACCGCCTGCCCGCCGCGTTCGACGACAAGGACGCACGGCAGCGGCAGAGCATCCATGGCCGCGGCGACGATGAGGATGCGCAGCAGCAGCAAGGCATCCATGGCCGGCATGGTGGGAGGAGAAATAGAGAAAAAGAGGATTGCTGGCGAGGCGCATTGATGGACACTAGTGGATTTTTGGATTTGGCTCTCTGCCAGATATGTCTATGTGATTGGGGCTGGGTGGCGGCATACAATTCCGATGCAGAGACGGCTCTATGGGGTAGGGTCATGGTTCAGCATGGCAGGCGCGGTGATGTTGTGAACTTGTGATGCAAGGGTCCCTTGTTTTGGCTCAAAAATTGACAAAGCCATGTTTCCGCTCAAATTTGGCTCACACCAACTTGGTCATCATTTAGCTTGCTGATATTTGCGGTTTTCCAGTTTCTACTAACATTTAGTTCAGACATACACCACACTCACATCATCACAAAGGACACACACATTATGGCATGTTTAGTGTGCATGACTTACCTGGCTCCTGCCTCCTTGGTGGTGGGATAATATGCAAGCCACGGAAAGGCCTTTTCCTCCAACTGAATATGAAATTGAAGTCGGCTCGCTGAAAATTCTTGTATACTGTAAAAATATAAGCAATACTAAGTAACAGAAGCATATTAACAACAATCTGAAACAATAAGTACAAGTAAAAAGATCATACTATATGATTGTATGTGGCATATTTCTGTAGAGGCGGAGTCTAGACCAACCCCCAACATTTCCTAAAAATGTCATAAAAAGGGTAGCCTCTTTATTTGATGTCAATACATGGTTGACTGCTACAGACTGTACAAAGAGCTAGAACTAAATGACATCAGTACCTCTTCAATCGAGGTGCCATCAGTTTGCTTCTGCCCATCAGCCCCATCCTCTTGGTCCTGACCATCTGCCTCCATCTTCGCAGCTTCAGCCTCCTCGGACACTTCAGCCATCTTGGTGACAAGCTTGGGGAGCACAAACTCAGTAGGAACTTGGCCAGTGCTCAACGCCTGATATCACAGTGGCGAATGGTGCATGTCAGTACATAGCATAGGGTGCTTCAAACTAAACAATGCGCTGGAGCTAAATAATACACGTCATGTTACCTTCTCAAGCCTTGTAACTTCGTCAAGCATCTGAGAGTTCATGATAGCAGCCTACAGATGAAAAACATGTTAAACACAAATTCACAGCCAGATGTATTACAAAGGAAAATAGAAGATACTGACATTTTCAACACGACATAGATACGGTAACTGAGTACAAAGGATGCCTCAGTAACTGGGATGGACATGGACATCATGGTAAGAATAAAACATATGGAAGTAAATATGAAGCCCATACAGAACATGCCAGAAAAAGACCTGACCATTTTCTTTCCCTGAATGCAACAGTCAAGTAATAGGGGTTCTACTCAACTTGAAATAATGACATGAACATGCTATGTCCAAAACAGAAAGAGGGAGTCAAGTACCTTGAAAGATGTGATTTGTGCAGGCGTTGGAGCGACTACTTTAAGACCTTGCTCTTTTGTGGTACCTTGAGCATCCACCACTGCTGGAGTACGAGCTTTGACAGCAACCTTCTCTGTAGCCTCCTCTGCCTCCTTTGGGTGGAACTTTTTCACTGCTTCAGCTCTCTCCTACAGAAACACAATCTCATATAAATTTTCAGACACAGATAAGCATTCATGCAACTAATTCACAGATAATCAGTTAAAAGAGTTGCTCTTTTCCCCTTTTTGCTGCCAGCACTTCTGCGGTCAATTCCAAAATCATTTTGGAAATTATTCCGAAGGAAATAAACAAACCTGTGCAGAATAAATCAACAATCAAGCAGCGATGGGATTTCTGTGCAATACCCACAACCTCTAAAAAACCTTCTTGATAAAATGATTAGGGCATGGTATAAATCAACAACTCCTAGTTTTTCATTTAAATAAGCAAACACGCCGAAGGCGCAAAATGGAGAAAATGATTAGAAGAAAAGAGTATTAACAACTGACAGTACTCATAAACCATCAATTAATGGCAGTTACTCTTTTCATTTAGAAGTCCTCTAAATTTTTGACTTGATGCTCTAACTAAGGGGCTAGCACAATAGCATCTAGGTGGCATGTTTAACCAGTATACGCCTTCACATAAAAAATAAACATGACTTAAAGCAGAAAAGTTTATTCATTAGCATAAATCCGTAAACCACATAATATTGCAATGCTGCTTAATTTTGACTTCGCTTGAACTAACTCATATCTTAGATAACGAACACATATATTGGCAGGTGTGTGTGGACCATCGATACATGTAACATATTATGTTCAGACATTATATCACTAGATTTCTGGGTTTATTATAAAAGAAAATTTATAAACAGTTGGTTTCCCGTATATGAAAAACCAAGCAAGGTTCAACTCAGCACAATGGCATACAAATGGTAAATGATATTTCATCATTAAAAAATGCAAACATAGGTTGTTGCCTTAGAAACTATGATTAGTTATGAAATGAGAGAAAACTGCAGCGAAAATTAAACAGATGTCATTCAGAACAAAATCATCGGCTCTATACAGAACTATACTTGGAAAACATTATTATCAAGAAAGCAAACCTGAGTACAGATGACTATCAAATATCAAAAGCAGAACACAATTGTGCTATCAAGAGTTTGGTGGTAGCTAACCTGTTGTTTCACTTTCTCTATGTCCAGCAAATGCAGATGCTTCAGCTTGTGGATCACATAAAACCGGTAATCTGGTTGCTTAGTTACGGTATTATCCAGTAAGCTGAGAAATTGCAGCTTTGGAAGAGAGGCCAGGGGGTCAATCTCCGCAAGACTTGTGAGGCGATTTTTCGTCAGCACCAAAGTATGCATCTTGGGTAAAAGCTCTACATGACAGCAAAGCAAAGAGAATTGAAGAAACAGACAATCTATGGAGCAAATTATGCAAGTGACAGAAGCACATAACAACAAGACAAGATATTGTTCCTCTTACCACCAAGGTTCGGACTGATACATGTAATTCTATTGTTGTTGATTAACAGAGTGCCAAGGCGATTCATGAAAGGGAAGTTCTCAAGCTTGACAATCTCATTGTGCGACAAATCAATCATGTCAAACTGGTCCTGTTATCAAAAAAGGAACAAAGACAGTTATAAAACACAGCTAGAGAAGGAACTGGAGCAACTATAAACAATTCAAAACGAGATGAAAACCCTATGATTTCAATTTCAAATCAAGCTAAACATTTTAAATATTAAGCCATCGGTAATACAAAAAATCACCAAGAGGTGTGTCACTGATGGTAGAGTCAGTACAAGAAAGTAGGATGGTAACACAATAACAAGCCATCGGTAATACTATTCTGTCTGAACCGTTACAGCAAGATCAGCACTCTTTGGTGGACACTACGCAAAATATGCTCAAATATTACTAGATGATGCAGTCCAATACTTAATTCCTCTCAACCTTAGCTGGTATAGCTGTTGTATAAAACCCACTATTCTGAACTGTAACAGCAAAATCACTACTCTTTGGTCGACACTACGCAAAAGTGCTCAAACAGTACCCAATTACCAATATAAAACCTTGCAACCCAGCATAACACTGTATAGCACACACTGATAAAGGTAAACTCCATGCTTACTACATGGCCAAGGATTACGAATCCACCAGCAGAGATGCTACTCGGCTAGCATCGGGGTACCAACAGAGATAATCCCATCACTAACATCTACTCACTTGAAAAGCACTACAGCATTACCTCCCCAAGCCTCTGTAGCCACTTCAATTGCAGCCAAGCAAATCGATAGCCAGAACTCTAAAGGTGTGGTGATCAAGTATATAAACACTCCTAGCATTCACTTCCACATGCACCAATCCTAATATATATACCTCTTGTAAAATTACTACACAATGCAGTTTAATGCTTCATTCCTCTCAACCTTTAGCTGGTATACCAGTGCATAAAAAACCACTATTCTGAACCGTAACAAGAAAATCACCACTCTTAGGAGGACACTACACTAAAATGCTCAAACAGTACCTATATCACGCCTTGCAACCCCGGCATAACATTGCATAGCAGTAGCACCCATATAATGTGTACCTCTTGTACAATTACTACACGATGCATTCCAATACTTGTCATTCCTCTCAACCTTTGCTGGTATAGCAGTAATAAAAGAATAACTATTCTGAACAGTAATAACAAAATCACCACTCTTAGGCGCACACACTAAGCTTAATTACAGCTTACAACGAGAAGGACGGGTAGGTGGCGGAGCTCACCTCGGTGGCACCGAGGTTCTCGATGATGCCGATCTTGTTGCCTGCCGCGGAGGAGGAGGAGAAGACCAATCGAACCGGTTAGACAGGGGAGAGAAAGCGAGAACCCTAGATCTGGCGAGGGGAAAGGGGGCGGGGGCGAGGGCGAGGGAAACCTCGGAGGTCGAGGACGCGCTCCTTCATGGCGCTGATAAACTGGGGGCTCCGCCGAATCAGGTCGGCGTTAAGCCTCCCCATGGCGCCGCCGCGGCGTCTGGTGGCGCGGTAGCCCTGCGGCGTGGGCGCGCCGCGGCGGTGGCGTCCCCTTCCCTGCCGCCGCTGGCGGCTTGTGCTTCGTTCGAAATGAAGTAGCGCGACGGAGAGGAGAAAAGGAGGGAGGGAACCTGGCCGTGGAGATAACACGCTTCTATCGAATTGGGCTGCCAACTAGTAAGGATTAGGGCCTTACCGACACTCGAGGCCCGATACACATCCTCCCCCTTCTTCCCAAAAAAGAAACATGAAATCATTAATTAGAGTATTCTTTGCAAAGGTCTCTCCCACCTTCCCGTCACTTGTCCTGAGAGTTTTTTTTTTCATAGATCCGTAATGCTTTACTCTTAAACCGCGTGTCCAAATCTTAAACCGTTTTCACCGTTGTATTCCTCGTGTCGAGATCTTTAAAACTAGATCCCATGTTAATAAGTTTTGAGAAAAAAATAATTTTAAAAAAATGAACGAAAAAACCGAACCGAAAGCACATTTTTTATTCCTTTCCGAAAGAGGCACGATTGCGCCTCTCGCGGAAGTGTACAAAAGATACGTTTTTTTCGTTTTCGAGAGGCGTGGCCGTGCCATTCGCAAAAGCAAATCCATGCCTCTCGCGGAAGCAAAAGAAAAAAACATTTTTTCGTTCAAATTTTTTTATTTTTTTTGTCTAAAAGCTAAGAAAGACCAATGAAAAACCAGAAAAAAATAAAAAAAATCTAAAGAGCTAAAAATGCGTGCGAAAAAAAAAACAAATAAGAAAGAGCGTCCAGAGCACGACATGTGGCGACGGCTGAGAGCTGGTGCGCTCTCAGCCCACCCCAGGTGACCCTTGCGGGGGCTTCCAAAGGAGTACTCATTCGTTAGTTGGTCCAAAAAAACATCATCCTTCTCTGAAAAATGGTATATATGGAGGACAGGCTCCATGTTTCTCAAATACCACACCTATCTGCATCTAATAAAAATCAAAAGATTCTGAAAAAAAATCAAAAAAGTGTACATACACATATACATGTAGACTACATATGTTTAAAATTTTATAACAATATATTTGCATACGTGCCATGCAAGAAAGACAAATAAGTTTATAAAATAGGCCATTGTTTTTATTCCTGGGCCAAGATTTTTTCTTTTTATTTATCTTACAAATCATTATATTTTCAAAGGATTTTATCAGTATATAACAGATACAAGTATTCATAAAAAAATCAAACTTTTTTAGTATGCTTTCTGATCCCTTCTTTCAATAAAAGGGCTCCAACGAGCCCGTCATCCACAACTACACGCCATCCTCCTCCTACTGCTAAAATAGCATGATCCAGTGGCCCAAAAAATATGAGTCACATTAAGCCTAGGCTTAATATCATTCTTTCATAATTCTGTTTGCTTAGTCTGTTTTGCCTTTAATTTTGATCATTTATTTGACCCACTTTTATCAATTATCAAATACTATTAAATATAGGCATAGCATAACACTTCGATAAACGCTATTAAATATAGGCATAGCATAACACTTCGATAAACGCTAACTAAGCCTAAATGAATGGTCATTTTTTAGCCTCCACTATAGCCATCCGATTCCGTGGAAGGCGATTACGCCGTCCTCCCTATAGGCCATAGACGTGTTTTTTTTTTGAAACTTCGGTCATTTTATTGGATCAAAGAACTGTTACATCGTCCACCAAGCCTTTTACAATGAAAGCCGGCGGTTCCTCCACCCAAAGCGATGGGGAAGGCCTCGCCAACCTAGCTAACTCATGAGATACATAATTTGCCTCTCTCGGGCAATGGACAAAAGTGACTGAAGCGTATCCTATGACGAGAACCAAACAATCAGAGTAAATCGCCGATGCACCTGAAGCCGTAAAACCTCCATTATTCATAGTATTGATCACCTCGAGGCAGTCCGACTCCACCACAAGCTTGCTTATCCCCAGCTGCTGCGGCAAAAGTAGACCATGTCGTAAAGCATATGCTTCCGCCGTCCCTGCATCTGCGACATGTTCAAGCTGTTCGTTCGACACCGCGATGAACGCACCTTTATAATCTCGTAGCACAGCACCTACAGCTCCTTGGAGAGAGTGTGCTTTGAAAGATGCATCTACATTTACCTTCACAAAACCTTCACAAGGCTTCTTCCAACCATCTCTCCTTGGTTCTGCACTTTTCTTCATGGCCTTCAGATAATTAGCGGTTAGAGCCGTGATTGACAACGCTGACCGAGCCGGGGTTTGCACATCTTCGCCATGGACGTGTTGTCGTCGTTCCCACCATATATACCAAATTCCCACAAGGATGAGAGCTTGGGCAGTAGCATGCGATATCGAACTCCACCGAGCCGGAGCACATAAAATATAGTCCAACGCCGCTGCTCCCGCCCTATCGGTCGAGCAAGCTTCCTCTATAAACGGATCCAGCTTCAGGCATCTCCAAATCTCAGATGCCCTAGTGCAAGTAAAAAGTGAGTGCATAATGTCTTCACATCCACCCGCACACATAGGACAACTATCTGCCGTGCCAATGTGCCTATTTACCAGAACCCCATAACAAGGGATGAATCCATGCCGAACCTTCCATGCGTGGATCTTGATCTTTGCTGGTACTTGGAAACTCCAAAGATTAGCCCAAACCGGGTGACATTGAGATGGTTGCCCCTTTGTTCTTTCGTACCAGCGAGCAAACTGGTGTTCCCATTCAACATAATAAGCTGATCTTACCGAAAAAATGTGATTCTTGGTGAACCTCCAGGCCACAAAGTCTTCCATCATACCATTCGGTGCCAGTGGTACTGATAAGATCTGGTGGGCATCCACCGGCCAGAACACACTATGTATCAACTCTTGATCCCGTAGGCCGGTGACAGGATCAATTAGTTCAGATACCTTAGACAGCAAAGTCGAACCTCGTGGAGTAATAACACGACCGTCGGCACTTGATTGAATCCACGAGTCCGACCAAATATTCACTTGTGAGCCATCTCCAATACGCCATATTGCACCTCTCTTGAACGTGTTAATCCCCGCACAAATACTTTGCCACGTATACGGGCTCCCGCTCTTCATTTTAGCATCTAATAATTTTCCATCTGGGTAATATTTGGCCCTCAGAATCTGTGCACAAAGAGAGTCAGGGTTTTCCAACAGCCTCCATACTTGTTTGGCAAGTAGCGCAAGATTGAAGCTATGTAAGTCCCTGAATCCCAGCCCTCCTCTATCCTTAGGCACACATAGTTTCCACCATGCCGCCCAATGTATGCGCTTATGGTTGTCATCGTCACCCCACCAGTACTTTGATATTGCATCCGTCATTCCTTTGCAAGCTTTTTTTGGAATTTTGAACACAGACATCGCAAATACCGGCATAGCTTGAGCAACAGCCTTAATAAGTGTTTCCTTACCACCCGAGGATAGCAGCTTCTCCTTCCATCCAATAACCAACTGATTTATTCTGTCAATCAGATACTCGAAGGAATCACTTCTATCAACACCTACCATCGCGGGTAAGCCTAGGTATTTATCATTCAGAGCTTCATTGGCAATATTTAGGTGCTGACATATTACTACCTTCTCCTGCACTGGCATGTTCTCACTGAAGAAAATGCTAGACTTTGCATCACTGACCAATTGGCCTGAGCTCGCACAATAGTCATCAAGCACCCTTCGGAGACACGCCGCGTTGTGACCATCCGCTTTCATTAAGATTAAGGAATCGTCAGCGAAAAGCAAATGGGAAATTTGCGGTGCCTCCCTGCATACCTTAACCCTAGTGAGCGATCCATTATTTTCCTCCTCTTTGAGCATACAGGATAGCGCCTCCGCACAAATTAAAAACAGGTAAGGTGACAACGGATCCCCTTGCCGAAGCCCCCGAGTTGGTGAAAAAACTTCAGTGCACCAGGAAATATATCGCACATTATAAGACACCGAGGACACACACTCCATGATCAAGGAGATCCATTGCTCCGCAAACCCAAGTCTCTGCATCATTCTCCCCAGAAAACACCATTCAACTCGATCATATGCCTTATGCATGTCGAGTTTCACTGCACATAATCCAGACTTTCCTTTCTTCCTCTTGATTGTGTTGAACACTCATAAGAAATCAAAATATTATCTGTGATCAATCTTCCGGGTACGAAGGCGCTCTGAGTAGGACTAATGATCTCCGGGAGAATCAATTTGAGCCGATTAGCAAGCATCTTCGAGATAATTTTATACACTATGTTGCATAAACTAATCGGCCTGAACTGCGTGATGCTCGTGGGACTTTCTACTTTGGGTATCAACACAATGGTTGTACTGTTCCATCCCTCTGGAATTTTTCTTGAGTTGATAGCCTGTAAAACCTCCTTCACAAGATCATCCTTTAACATACTCCAGAATCTCTTATAGAACGCCGTGTGCAGTCCATCAGGCCCTGGTGCCTTGAAGTCACCTATGTTAAACACCGCACGGTGCACATCCTCCTCCGTGAATGGAGCTAACAGTGCCTCATTCATTTGAGTTGTCACCCTCGGAGTCACCTTCTCAATAACAGCCTCATTAGGGGCCTGAACCTGGGAAGAAAATAGTGTTGCAAAATAATTTTTAATGATGTCGTCCATCTCCTGTTGTCCTTCCTGCATTACCCCATGTTCGTCCAATAACCCCTTGATCGTATTCCTCTTCTTCCTTGCCGAAGCGTACAAATGGAAAAAGTTTGTATTACGGTCACCGTGCTTCAGCCAATTAGCTCTTCCTCTCTGCACCCATTCAATCTCTTCCTGCTCCATCAAGTTTTCAATAGTTAAAAGTATTTCTTTCTGTCTATCAATCGCTGCGTCCGTAGCTGGCCCCCTTCTCAGATTCTCCAACTCCTTCTTCAGTTTCGCCATTCTCTTCTGTGGCTTTTTTAGTACTTCTTTGTCCCACTTATGCAGATCATTATGGACCGAGTCTACTTTTTGTTTGAACGATCCAAGACCTAGTAACGACGCTTTCATCCAAGCCGTTCGAACCACCTCCTCGACTGTTTCCTCCTTGAGCCATCTCCCCTCAAATCTCCTCACTGAAGTAGGGGACCGAATCGCCCCAGCATATAATTCAGTGTTAATCACCAAAGGCCTGTGGTCAGACTTGGTCATTTCACCGTTGAGGACCCCTGCATTAGGGAAGAGTTGGCTCCATCTTGAGTTGCATACTGCTCTATCCAACCTCTCCTTGATTGGTCCTCTACTCCACGTATAGACGTCTCCCGTCGCTCCCATATCTTCAAGTTCACAATCAGATAGAGCATCTCTAAATGCTTGCATGGTTCTTTGCTCTCTAGCTGCTCCACCTTCCTTTTCATGCATGCATAAAATTTCGTTAAAGTCTCCGAATGCTATCCACGGTTCATCTCTCATTTGGTGCAGTCCCCGTAGGTACTCCCATGATTTATGCTTGTTCTCCCTCGCCGGCTCCCCATAGAAGCCGGTGCATCTCCATTTCCTTCCATCATCTATGGTTACATCAATAAAGTTTGCAGTTACACCATGATCGGTGACAGACACTCCATTCCTCCACATCATCAATAATCCTCCCGCCCTCCCATCACTCGGGTCAACCAGCCTCTCCTGGAACCCTAGCTTCCCCATCAACCGTTCGGCCCTTGCGTCAGATAGATGAATTTCTGAAAGAAATAACACATCTGGTTTATAGCACTTCTGAACATCCAGGAGTGCTCTAACTGCCCGGGACTGACGCATCCCGCGGCAGTTCCACCCTAAGAGAATCATTGGGCCTGGCGGTCCTCCTGCTGGGACGCCGCCAATGTTGCCAAGTCCATATCTGTCGACTCGTCTGCTTTACGCCTTTTAGAGTCTTGTGATGTGCTACCATGTTCTTCCCTCCCCTCCTTCGTTACTACCTCCCTTCCCGCCTCTACTCCATCCTCTCCTTTTCCCTGCGTCAGTGCCAGCTAATTCCCTTTCCCCTTCTCCTCAAACTCCAGTCTTCTCTTCAGAGCACTCGAAGTTTGCGAGTGGACATCATTTGATTTCAAGGGGCTACTAGCAGAACTGCTTAACTCATCATTTTCCTTCCTTGGTCCACTGGGATCTGTTCCTGCCGCAAAACCCCCTCTACCTCCTCCTCCCGATCTACCTCCTCCTCCTCTGCCATATGAGCCATCCATCCCAATCTGATCCTCCCTTCTAAACTCCGGCGCAATCAGAGTTATGGGGTAAATAATAGCAGACTCCTCATGAACCCCATTCCCATGTTCCTTTGCCACATGACCTACAAACCCGCAAACTCCACAAAACCATGGCATCTTTTCATATTCAAAATCAAAATACAATTTCTTCATCCTCAGCGTCAAACTAGCACATCTAGTGAGGGGCTTTCGTACGTCTAAAGTTACACGTACTCTAATGCCCCCACCTTGGCCCTTAACAGATCGTTCATCAACTCTTTCCACCATCCCTGCCTTCCTTGCCAACTGACGAGCTATGTTTGCACTCCTCATCTTCTCCTTCAAACCCATCACCCTCACCCACACCTGATAGGTATTTAACTCTACCTCGCTTGGTTCTGACCATCCATCATATGGGGCAAGCAGCACTGGACAATTTTGAAAGATCCACGGTCCTTCAAGCATAACTCTCTCCCAGTCCGCCAAGCATGCGATCTGTACGGAGAACAGGTTATCTTCTATAGCTCTGAACTCTACTTCCTATGCCAGATTCCATGCCGATCTCATCGTTCCATAGAAAGCCCCGTGACTGAATTTTCTTGAGATATGCAACCGGGCTAGCGCCATGAACTCTGCATCCTTCTCTAGTTCCTCCATGTCTTCCTCCAAGATCACATCTTCCTCTTCTTCTTCCCTAAGATTCAGATACTTCAACTTCTCATCTAGTGATTCCTCCCGATTTGGTTTACTCCCTCCCGCAACCTCAGCCGCCTCCACCTCCGCTATCCGCCCCGCTTCCCCAACTATCTTTCCTCCGCCGCCATCAACTCTCGAGCCAGATGAGTTTGCCTTCGTCATCGCACCTCGCCTCCCTAGGGTTTGGTTCATCCCCTAGATGATCTCCTATGCAGGTGCCAATCACCTCTCCCGAAGACGGAATCTGAATCCAATCCGAACTCAGGGAGGGGACGTGGTCTCCTTGGCCGCCGCCGCGGAGAGAGAAAACCCTAGACGGGTACGTGACGTGGTCTCCTTTGAAGAGTAGGCCATAGACGTGTTTGAGATATTCTACTAGACAACTAAAACAGAAACAGTGAAATACCGGGTGAGACACCCGAGCCAGTCCCAGGGATCGAACTTGAGTGGGTTGCGTGCCTACTGCCACATCCAACCGCAAGCCATGGGCTCGTTCTCACTAACATGACACATTAAAAGTATATACATTTGTTGTTTAAAAAATGCATACGTATACTATAATTTAAACTATAAATATTGTAAAAAATAACTTAAATAAACTGAAATATTAAAGATCACTTAAATAGGTCATGAAAATGGTTCATTGAAAATTTATAAAATAGAAAATATTGTGGCATGCTAACCTTTGTATAGTAATTTAAAAATCTTTAGATGTTTCATAATAAATATTCATGTCTATTATAAAATGTTCATGCCAGAAAAACTGTTCATGTTTTTCAGAGGTTTCTATATTACTAGAAAAACCAAATGGTCAGGTTCCTTGTGATGGAACTTGCCTACGGGTTCAAGTTCTAGAATTGGTATGGGTGCTCCCACTTTTCTAAATTTATTCTAGAATTTAGCAATTTTATTCTTTCATTGGAAAGCGATTTATCCGTTAACGGCGAGATGGCCATGGTTACTTCATCAATCTGAAGACATGTCGGCTTACCCTATTAGAGGTGCTCATACAGTTAGGATATGCTAAAATTCATGCACTAATTAATGCGATGTTCATCACCAACCCTACACCCTTCGAATTTGCACACACTCACGAACGATTGTTGTTAGCACGTTCTTCCCATGCATGCCCGTCATTTTCCAACTCTTCGTTGTCACCATTGCTGCACTCTTTATATCATCTTTGGTACACAGTTGGGCACCAACCTACACACGCCTCACAGGCGCTTAGACACGCCTCACACGCCTCACATTGCTGCGATTGATTGTAAGGACTTTGGTGGATGAGTAATACAAATTTCTACCCGCGAAAAAAAAACTACAATCGGATGATGCATCTTCATATATGAAAACGCCTTTAGAAATTGGGAGAAGTATATTTTTTGTCCCTAAACTCTTTCGAAAGTATAGAAATAGTCCCTGAATTCAAAAACCGGCAAAACTTAGTCCCTCAATTTTTCAAACCGGATTAGTTTAGTCCCTCATACCGCTTTGAGTGGTTTCCATCTGATGTGGACACGGTTTTGACGAAAAACTTGATACGTCACCTAGGTTTGACCACCACGTCACAGTCCATGTCATTTTTTTCAAAACAGTGCATGTCACCAAGGGTCCCCAGTACTCGCAGGCGCGACGAGTTAGGATGAGAAGCCGGACAGTGTCGTCATGACGGTCATGCGGCAGAGATGAAGCGCTCGAGAGGCCGGAGGAGCTCGGCGACCCAGGGCGTGGCGTTGGCGAGTGACTTGGCCTCCCTGTTGCACGGGCCGTCGAGCTGCAGCCTGCGCCCGGCGCGACGCCGCTGACCTTCTGGACAGGAGGCCTGGGCAGGAGGAGGAGCTCGAGGCGGCGAGCTCGGACAAGCCCTCCGCGGGCACCTCCACTGACGGCGTTGGCCATGCATCGGATCGTATGCAGCGGCGTGTACGGTGCAGTCCAGGGAGCAATACATCGCGTGCGTGTGTATTCTGGGCGAGATCGGATCAGCATGTTCGTTGTGTTTCGCTTGCATCTCCGGCGGGCTGAATCAATACGTACGTTCACGTATACCTGCGTGTTTTGCTGGTGGCTAGAATCAATCCAGCAGCTAGTCTGCACTTCGTGTTCTGTCAGGAAGCATCGACTTCGTGCTAGTTTGCCGGTGCCCCTCCATCCATCCTAGCTACGGCCATGCCAAGCCCAACCACAACATGAATTGAAGAACGGTAAGTCCGTAAGTGCAGACCTTGTTTTTATGAGGACCCGCGCGAGCGGGCAGACTTAAGCCACTAGCGGTGGCAGCGCCAGGAGCAAAAGAGCAGCTTTGGGAGCTTCGCGCCGTTGACCCTGCCTCCAGCACTCTAGCAGACTAAGGACATCCTACACAGGTCGTCGTTCATCAGCCTCACCATGGACCGCCCGGGCCGACACGCACCGAGCCGCACCACGCCGGCTGCAGGCGCCGCCGTATTTGCTCGTTGCACACACTGCCGGGCGCCGTCGACACGCACTGCCGCTCGCTGAGCATTATCCCAAGCACCTTTCGTGCACGTGTTCGAGTCAAAAACCACACCGCGTCAGCACAAAATCACCCTAAGCGAGACGAGGGATTAAACTTATCCGGTTTTGAAAGTTGAGGGACTAAATTTATCTGGTTTTGAAAGTTGGGGGACTAAGTTTTGCTGGTTTCGCAGTCGAGGTACCATTGCTATACTTTTGAAAGAGTTGAAGGACGAAAAATATACTTATCCCTTAGAAAATCGAGTTTTCCGGAAAAAAAACTTTGAGATCAAGTTAGGTGCGGCATAGCAAAAAACACGACAGGATATCAACAACGTAATGGGGACAGTAACATTAGCTAGAACACACACTAGTAGAAAAGAGGCCAATGGTCTAGACCGGTCCAGCCCATTAGTCCCGGTTCAATCCAGAACTGGGACCAATGGAGGCATTGGACCCGGTTCGTGAGCCTCAGGGGCCGGCCGGGCCACGTGGGCCATTGGTCCCGGTTCGTCTGGACCTATTGGTCCCGGTTGGTGGGACGAACCGAGACCAATGACCCTCGCTCCTGGCCCACCACCATTGGTCCTGGTTGGTGGCCTGAACCGGGACCAAAGGACGACCATTAGTCCCTGTCCTTCCCACCAACCGGGACTAAAGGGTTGGTCCTCGTTGCGGCCAAAGTTTAGTCCCACCTCGCCAACCGAAGGGGAATCAGACCGGTTTATAAGCCCCTCCCTCTCTGCCTTATTGAGCTCCTCTGAAAATGAAAATAGATGCCCTTATATAGGGAATTTAGGCTAAATTCATACGAATTTCTCTTGAAATTTGTTATGAATTTAATTTGAATTTCCTCTATAAGCGCATCTATGCTCATTTCTGAGTAGCTTTTTATATAGTTTTTTTTTCTTTTCTGCTATATTTATTTTTTTCTTTTTATTTCTGAGTTGTAATAAGTCATTAAAAATAAGCATATATGCTCATTTTTTAGTAAAGTTAATCATAACTATTTTTTCTTCTATTTATTTTTGAATTGTAATAAGTCATTAAAAATAAGCATCTATGCTCATATTTTAGTAAAGTTAATCACAACTATTTTTTCTTCTTTTTATTTCTGAGTTGTAATAAGTCATTAAAAATAAGCATCTATGCTCCTTTTT
>NC_041389.1:713780686-713781867 GCF_002162155.2 Triticum dicoccoides | reverse complement strand
TTGCTTCAATTCATTTCTGAGTAGTTTTTTATATAGTTTTTTTTCCTTTTCAGCTATATTTATTTGTTTTCTTTTTATTTTTTCTTCTATTTATTTTTGAATTGTAATAAATCATTAAAAATAAGCATCTATGCTCATATTTTAGTAAAGTTAATCACAACTATTTTTCTTATTTTTATTTCTGAGTTGTAATAAGTCATTAAAAATAAGCATCTATGCTCCTTTTTTAGTACAGTTAATCACAACTATTTTTTGCTTCAATTCATTTCTGAGTAGTTTTCTATATATTTTTTTCTTTTCAGCTATATTTATTTCTTTTCTTTTTATTTCTCAGTTGTAATAAGTTATTAAAAATAAAAAAGAGGCGCAATGCTTGTTAATTTGCTTCGAGCCTTTCGGAATAGTGTCAACTGCACTGCACATAGCTCTGTGCAGTCTACCGTATTCCTCAAGGCTTGAAGCTAACCAACATGCAGGAGCATTGGGCCTCTTCGTCATCGTCTCTGCACTCAGGGCTTATAAACAGCTGCGAGTGCCTCTCGCTTGGCGAGGTGAGACTAAAAAAACAGCTGCAGGAAGAATCAAAATAAAATAAAAAAAGTGCCACCTAAATCGATACCACAGCCTGAATACGACTAGAAACCCAACAATGGGCCAGGATTCAGGCCCGCAATAGGCCCAATAGGCCCACAGGCACATATGGTGCGTTTAGGCCCGTAAGCCTGCATTTGAGAGGAGCTCGAGAGGGCAGCGGGACTGGGGCTTATAAACCACTCTCGAGCTCCCTCAGCTAGCAAGGTGGGACTAAACTTTCGTGCCGCGACGCGGGCAGCACATGGCCTTTAGTCCCGGTTGGTGGCACCAACCGGAACTAAAGGGGTGCATTGGTACCGGTTCATGGCACCAATCGGTACCAATGCCCCCCCTTTAGTCCCGGTTGGAGCCGCCAACCGGGACCAAAGGTCTTCGTTTCCCGCCCTTTGGGCTGCTGAAAAGAGGCCTTTGGTCCCGGTTGGTGGCACCAACCGGGACGAAAGGGGGCATTAGTCCCGGTTGGAGCCACCAACCGGGACCGATGCTCTTGCTATATATACAGGACTTTGCAGTTTTCGATCTCTCCTGCACCACTCCCGTCGCCGCGCGTCTCCCTGCCGCCACCTCGCCGTCGCCGCCCCGCCCCG